>NW_024412447.1:7504673-7520516 GCF_014898765.1 Herpailurus yagouaroundi | reverse complement strand
GGGGGGGCGCGCGGGGGGCGCGCGGGGGGCGCGCGGGGGGCGCTTACCACCTCCGCTCCTCAGGGCTCATCCCAATACCCTGCATTGGGTGGAGGCGGCTGGGAAGCTCGGGGAGCCCCTGCAGCTGGAGGACCACGATGTCTACTGTCCCTACAGCGCCACGGGCAACGCCACGGTGAGCGCCCCCTGTCCCGCCCCCAGGACTGGGGCAGCGAGCGTCCTCTCCCGGGTGGCGGAGGAGGGACGGGGAGACAGCGCCTCACAGCCCTTCTCATTCCCAGGGAGAGCTGGTGTACGCCCACTACGGGCGCCCAGAGGACCTGCAGGACCTGCGGGCCCGGGGCGTGGAGCCGGCGGGACGCCTCCTGCTGGTGCGCCTGGGGGAGATCAGTTTTGCCCAGAAGGTGAGGGTCCCTGCACGGGGGATGGAGTGGAGGGCGGAGGGCGCAGGGCTGGGGAAAGCGAAGATAGGATAGCAGCAGATGAGAAGCCTCTAGGAGGCTGTCAGAAGAGGAAAAGAACCAAGCGGGTAAGAAAGTGTTGGCGGGGAACAAAATCAGGAGGTTGGGATGGGGAACAAGCAGGGAAGAATGTGGAGCAAGGTGAGGTTTGCTGTGCGAAGGTGGGAAGATGAGGGTGGTGGGGGGTGCCCACAGCCTCTCTGGGTTCATAATAGCAGAGCAGAGGCAGTGCCACTTTACTTTTACTTCCTTCTCCTGCCCTTATAAATCGGTTTTCTCTGGGAGAAGGAGCCTTTTACCCATGTCCCATCCCCAGGTGGCCAGTGCCCAGGACTTTGGGGCCCGAGGAGTGCTCATATACCCTGATTCCGCAGACTTCTCCCAGGACCCACACAAGCTCGGCCTGTCCAGCCACAGGGCTGTGTATGGACATGTGAGTCTGGGGGCAGCCAGCGGTGGATTCCTGGGGTCCCAAGACTGTACCTCTTTGTCTAGGATGATGCTGGTAAGCTACTCCTGGGAGCCCAGCTCACAGTTTCAGCGTGGACATCCCCTTCCTCACAGGTGCACCTGGGAACTGGGGACCCCTACACGCCTGGCTTCCCTTCCTTTAATCAAACCCAGTTCCCTCCAGTCCAGTCCTCAGGCCTCCCTAACATCCCAGCCCAGCCCATCAGTGCGGACATTGCCTCCCTCCTGCTGAGGTGAGGGGCGTGTGGGGACCAAGAGGGGAGGAGGAAGGGAGAGGGAGCTAGTTTGTAAAGTCTTTTGGGGTGAACTAGAAAAAGATGAATCTTCTGGGTGGGCAGAGCCTCATGCCAGTGCCTGCCATCCAGTGAGTGGAACTCCAGCTGGATATCACAGCCACTTCCTCTGGGCACCTTTGAGGACCTAACCTGCACAACTGTCCAAGGCAGGAGGCACATTGCAGAAGTCGAGCTGGAACCAGAGGGTGGGAGGGAAAGAGCGCAGGGGGAGCTCTGGGCTCTTCTATAGCCTGGGCCTCTCTGCCACTTCCAACCCTTTCTGCCCCACCCCTCTCCAGGAAACTCCAAGGCCCTGTGGCCCCCCAGGAATGGCAGGGGCACCTCCCAGTCTCCCCTTATCGCCTGGGCCCTGGGCCAGGCTTGCATCTAGGGGTCAACAACCACAGGGCCTCTACCCCCATCAGCAACATCTTTGGCTGCATCGAGGGCCGCTCAGAGCCAGGTGTGCTAGCCTGCCCAGCATCACCCACAGCCTGCAGGAGGGGAGCCATTGCTCATGAACCTGGACTAGAAATGGGGCTGGAGCAGGAGGCCCTGGGGGAGTGGGCAGGGGTGGTGCCCAGGGGAGGGGGCAGCAGGAGTTAGCAGGGTGGGAGGCTGGCAAATTGAGGCTGATCTGGGACCAAGGAGGGTGGCAATGAGTAGACCCCATGGTCAAATCTGTCCAGAGACAGGATGGGCAGTTCAGCACAGTAGTGAGTTCCCTAGCACAGGAGGTGAGCAAGTGTGCTTTGGGTGATGTCATAGCATAAAAAGGAGTTCAGGTTAGGCAGACGAACATTTTGAGCCTAACTAGATGCAGATAGCAGTAGGAATCTAAGTGGGTTCTTTTTTTATTTTTAATGTTTAGTTTTGAGAGAGAGAGAGAGAAAGAGTGAGCATGAGCGGGGAAGGTGCAGAGAGAGAGGGGGACAGAAGAATCGGGCTCCACCTTGATAACAGAGAGCCTGACGCAAGGCTCGAACCTATGAACCATGAGATCACAATCTGAGCTGAAGTCAGATGCTCAACTGACTGAGTCAGCCAGGCGCCCCCGAATCAAAGTGGGTTATTGAGCTGAAGAGTGTGATATCTACAAACACTGAGGAGAGACACAGGGAAGCCTGTGATGGCAGCTCAGATGAGAAACCGGGGTTGGGGTGGGGGGGTGGTTGGGGTAGAGGGGTAGAGGAGGAAGACCTGTCAGGACTTGTCAAACAGCAGGACATGGCTGACCAGGGAGGTGATGGAATCCAGAATGGCTCCAAGCACCTGCTGAAGGAGCAGGCCATCCAGGCAGGGCCAAGCAGAAGAGGTGCTGTCACTTTAGGGACAGCAGGGATGGCAGGGCTGGGAAGTGGAGACTGAGAGGCCTAAGAAATGGTGATGAGGCCCTGTGACATACCCTCCCAGATGCTTTCTGGGTACTGCCAGTATAAGGACATAGACCCCAAACCTCCCCTCCTGCAGATCACTATGTTGTCATTGGGGCGCAGAGGGATGCGTGGGGCCCAGGAGCGGCCAAGTCTGCTGTGGGGACGGCCATACTGCTGGAGCTGGTGCGAACCTTTTCCTCCATGGTGAGCAATGGTAAGGTCAAGGCCTGGGCCGGGTAGCTGGGGCTGTGGTCTGAGCCAGGACAGGGCAGAGAGGCAGTCAGGAGCACAGGCTAGAGAGTGGCCACTCAGACCTGGGCCAAACCTGGCTTCTCCATGTCCCAGATGCATGGCCCTGGGCAAGTCACTTTACCTCCATTTCCTCATCTAAACATGAAAGTAGAGTTGACCCTTTAGCAATGCCAGGGTTAGGGGTGCAGACCCCTCCGCTCCATTGAAAATCTGCATGTAAGTGGACCCAAGCAGTTCAAACCCATGTTTAAGAGTCAACTGTAATAATAGTCCTTGGTCTGAGTGAAGCATTAAGCAGGAGACTCCATACGAAAGCCATCTCCATCACTGTTATAGTTGAGTCAGGGCAGATCAGGGGAGGTGGGCTGGGCTGGGGGCTGGATGGGAGGAAAGGAGAGACCCCAGGGAAGTAGGACAGAGGAAGACAATGATGGTGTCTCTGCTTGGTCTTCAGCTGAGCCCATGCTCCCAACCCACTCTGCTTCCAGGCTTCCGGCCTCGCAGGAGCCTTCTCTTCATCAGCTGGGACGGAGGGGACTTTGGGAGCGTGGGCTCCACAGAGTGGCTAGAGGTAATGTGGGGTCCAGGACAGGGAGTCAGGCAGTGGGAAGAGGTGGGGGGGGGGTTAAACCTCATATCCCTCACCCACAGGGCTACCTCAGTGTGCTGCACCTCAAAGCCGTAGTCTATGTGAGCCTGGACAATGCAGTGCTGGGTGAGTGGGGGTAGTGTGACCAGCTGGGCTCCCTCTGGTCCACCCTGCCCTCAGGGCCAAGCCTTGAGCCTGGCATCCCTTCTCCTCCCTCTCTGCAGGAGATGACAAGTTCCAGGCCAAGACCAGCCCCCTTCTGATCAGCCTCATAGAGAACATCCTGAAGCAGGCAAGAGCTGGCCAGGAGCAGGGGATGAAGGGAAGCTGGTGGTGGCCAGGGCCTGACCTGACCGGTGCCCCCTACCCTGCCTCCAGGTGGACTCTCCTAACCACAGTGGGCAGACCCTCTATGAGCAGGTGATGTTCAACAATCACAGCTGGGATGCTGAGGTGTAAGTTGGGGTGAGGAGCAAGGGAGGGCATCTTGTGGGGGGAGCCAAACCCACAGAGCACTCCAACCTGCTCACTCTCAGGATCCAGCCACTGCCCATGGACAGCAGTGCCTATTCCTTCACGGCCTTTGCGGGGGTCCCTGCCGTTGAGTTCTCTTTCATGGAGGTGAGACTTCCTGGCCCTGTCCCAGAGCAGCATCCCCTCAGCCTGCCTGTACAATGACCCTGTGCCAGCGTGCACCCTGTCCCCGCAGGATGGCCAGGCATACCCGTTCCTGCACACGAAGGATGACACATACGAGAACCTACACAGGGTCCTGCGGGGCCGCCTGCCCGCGGTGGCCCAGGCTGTGGCCCAGCTCGCTGGGCAACTCCTCATAAGGCTCAGCCACGATCACCTGCTGCCTCTGGACTTCGGCCGCTACGGGGATGTAGTCCTCAAGCACATCGGCAGCCTCAACGAGTTCTCTGGGGACCTCAAGGTCCAAGATACCAACCCTGCTCCTGGCTTCTGGGGGTGGGGGGGCGCTATATCCCCCCAAAGTGCTGCCCATTCCAGAGGTGTGGCCCCTCTTCCCCACAATCCTTAGGGTCTAGTCCCCTCTGACAACCTGGTCCTTTTACTCCTGCCCTAGACCCCTAGACCCCTAGACCCCTTAGGACCCAACTCATACCCTCCCAACCGCCCAGATCTTCTTCCCTCTCCCACTGTTCTGTTCCACTATACCGCCTAGTCCTGCCAGCCCCAGGGTCTCAGCCCCATTCCCCAGCACCTGGACCCCCACCCTAGGCTGGGGTCCTGGCCCCTGCGTCCGGCCCCAGCCTGCGTCTCCATCCTCAGGCCCGCGGGCTGACCCTCCAGTGGGTGTACTCGGCGCGGGGGGACTACATCCGGGCAGCTGAGAAGCTGCGAAAGGAGATCTACAGCTCAGAGGAGAGCGATGAACGGCTGATGCGCATGTACAACGTGCGCATCATGCGGGTGAGGCCCCGCCCCCGCGCCCTCTCCCTTTCCCTGAAGGCCTGGAGCCACCCTTCCGAGGACCCATTCGCCCTGTGCTCCTCTCCCGTTTCCGCCTTTGCTCCGTCCCTGTCTTCCGGGCGCTCCCGGTCCTGGATTGACAGCGCTCACAGACCGGCCAGGCTGGAGCGACCACTGAGACAGGCCCCGCAAAGTGATGAAACGGACAGGGAGGGCCAGACGCGTGGCAGACCTGGGACTCCTCTGCCTTGCGCCGAGCCCTTCACTGCCTCCCTCTCCTCTCCTCTCCTCTCCTCTCCTCTCCTCTCCTCTCCTCTCGAGAGAAAAAGCATGTCCACGATCGTCCACAGTACAAGAGGCACAAGCTTATGGCCAGGAGGGGCAAAGCCTTAAGAAATTCAGAGCAAGGAGAGCTCTCTTCCCTCTGGTAATAAGATAGGTGAAACCCAGAGAAGCTGCCTGGGGGAAGTGTCACGTAAAGTTCTACAGGATCTGATTCCTTGGCCAATTCCTCCCACTTCATTTTGAATACTTCCCAACTCACGCTCTGTCTCCTGTTCCAACCTCTCCACTTTCTTCCATTTATTTATTCCCAAGAACTCAACGCTTTGATTTCGGGAAATGGGATAAGTAGGGGCCGTGGGCATGGGAAAAAGTCTACAGGGCAAAATTCTAAGCAGGACCATCCTCCTTGAGTGTGGTGTGGACAGGGAACCCGGAGTGTATGCAGGACCTTGGTTTTGGGACATGTCTTCCATTTGTTTTTCCCTCCTGTGACCCTGCCTGTTTCCCTTGGCACCACTTACCCCTTGTTTCTGTTCGCAAACCCATCCCTCTTGGCTCTTTCATCCTTGCTCTTTTCTCCTGATCCCTCTCATCCTTCTCTCTCTTCAGTTTCCTCTCTTATTCCCCTACTTCCTGACCTCTCCATCTCCCCTTCCCTTTGTCCCTTCCACTGAGACACGCATGGTTCATTCTCATTCACAGATCTTGCTTTAATCCCTGCTGTGCCAGACTCCGGGAACACAAAAAGATGCTACTCCCCTCACCCACCCCACTCCCCCAAGTTGCCACACCCCCCCCCCCCCCCCCCCCCCCCAGGGAATGAAGGGCACCTGTATGCCAGGGGCATGATTCAGACTCAGGGCTGGAGAGTAAAAGATTCAGAACTTCAGAACCAGCAACATGGCTGGGCCAGACCCAGGGAACTCTGTTGCTCTAGACCAGGGGTTGGTAAACTATAGCCAGTGGGCCAAACTTGGCCTGCTGCCTGTTTTGCAAATAAAGTTTTATGGAAACACAGCCATGCACATTGATTTTTCATATTCTCTATGGCTGCTTTTGTACTAGCTATGGTGGCAAAGTTGAGTGTTTGCAACAGAAACAATATGGCCTGCAGAGCCGAAAATATTTGCCACCTGGCTTTTTTTAGAAAAAGTTTGCTAACCCCTGCTTTAGACTGTGAGGTTCGTCTAGAGGAACAAACAGAACGTGGGTTGGTGCAGACAAAAGACATTCAGAGTAGAGACATCCAGAGTAAGGGTATGGCAGTGAGATAGGCCTGGTTGTCCTTGGGAGCAGGGCAGGGACCAGCAGAACCTGAACAGAAGTCTGTGGAGAAGCAGAGGGGAGAGGAGCACCAAACTGTGGGAGAGAGATCACCTATCAAGGGAGCCTTGGATGCCAGGAAAAGAAGTTTGAATTTTTAGGGTCTGGGCATCAAGGAAATTAGGGAGGTGTTTGAACAGGGAGGTGGTGGGGGCAGAACAGAGTTTTAGGAAGGATTTGGCCAGACCATCCATGGTGCAGAGGGAATGAATGGAGTGATGGCTGAGCTCTGGATGAGAGTGGCAGTAAATACCACCTGTGGGTGAGGGGACTGGAATGATGGGAGACATTTGGAAGGAAAATGGACAGATGGGGTGTTAAGGGAAGAGGAGGGGAAAAATGATAGCAGCTGCCATTTCTCGAGGGCTGCCATGTGCTAGGGCTTTACTGCATTTTCCCTCACAGGACCCCCCAAATCTTGTGAGGTTGCTAGTGCTGTACAATGATAACTTATCCAAGATCGCAGTAAGTGGTGGAGCCAAAATCAGAAACCAGGCAGTCTGAGCTCACCCCATTCACATGAACACACCTTCCGGGCTGAGAGGCTGGCACTGGGGAGACCCTGGCACTCACGAGGGATTGTGGGTGCAAGGGTCAGGTTTTAGAAGAAGTTGGTGCTCGTGTGTGTGAGGCTGTGTCCAGGTGCCCCTTACCTGGTGGGGAGGCCCAGAAGGGTGGAGGCCAGGATTTCAGTGGATGATTTTTGTCAAGTAGACTTGGCAATTATCCCCATGAGGTCGTGACTGCAGTCAGGGGCATGGAGGGCTTGAAAAGATGTGAGCGTGTGAGACCACCCATAGAGATTCCAATTTTGTTGGGGTGGCACCCACGCGATGGTGATTCTAGTAAGCAGCCAGGCTTGAAGAACACCGGATTGTAGGTAAGGAGAGGAGCAGAGGGTGGGGGTCCAGCCTTGGGCCTGCCCATATGTGGGAGCAGAAGGAACCCAGAGAGGCTGGAAGAAAGGTGGGAGAACTGGGCAGGGAGTGAGGCCATCTCAAGAAAGATGATCAGCATCTGAGTCATAGAGGAAGGACAGAGTCAGGCACTTCATTAGCACTGGCCTGTCCCCTTGACCTTTGACGCTGGTATGTGGACGTTGGCGGCGGTGAGGGGGAATGACTGGGGTGTAGGAGAGTGAGGAGCAGCAGGACCATAGACTGTTATTTGAGGCTTTAGCTGGGTAAGTGAATGAGTGAAGACGGAAGACTGGGAGGGCGTAGATGCGGGCTTGGAGGCCAGAGGGATAGAATGGGATAGAATCTAAAACACAGTAGGAGGACGCTGCCTACCCGGGCTGCTGGTGACGTCAAAGAATGGCTACCCCCGATTGGGTAGACAAAGGGAGGTGGGACTTAAAGAAGTTGCTCAGCAATGTTCGCTACGCGTGTCCGGCCCCCCCCCCCGCGCTCAGGCGGAACCCCCACCCGACACGACCCCTTCTCGGCGCAGGTGGAGTTCTACTTCCTGTCTCAGTACGTGTCGCCGGCCGACTCCCCATTCCGCCACATTTTCTTGGGCCACGGAGACCACACGCTGGACGCGCTGCTCGACCACGTGCGACTGTTGCGCTCCCACGGTTCCGGAGACCCTAGGGCTGCCTCCTCCGGGGTGGCTCCCGGCCTGGGCTTCCAGGAGAGCCGCTTCCGACGCCAGCTGGCCCTGCTTACCTGGACGCTGCAGGGGGCAGCCAACGCACTTAGCGGGGACGTCTGGAACATCGATAACAACTTCTGAGGTCCGCGGTGGGCAGGGCGAGCATATGCCCCTGCCGAGAGCTCCTGCTCTCCCGCTTGAGCGACTTCTAGGTGATAGAGGTGCCTAGTGCCACCTCTCACTGCTGACCGGTTTCTCATTAGCCTTTCCCGTCCTTGCAGAGGGCCCAGCCGAGATGCCTGCGCAGACACCCACACCCCTGGCCCTGAAATGTAGGAGTAGGTGAGGAGTGACTTCCACAATGGGTCGGCATTACTGTCAGCTAATCAGAGAGCCGCATCCGCTCCCTCATCACAGCCCTTTACCCTTCGGGAAAGGGGCCCCCACACCTAGAGACCACTCGGGAAGGTTTCCTAGGTCCTGGGACATGACCAGTCCTCTTAGTGGGAGAATGACTGGAACCATAGCCTATAGCCAACAGGTGGTCTGTGGTGGGAGGGGCTGGGGTTTGGACCTTAATAAACCACCTGGTGGCATCTGTTGTTTATAAGCACTTTTATGCTTCTTCCTCACCCTCACTCCACCCAATCCTCCCTCCCTTGAGACAGGGAAGGGTTGGGCAGAGGGGCCAAAGAGGATGCAAACAGGAATGCTGTCTCCATGGGGAAAACTTTGTTCTGTTACCTGAGGAAGTAAGGATGCTGCCTAAGGAAATAAGGAGGGCCCTTCTCCAAAGACCATCGTGGGTGGAGAGCTGGCTCTGTAGCTTCTCCAGAGACCAGGGATGGATACATTATTTTCAGGGCCTCTTGTTCAAAAGGTATGAACAAACCTTTTTCTTTCCTACAGTCTTTCAACCTGTATGGTGCATTTTAATTTGCTATTTAATGTCCGGATCTTCAGACGGAAATACCCTGGGGCAGAACCCCATAGGCACTGGGGCTCTGCTCCACACCTTGGTCCGGATGGCGCACGTGCCAGACCCTGACCATGACCTGTGCCTGGGGCCAGGCCCCTGCTGGGAAAGGAGGGTACCAGTTGTCTCTGGGTGGGGGCAGGGAGCTGGCAGGTAAGAACACGACCAGGGGCGGCAGAACCCCCACACATTCTCCATTGTCCCATCAGACTGTCCTTCCAAAAACATAAATTCAGACGAGATAGGGCGCGTTCAAGGTGGCATGGCCGTAGACCCAAAACATAAATTCAAAGGTAAAACAAATTAAGAATTTCAAGGTGGTGACCACAGAGCATTAGCCCCCAAACATGGGGCCTCCTGAGAATAGGCCCTGGGAGACTACAGGGGTCACACACACACACCTGTTAGACTGACCCACCCTGGGACCTCTCCATGTGGGTCCCCTTTGGTCAGTCTTTGTCCAACAAGGTAGAAGCTGCAGGAGGGCAGGGAAGTGTAAATGCTGCCTGCACCACTTTACCCTTAATCACATCTCAGGTGGCGGCAGCCCTGGCCCTCACTCAAGGGCAGCTGCATAAATACTAGGGCCTGTGTCTGGGCTACTCGGTCCTCTCTTGATGTGGACAGGTCCTACCCTGCGCCTCAGGACACTGGGGAGTGAAGGCCTCTTAGTGTACAGCTTGTGATGCTCCAGGCTCTGGGTTCCAGGATGAAACTTCCCCCCTCTTACGCCCCCCTGAGCCTGACTTGGTGGGTTCTCAGGAGCCTGGACCAGGGTCAGATGCTCCTTGACTATTTGCTTCTCTGACATAATGTCCAGAACAAATTTCTCAAAGTGGTTTCTCAGCCCTTCACCTTGTCCAGAATAGCAATCTGGAAAAGAGATGTTCATGTGCTAATCCCTGAAACCTGTGAATGTTACCTTGCCCAACAAAAAGGACTTTTTGGATGTGGTTGGGTTGAGGATCTTGAGATGGGGAGTATTTTGAGCTGAAATGTGCCCCCCCCCCAAATTCATATGTTGAAGCCCTAACCCCCAATATCTCAGTCTGTATTTGGAGACACGGCCTTTAAAGATGTGATTAAGTTCAAATGAAGCCATTAGGGTGGACCTAATCTAAGCCAATCAGTGTCCTTGTAAGAAAATTGGACACGGAGAGACATCAGGCATGTGCACACACAGAGGAAAGGCCATGTAAAGACATGGTGAGAAGGGGGCAATCTGTGAGCCAAAGAGAGGCTTCCAGAGAAATCAAATCTGTTGCCACCTTACTCTTGAACATCTAGCCTCTAGAACTGTCAGAAAATTAATTTGTGTTTAAGTGCCCCCCCCCGCCCCCATCTGTGTAGCCCTAGTAAACTAATAGGGAGATTATCCTGGATTGGGGGAGTGGGGGTATGTCATCAGTAAGGTCCTTCTAGAAGGAGGCAAGAGGATTAGAGATGTGACAACAAGCAGAGAACAGACGGAGTCTGTCTTAACATTGTCTTGCTGATTTTTGCCCCAATCAACGATCTGCCAGTGTCACTGGCTGCCCCTCTTCCTTTCTTCTCCCTTGCCCTGCATCTGAGAGAGGGCTGGACACCTACCTTTCGAGGATCCTATTCTTTTCCTGTGCCTTAGTTTCTCCTGCCTGGTTGAGTTGGAAGTTATGTCAGGCAATCCCATTTTCCCCAGTCTTGGCAGGGACCTTGGTGTTTCTGACTCACAGGAGTTGAAGTCATAAAGGAAGAGACAAAAGCAGATAAAGGGTCAAAAAGGCAGAAAAGGATTCTGGGTATGGGAAGCATCTAGGAAACCCTGGCAAGAGGCTCTGATGGCTCAAGAGCATGAGACTGGATGGGGCACCTGGGTAGTTTGGTTAGTTAAGCATGCAGCTCAGGTCATGATCTCACAGTTTCATGAGATCAAGCCCCATGTTGGGCTCTGCACTGGCAGTGCAGAACCTGCTTGGGACTCTCATTCTCTCTCTCTCTCCCTCGTCTTTTTCTGCCCCTCTCCCATTCGTGCTGCCTCTGTTGCTCTCAGAATAAATAAGTGAAACTTAAAAAAAAAAAAAAAAAAGGACTGAAACTGGATGTCTACAGCAGGTGGGATTAGGCAGCATTTGTTTGTTTCTTTGTTGTTTAAGTACATCAGCCTAGGGAAAGGACCCTATTTTAGAGCTAAAGGGGACCTTTAAAAAGTCTACTTCCCCAATTCCCTCATTTTAGAAGTAGAAATAGAAGCTCAGAAAAGTTCAATGACTTGCTCAAGGTCACACAGGTTTTTCTTCCGGTGCAGCACCAGGACTAGAACCCTCACTGGGTCCCTTCACTGCCCCAAGTCCCCTGAGGATGGGAGGAGGAACTGGAGGAATGAAGTGGGAAGAAAGGGGCTTGTTTCCTACATTTCTTAGTTTAATTTCAAAAATTTATTTTATTCAATTTGGAAAATGAATACAAATCCCTGGGTAGTTGGGGAGAGAGGCTGGGCAGGAAGAAGAGGGAGTAGGAGTTGAAACAAAGCAGGGGCATCACAGTGGCTGTCTCATGTACACATCCACATCTCTGCCCCAGGAGGTGGGTAAAAGTTGAGCAGGGAGCTCAGGTCCGAAGGAACACCATGGTGAGGAGGCCTGGAGGAGGAGGACAGAAGAGCAAGACCGAATGAGCAGCCTTGGGGCTCTGTTAGCCTTCCTCATGGCCCCCACGCCCCTGGCCACTACTGTGCTCACCCAAGATGTAGGCCGCCACCAACTTCTGTCCCAGGGAGACGTGCAGGATTTGGGGCAGCTGGCTGCCAAGTTCGTCCTGGAGCGGGAGCAGCAGGAAGGCCACGGAGACTATGCCCGTCAGCAAGAAGAGGAGGAAGGAGCTGGTGGCCAGTTGTGGATGGGGGTCTGGGAAACAAACTTGGCTCATCAGAAGCTCCAGCCTCCCTCCTGCCCAGCCCACCGTCCTCCAGGATGAAAGTTGGAGATGGGAGGTGTGTCTATTTCTTATTGCCTTCCAGGGGGCGTACTGCAAGTGTCGTCTCCTCCCTGGAGCCTCTGTCCCCACAGTTACAAGAAACCTTCTATCCTCTGGTCCCTCAGCATATTTTTCTCTTCACCCTGCCTTCATTACTGACTCCTGTGGACAAGATTGTCAGGCAAGGAACTCTGTCTCCCATATGCAGCCCACAACTTGGTACAGCATAGTGCTTCAGTATGGGTTTCATATTGAACTGAACTAAGCTGGCACATGATAGGAAGTACTGAAATTAGAGCCAAGGGAGAACTTTTCCCTCTAAGTAGAGGCCAGAAACCAGGGAAAGCTACAAAAGTCTGTGTTTTGCCTAACCTGATATGAAATCTCAACTCCTAGGAATGCTTCTGCCAAAAAGCAAAAGACTGAACCAGAAGACCCCTTCCACTCCAACTGGGTACATCTCCAGGGTAACGCTCAAGAACTCAAGAATTCCCATCCCCCAACTCACTCTCGGGGAAGTGTCTGGCCGTGGGTGGTGCTGTCCAGGAAGGAGGCCCTGGGTGGGGCGTTGGGTCAGGCTGTCCCTGAAGCTCAAGAGGGTAGGCTGGGGCCCTCAGAATCGAGGTGATGTCCTTGCGCCCCACCACTCGACCCTCAGCTCCCTCCTCAGACAGCTCAATGCGGAAGCGGTCCTGGACGTCATAGTGGCTGGGAATGGGGGCCACATGGCGAATCACACTGGTCCCAAAATAGGAGAGAGGCCCGTTGTGAGGAAGTGAATGACAGGCAGTGATCCAAGTGGATCCAGGCCCACTTCCCAGGAGCTTTTCCCTTAGGGATGCTGACAGAGGTGGGGGAAAAGGTTGAAGAGACCCAGGTCTGAGCCCTAGGGCATGGGCGCGGTAATTCAGACAAAGGTAGCTGCAAACCCTGGCTCCCACGAGTCCCCTCAACCATCCCAACTCACATGTCAATGCAGGATTGAGGTTTCACGTATCCTTCTGCGTCAAACACCGTATATTTGGCAGGTGCTGTGCACAGGACTGAGGGATAAATGCACACACAGACCGACCACTGCTTCAGAGACCCTACACAAGCTTGCCCAGGGAGGGACACTAGAGTCCCTCTTGCCTTCTACCCCAGAGCACAGGACCTGATTCTTCCAGTCTGCCAAAGTTGGATATCTGACCCTGCTCATCACACTCCTCCAGCCCCACACAGTCCCCTGGTGTCCTGCCCCCAGACCCAGATCCCTAGCATGAGGTGCCCATCCATTCACCTCGGAAGCGAAGCGCAGCTCCCGTGGGGTTATAGAGGGTCAGCAGCTGCCGGGGTCCACTCCGCTGGTCCGCCCTGAATACTAGGTCCGGGGGAAAGACGAGGACCGGGACAAGTCCCGAGGGAGGAGGGGCGCCCCGGGACCCCCGCGCAGGAGCCCCCGGGCCCACCAGCTCCTGGTCCTGGGGCGCCCCACGGCGCATGCAGGCTGTGTACGGTGGGACATCCGAAGGCAGAGCCCAGGGGACAGGGCCTGGAGTCTAGAGCTGTTGAGCGAGAGAGGAGAAAGGGGTCGGAATGAGATCGGGGGACAGGGCCTGGTCTGATGCTGCCGCCGCCGCCGCGTCGGAAACCCGCTAGATGAGGCTCCTCCAGACCAGGCCCAGTCCCCCCAAACCCTTCCCCTCTCCAGCTCGGCCCGGGTCCCTTTAGGCCCCGCCCCAGGCCCCACCTCATGGTCACGCCCACCCCATAAACCCTGCCCCTAGCTGCTCCCAACCCGGGCCTCGTCTCCTGGCCCGGCTCCCGAGCTCCAAAAGCTCCACCCGCCCCGCCGCAGGCTCCGCCCCTTCCGGGCGTCCGTGCTCTCCGGCCAGACCTCGCCTGCCGCACCCCCCCCCCTCTGGAGCCGCCCTTTCTCTAGCTCTCCGGAGACCTTTATATAAGTGCCTCCGAACCCTCCCTGAGCTCGGTCCGCAGCTCTTTCGTGCCTCAGCCTCCAAACAGCCGCTTGGGTTGTAAGGCTTACCCTCTGGTCACCGCACCTGCCAATCAACTTGTGGCCGGACTGAGGCTGCCATCTTCCCAAGAGACCATTTCTACACTTCCGCCGTACGGCCCCTGTCATTGGCTGGGGCGACCTCATTTCCGCCGTAAGCATGCGCCGATTGGTGCACTTAAAGACGTCATTGGTTTGATCCCAGTGACGTAAAACTTGACGGGCGACTCCGGCTCGAATGATGGAACTCAGAGGTACCGGACGGGGACCCCGGCTGATTGGAGCTCGGGCTTTGTTCCTCCCTCCCCAATGAGACCTCCAAATCACTAGAATCAGCATCCCACAGGGAAGCCCTCTTTCTTTACTTTAGTCCTAGGCTCTCTTACAAGCCTCTGCAGCAATCATAGCCGTTTTCCATAGTACTGGTTGGGAGGTTGCTTCCAGTTGGACTCGGACTGAGACAGGGAAACTGAAGGAACCCCAGGGAAAAAAGCCGTGTTTTTCCTTTGCTTCTTTTCTGGCTTCTATTCTTGCTAGGACCCCGCATTCCCACCCCACTCAACACATGCCTCGTAATGCAAAAACCCATGTTCTCCTTGTAAGGGACAAAGAGATAATGATATCTTTGGAGTCTTCCAGCACAATAGGCGATATCTAAGGAATGACCCGGCAGGCCATCAAGTGCCTATTCCAGACCACTGGCACTAGATCTCTCCACGCCAAGACCCCAGGCCTCAGGGAACGAGTGGCTTAAGAAGGGCCCTATCCTTGTTCTGACCAGTTCCTGGATGCCTGAGAAGGCATGTGCACAGAGTACAATCGCCAGTGAAAACTCCAGACCCCAAGAAAAGATGAGACTCGTGGTCTTTTCCTTTCCAAGTCTTCCAGACACCCAGTCCTTATCTCTCTCTCTGTCTTCAATAAACTGCTTTCACCTACTGCTGGCTCCTGTTTGATTTCCTTCCTGCGGGAAGCCAAGGACCCTTTTGGCTGGTCCTGCAGGACCCCCGCTGGGTCTGCAGACCCAGCCTGCAAGCATCAGGATGTCAGCCCACGGCTCCTCTCCTGAGTTTCCCTTTCCTTCATGGGACTCAGAAATCACTCACATATGCACAAGGAAGTAGGGTTTGCCAACCCTGCCACTTGCATCATCCCACTGAACCTTGTGAACTCCTTTCACAAACCAAATGGCCTCAGCAAGGTGAAGAATCTCACCCCAGGCCACATAATTGGTTAGCAGTAGAACAAAAACAAAGTTCATTTTATCCCAAAGCCATCCCTGAGCACCCCATCAAATGTAGAACCCCTTTATACTTTTAGGCTGTTTTTCTCATAGCATAGTTTCACTTGACACCATGCTTATTCTTATTTTTTTAAGTTTATTTATTTTTGAGGACGAGAGCAAATGGGGTGGGGGCAGAGATAGACTCCCAAGCAGACTCTGAACCCACAAACTGTGAGATCATGACCTGAGCCAAAATCAAGAGTCAGATGCTGACTGAGCCACCGAGGTGCCCCAACACCATGTTTATTTTATTGTGTATTTCCGCTCCAGTAGAATGTGCTCTCCTCCCCACAAGAGCAGAGACTTTGTTTTGTTTTCTGGTTCATTCCACAGTGCCTGCCATTTGGAATGAACAAATGAATAAGTGACTAGGATGAACTTTGAGCTGAGATCTGATTGAAGTTAGGAAATGAGCCATGAGAAATCAGTGGAGAGAATTCTGGATAGAGGGGATGGCAAAGGCAAAACCCCCAACCAGAAGGGTACTAGAACTGGTCACGGAGTCACCAAGACTGGAAAAGCACTTGCAAAGGAGACAATAGACAGATATGAGATGGGGGGGGGGGGGG
>NW_024412447.1:7414128-7504573 GCF_014898765.1 Herpailurus yagouaroundi | reverse complement strand
GCTGGATGCAGATCACCTAGAGCCTCAGAGTCTACTGTAGGATTTTGGCTTTTATTTTGAGACTAATGGGGGAACTATGGGAGGTTTTCTTTATCTCTCTTTTGATAGCTTTACTGAAATATCTTAGACATATAAAAATTGTATACATTTAAGATATACTTGATATTTGGATTTACATACACAATGTGAAAAGACCACAATCAAGCTAATTAACATGTCCATCCTCTCTACATAGTTACCACTACGTGTATATGTGTGTGTGTGTGTGTGTGTGTGTGTGTGTGTGTGTGTGTGTGTGTGTGTGTTTACAATATGGGAGAGATTGGGGACGCCTGGGTGGGGCCGTCGGTTAAAGCGCCGACTCTTGATGTGGCTCTGGTCATGATCTCACGGTCATGAACTGAAACGCCGCATCGGGCCGGGCTGTGTGCTGACAGCGCAGAGCCTGCTTGCTTGGGATTCTGGCTCTCCTCTCTGCCCCTTCCCTGCTTGTGTTCCCTTTTCTCCCTCTCAAAATAAATAACTTAAAAAATATATATGGGAGAGTTTTGAGCAAAGGGGTGACAAGGTCTTACATTCTTGAAAGATTGTTCTGTTACAGTAAACCTCTGTCGCATTTTACAAATGAATGATTTCTCCTAGATGGGCCCCCAAACCATAGAAATGGAGATGTGACCCCTTCCTCAGTCAAGAAACATTTATTTGGATAAGAAGGGAGTCCTTGGGGCTAGGGGCTGGGAAGCTGGCCTGGGTTTCAGGCCTGGGACCCAGCAGCCCGGACAGGTTGGGAGGGGCACTTCCTCTTGCTGAGGTTGGTGAGGATCTGGTCCTGGTTGGACCGGTAGAGAACTACGAAGCTCTCTGGAGGAAGGGTAGGACCTCTGTTCTCTTCCACCTGGCCCATCATCAGATAACTGACTCCTGGGGGAGGGGAGGGAGGGATTGAGAGTGTGTTATTGAGACCTTGTAGATATACCTCCTCATCAGAGTCCTTCAGATTCTATCATTTTCATGAGGCAAAGTCCTCCTCCCCATTCACCCACATCTGTTACCTTTCTTCATGGGGGGGCACTGCTTGCAGGGCACATAAAACTTCAGGGGAGTGTCAGTGAGTGGAGAAGGCAGGTCCAGGCCACCGGTTTTGTAAGCACCAATGAGACTGACAGTGACAGTGAGGCCCTCCCCTGGGCCCCGAACCATTGACTTCACTGTTGCGGTCACCACTGTGGGAGAGTGGGGGTGAGCGGTGAGGAGAGAGGAGGCCAGCTCAGGGCTGGAACCAGGAGGAGGGATTTGAGGGCCGGAGGGAGTTGAGAGCTGCTGGAGGAGCAAAGCTGGGAGATGGGGCTTCTTACCCAGGTTGCTGGTACAGAAGTTGCTCTGCAAGGTGCCTGTCCGGCGACACTGCTTTGGGCAGGGGACACTGGGCACATCTAGGAGGGAGGGGGATGTGGTTTGTGGAGGGCGACCTACGCAGCGGGTAGGAAGTGCCACTTTCCCCATAACGGCCTCGTTGATTAGGACCCATTCCGAGCTCTTTCCAGCTTTGGGCCCCAGCACCCAGTACCAATTCAGAGGAGGCACCAGTGAGTGATGTATGAGTGAATGAATGAGTTCAGAAAGGACACCTTTGAAACGGCTGCCTTCAGTCTGCGTCCCCTTCCTCCCCCTTCCCAGACTCACCGGGGCCCCCCGGAGTTGCCTGGGCCTCAGACGAGGCTTTTGGTTTCTCCTCAGATGGGAGTCCGGGCTTGGGGCCCGGGCTGAGGATCGGGGTACCCGACCGGGCATCCTCCCTGGCGTTCTGGGCCTGCTCTTTGGCGGCACCCCGCGGCAGGGTCTTGTAGGAGGCGGAGAAGCCATCGGCCGTGACACTGAGGTCAGAGACGAACTGGACGAGGAGCTCGTTTCCTTCCGAGGAGATGGGACTGCGGGTGGCGGGGCAGCGGGGGATGCGTCAGGCGGGCCTTGTGACCTCTGCCCGGGGTTGACTGTACCAGCTTCCTTGCTTCGCAGGACCTACTCGCCTCTGGATCCGCGGACCCGGTTTGCCTGGCTTCCTACTAGCTCCGCCCACCAGTGTGGGGGCTCCGGGTTCAGATCCCGCCTCTTCAGCTAAGCCTGGCCCCTCCCAACCGCCGCGAGGTTCCCACCACTGTTTCCCCTGGGGAATTGGAGACGCCCCGGTCCACCGTCCACCCAGGTCCCGCCCCCTCACCCCGGGGCGGTGTCGCCGCAGAACTTCCCCAGCCTCTTGGCGTCGTCGCTCACGGCTCCGTTGAACACACTGACCGAGTCGTAGCGGCAGTAGGTGTCGGGCTCCAGGTCAAACTTCCCGAAGGTCAGCGAGATCACCTGGCGGCAGGACCCAGGGCGGCTTGAGGGCGCGGAAGCCCTGCACCTCTCTCCTCCTCCACTCCGCGTCGCCTCCGGAAGTCCAGAAGCTCGCCACAGCTTCCTCTTTCCACTCCCGCGTCTCCTGGAGATCTCCCCTCCCCCCGCTAAAGCATTCACCACCACTCGGAGGATCACACACTCAGGGGAACCTTTCAGTGGCGTCTGTTGCCGTCGTCGGCCAGGTCTAGTCCTGGCTCATTCTCAAGGAACAGACCCAGCATCCACCTCCACCGCCTCCACACACACACACACACACACACACACACACACACACACACACCCCGTTTATATATCAGCATCGTGTACCTCACTCTCGTAAGACCGTCACAGGTGTAATTTTACATTTTTTTTTTTGAGTGCAAGCAGTTCTGGGTCTGGTTTTGCTCCCCACCAGCGCGAGCTCACTGGTCGGGACATAGCAGATGGTCAATTAATCTCTGCTGGCTGCATGCTGGAGGACGCCGCCTGGGTCCCCGAGGGCAGCCGGGGCTGGGGATCGGTACCTGGTCCGGGGGAGCGATGATGTGCCAGGAACAGCTGATGCCCGGGGGATAATCAGACTCGGGCCAGTTGGGCGTGGTCAGGGTTCCCTGGGCCTTCTCCAGCCGCCCCCCGCAAAATTGGTGCTCTGGGGAGGGGAGAAAGGAGTGGGGGTGGGAGGCGGTGGAGACCCTCGGTCAGCTCGAGGAGAGCTCTAGGCTGGAAGCCGGTGCTGGAAGCTCGGACGTCTGGGTCTCAGCGGGAGGGGATGAGAAGAGGGGTAGGAAAGAGGGGGTTGGTTAGCAGAGAGGGGGCTTGGAGGACCAGCGTTCAGGGGAGTCTTGGAGCCGGGCGCCCAGTCAGGCGGTGGAAGGGGGAGGAGGACTTGGCTGGACACGCTCCCTTCTCGCCCCTCCCCCTGACCCGCGGCCACCTCGCTCCTCTTCCCCTGGGAGATCCCATCTCCCCCGCCCGGCGGAAAAGTCCCCTTTGCAGGCTGGGGAGTCCTCACTCTGTGAGGGCGCCCTCAAATTGGGGCACAGCCCCAGAGGCCTCTTTGGCGAGGCCCCTGCCTTAAACATTTTAGGGGAGGCTTCTGCCGCCAGGAGGGGGTGATGGGACCGCAATCGGGAGCCCTGGACTGGGTGTAGGGGGCTCCGGGTCGGGGGAACCTAGTCCCCCAGCCCGGGGGTGCCCCCTCGCGCCCGTCTGAGGGAGCCCGATTGCGGACGGGGGCGGGCAGTTACTCACCGTCCCAGTAACCCCAGGCCGCCCATTCCACCCGCGGGTCGGTGACCCATTTCCGCCTCGCGCCTGGGGGGGGGGCTGGGAGGGGGGGTGGGGGGGGTGGGGGAGGGGCGAGAGAAGATGGGGAGGAGGGACTGAAGGGGCAGTTAGTGAGGAAAAAGGGTAAGGGAGGTAATGGGGGCCCTAGGCTCTCGGGCGCAGGGTTTGTCGGGGGGGGGGGGGGGGGTTCCGGCGGGGGGGGGGGCCTGCGCCGGGGGCGGAGCCAGGAGAGGGGGAAGGCGAAGGTGAGGGAAGTCTCACCAGTGCCCGAGGTGGCCCGCCCGCTGTACCAGAGCAGGAAGCCTCGTCCTCCTGTGCCCTCGTCCGCAGTCATCCTCAGGGTCACCTGGTTGCCAGGGGCGACTAAGGGCGCTGGCCGGAAGGTCCCACAGAAACGTCCAAGCCGCTGGCCGGAGGTTCCAGACCCCGCAAAGACTTCCAGAGCATCGTAACGGCAGGCAGGGTGCAGCTCGAAGTCGAAGACTCGGAAGGAAAGGGACACAGTCTGTCCCTCAGGGACCTGACGACGAGGACAGGGGAGAGGACCTGCAAAGTCAGGCCACACACAACCCAGGCAAAGGATACTTCCCTTTCCCCAAGCGTTTCATACGGACACTGGGCCTGAACAGGAAGGGACGCCATCAGGGAGCAGAGCAGAGGGCCTGGGCTCTGCAGGAGCTCACTGCCCAGGGGACAAGCCCTGGGGTCTGTGGAGATTCAAGGACCAGAAATAAAACTGGGAGTAGAAGAGCAGGCCTGGAGTTAAGGTGTGAGGACACTTTGCCACATGTTACTGTGGGCGCTGCTGCCATCAGTGAAGAGGGGAGGGGGCCTGGACTTCCCTGGGCGCAGTGGTGCAGGGAGGAGGGCGGCAGGGGCTGGGTGGACCCGGGTTCTCTTAGCAGTCAGGCCTCAGAGACTTCAACAAGGGGGTAGCGAAGGAGGGTCTTTCTCACCGTTATTGTCCAGATGCATTCCTTATTAGGGGGGTAGAGGTTGGGGAAACCCTCACTTGCCACGTAACCAGACTCCCCAGTCACATCCCCTCCGCACAGGAACACCGGTCTGGAGAACAGAAGAGGGGGCAGCCATGAGTGGAGGAGAGCTTGGGAAGGATAGGGTAATGAGGGTGAGGGGCCAGAGAGGGAAGCCAGGGGGATGAGGGAGAAAGGGGGTCTGGGGCAGCTTCAGCCAGCCAGGCTGGGATTGAGAGGATCAGGAACATGTGGCTGTCTCTGCAACACCCCCCAATCCCCACCCCCACCCCAACAGGAATTCCCGGAATCCTCCTCGGGCTGTTCCTCACTCTCCCCCCTCGCGCCCTGCCTGGCAGTCGGGGACAGGAGCCGCCTAACTACTTCCAGATGTGGACACAGCCACGAGGCCATGGGGGGGGGGAGGGGGCGGGGAGATGAGAAGCAGCAGTGATGGCCCTCATATTGAACCTGGAGACCAGGGTCCCCCAGCTCCCAACCTTTGCCCTGCTCCTGTTCCTGCTAACTACTTGAGTATCTGGTTCCCAAGTCTCCCACTCGCTTCCCCCACCATCTCTAATTCCCTCCTGGAATCCAGATGTCCAGATACCAGGCAAGTTGAAGGTCTTGGAGCTCTCAGGTTCCATGGTGGGGGGCAAGGGTCTGGGAGGATGGGGAAACTTAGAGGGCAGGGGACAAAGGGTGGAGGAATGGTGGCTAGTGGTGCCCCGCTGGAGACAGTGGTCTTGGAGCAGGGAGGGAGAACTTGGGGCCTGGGGGAGGGTGGGGGCTGTGGGAAATCTGGGGGGGGTGGTGTGTTAGTGAAAGGATCCACAGGATCCACAGGCAAAACCCCCAAGAATCAGGGCTTTTGAAGCTCA
Organism: Herpailurus yagouaroundi; assembly: GCF_014898765.1. Classification (NCBI taxonomy): domain Eukaryota; kingdom Metazoa; phylum Chordata; class Mammalia; order Carnivora; family Felidae; genus Herpailurus; species Herpailurus yagouaroundi. The sequence continues at coordinate 7,499,055 of NW_024412447.1, read as the reverse complement.
CTCAAGCTATCTGGAAGGTGCCAAGAGACCTACCTGGTGTAGTTGGGGGTCTGGCCCTGGGCGAAAGGCAGCAGGGCCCAGGCAGTGAGGAGGGGCCCCAAGAGGGAGGCAGTGGCAGCAGGCAGCATGGCCGGGGGGAGAGGCGCTGGGGTCCTCGAGACCGAGGCAGCAGCTGAGTTTAGCAGCGGCAGCAGCAGCAGCAGGGATAATCAGTGCCAGATGAGGCAGCCTCGGGTGTGTGGGCGTGGGGACTGGCCAGCGGGGCGGGCGGTGGGGAAGGCGGGACAGGGAGAGTGCAGTTGGGACAGTGGTGAGTCCAGGGGCCTCTCTAGGTCTAGGACACATAAATATTGACCTAAGTAGGGGGTGGAGCAACGAAGGGCAGAGGGAGCATCAACCCTCAGCTGTAATGCAGGCATCAAGTAATGTCATCTGGAAGCCTGCTGTGTCCAGTACCCAAGCATCCTGTGAACACAACCTCTGGTCCTTCCTCATGATCCTCCCCATGCCTGCCTCCTCGGCACCCGTAGAAAGTCCTTCCCTAGACCCCCAACAACTAGTCACTCACCCCCTTCCTGACCACCCCCTGCTCCAGCTGATTTTCCGCTTCAAATTTCTACTGTCTTCTTTGCATCCCTGGACCAGACTAGGCCAAGGAGAAAATTTTTTCTGCCCGCCCATTTTCCCTCCCAAATATTTGGAGATCCGGGAGTGGGTTAGATGTGGATAAAGGGAGCATCCCTCTTAGTGAGGAGGAGGATGGAGGAGAAAGTGAGGGAAGGAAGGTTAAACAGAGGGGAGGAGGGGGCTGACTTCACAGGGACCGAGGTCAGAAGCAGGTGGCCCCCTCAGGATGGGAGTAAGTCTGACAGACAGAGGATCCATAAGGGGACCGAGTAGCATATGTTGACTGCATTATTCCAGAAGGTGGGGCTTGGACTTCAAGTCAAGAAGCCTGGACCACTCCCCCAAGAGTGGGAGGGGAAAGAGAGCTCTAAGATTCAGGTGGTCAGTTCAGCAGCACCTGAATGCTTGAGCCACTTCTGCTCTCTCTGCCTCCTCGTCCATCCCCCTGCCTTCCATCGCCCTCCTGATTGGGGGGCATTGGGGCCCCCATCCCCTGCCTTATTTTCCTCCCAGGCCCCAGGGTTCCAAACAGGGCCTCACTTCAGCCTTTTATTCTATTTGCCCATCAAATCTCTTGTCCATGATAGTCAGGTTGGGGGTCCCTCCCGGGCAGCCCCCTGAACATTTTACAAAATGGTTCCCTGCCCACCCTGGCAAGCCTAGCAATTCCCACCCCTCCCCATGTGCACATACAATGTTTATTGCTACCATCCCACTCTCCTTAGCTCCTGGCCCAGGGCCAGACTCTCCCTCCAGGGGTAAGACTAGGAAAGGGGCTCAGCTCTCAGGGGTTGAGGGGCCCGGGCCAACCCCTCCAGCAGCCCTCTGCAGCATGTCCAGGGCCTCCCAGAAGAAATCTTTCTGTGCAGCCATCAAGGGCATCCAACCCACGATCTCCTTCATCTTTTCCATGCGATCCTGCAATGTGGGGCAACTGTGGATCTGGCTGAGGTACTCCTCACAGGCCCGGGCTGTCCCCCCAGGGTCCTGGGGTGCTCCAGCTCCCAGGCCAGGCTCGGGGGTCCCCACCACCCTGCTGGCTGGTAGGTCCCGGTAGGTGGGATGGTGTTCGATGTCATGGCTGGACAGCATGTAGAGGCACTCTCTGGTAGAGCAGAGGGAACAGGCACACAGAGGGACCTTAAAGGAGAGAAGGAGCGTGGCTGAGAGGGGCCTTTACTGAGGGGCTCCCAGGAAGCCCCAGCTGTTGTGTTCCTCCCTCTCAGACCAGCCCTGGGCCAGCAAGTGAGCTAGGGCTGGCTAAGCCCCAAGGTTGTGTAAGGTCAGAGAGGGCGAGCGGGGTCTGCTAAGGGAGAGAGCCAGGAGCTATGGTGTGTGGCCGGAAAAGGGAGGTGGGTAGTGCTGGGGGGGGGGGGGGGGCGGGCCCTTGCAGGAGCCCCAGCTATAGTCCTGTGTGCCACCTGGCTCTATTGCCCTTGCCCCGTTGCCTGCTGGCGTGTCCTGGCTCTGACCTTGACGTGGAGCTTCACGAAAGAGGCACTCCCCTTAGGCCAGCCAGGGAGGCGGCCTCCAGCCCCACAGCCGCAGCCCAGAAGCTCCTTGCTGAAGTCCGAGCCCTGGCTCAGCACCAGAGAGTGGTTGAGGCCACACCACAGGGCAATGGGACGTTGCAGATAATGCACCTGAGAACACAGGGCCAGGATCCCTAAGGTGGGAATGCTGAGGATTTGAGGGCCCAGGTAGGAGGAGGGCAACAGAAAGGCTCAGGGAAGACTCTAGGAAACTAGGAGAGGGAAGAAAGGGGACTCAGCACCCCCTCAACCCCCACCCAGCCAGAAGGCAGACCAGCAGCAATCTTTCCCTCCCTAGGTCTCCTGCAGCCCCTGTCGGACTGCGTGGGGTCTAGCACTTCTGTTGGTTCCTCATCGTTGCTCCTCAGAAAACAGGCTACTTGCCTGTGCCCAGGGCCTGCTACCTGCTCCTTCCTACTACCCCAGACCTGTGACAGTCCAGGCTCATCCTGCCTTCCAGCCTCAGGAGGTGGACTAAGTTTCCTCTTCCCAAAGTTTAAAGACTCCCTCCCTCCCTGTACAATTCCAGGTTAGCCTTCAGGAGGGACCTTCCTTCCACTTATTCCTCCCTTCTCTCTCTAGCATTTTCCACTTGTCCTATCCTTGTCTCCCAAAATGGCCACTCTGTTTAAAAAAAAACAAAAACAAAAGAAAACAAAAACAAAAACATTTCCACCTGATTCCTGCCCCTTCCTACCTCCATCTTTTAGGCAACAGAACTGGTTATGTGACCAGTCTGAGGTTGACCACATTTTTGTTCTCACCACAGCCCATCTTTCCTGAACTTCTTGTGATCTGGCTTCCCTGCTTACTAAGCTACTGATGTGTTCTCCCCAAATGCACTTGACTTTCCAGCTCCCAAACCCCAGGGCCTCTCCTGCATGCTTTCTCCTGAGATTATGAGGGCTTTAATTTTGAAGACATAGGTATGTAATTTATGGTCATTAAAGAAATGTTATAAAATCTTGGAGAGCAAAGATTAATTTAAAAATCACTGGAAATCCTACCACCCACTATTAACATCTTGCTGGGGGTGCCTGAGTGGCTCAGTCAGTTAGGTGTCCTACTTTAACTCAGGTCATGATCCTGAGTTCGAGCCCCACATCGGGCACCCTGCTGTCAGCACATCAGCACAGAGCCCCTTCAGATCCTCTGTCCCCCTTTCTCTCTGCCCCTCCCCTGCTTGTGCACCTTCTCTCTCTCTCTGAAAAAATAAACTTAAAAAAATCTTGCTAGATATTCTTTTTTCTTTCTTCTTTTTATTTTTTATTTAAGTAGATTCCTGTGGAGTCTGCTTGGGATTCTCTCCCTCTCTGCTCTTCAACCCCTCAACATAAATTAACATTAAAAATAAAAAAGAGAGTCAGCCGCTTAACCATGTGAGCCAATCAGGCATCCCTGGATATTTTTCTTCACTGCTGCCTCTGTGTGTGTGTGTGTGTGTGTGTGTGTGTGTGTGTGTGTGTGTGTTTTCAAATTACAGACTTTTAAATAAAAATGGGGTTGTACTATGTAAATAATTTTATAATTTTTTTTTCAGCTAAAGATATGACCTGACCATATTTCCATGTTGGCAGGTATATTCCTATGTTATCTGTTACCATTAATCACCTCCTCTGTTTGACACTCCCTGTGTCCCTGGCTTCTGGGACTTGGCACCTGAAGGTGTGCCTCCTGCCTCAGAGATAGCTTCTTCATTCCCTTTGCCTACAGCATCAGCTCCTGCCCAGGTTTGTGCCCCTGTCCCTGCTTCTGTCTGTTTCAGCCTTGTTCCAACATGGAATCTAATGCCAGAGAGACATTTCCACTTTAGAAAATGTCCAAATTCACGCTCTTCCTCTTTCCTCAAGCCAGCATCCCTTTCCACATTTGTTAGTGATGTCATCTCTCTTTAAGGGGTCTACTGCGACAGCCACTTGTGTCCCACACCCATCTCCTCACATCTAATCAGTTTCCAGTACCTAATCATTTTCTTTCAAAACATCTCAGGTATCCATTCCTTTCCATTCCCACTGCCCCAGGCTCTTGTCCCAAGTGCCACTGTCACTCAATGGTCTCCCAGTGGGCTTCTCATTCAGTGGCCTCCTGTGCACTCTGGCCAGGTGACCTGTTCTCAGTCATCTGTGTGTGTGTGTGTGGCGGGGGGGGCCTTCTCTTGCTCCAGAACCTGGAGTGACTTTCCAAAATCTATACCTTTTCAGGCTCACCCCTGCCTGTATCACCTCATATCTACCGATTTCCAAAACATCCTCTCTGCTTCAGACCAGTCCTTTCATGGTCCCAGGTATGTGCAGCTTCGTTCTCATCCCTGTTACATGGAATGCCTTTCCCTGTACCCACACGAATCTGATCTAACCCACCAGACCGTGATCGCATCTCACCTCTTCTAGTTATACCAGCCCACCGAGGTCTCCCTGCTTCACTAAATTCCTATTGCACTGGCAGCAAGCACCACACAGAATGGACCTCACAGTGCCAACCCTCGGAAAGACACGCAACAGTATCATGCGCATAATTTACTGGCTGGCTTAACTTCCCTAGGGGGTAAGAAGTGGGTTCTAAAGAAAGTAGAGAAGAGGAGAGGTCTAAGGTGTAGAGGATTGGAGGAAGGGGGCCACGATGAGAATAACTGAAAACGAATCTCACCTGTGTGGGTTCCCCTCGGTCCATTTTGTCCCCTGTTCCCAGCTGCCCATATCTGTTATTTCCCTGCATAAAGATTCGGCCAAATTCATCCACCAAGCCAAAGTGATTGTAGCCAAGAGCACAAAATAGTATCTAGGAAGTAAGACAGAAAGAGAAGGCAGGCATTCAGTTCCCTCCAAAGGAACTCTGAGCTCCAGAATCTCCCAGCCACTAACCTGCCATTCCCAGCTGATTTCTTTTGGCCTTGCCCGCTACCTCGCCCCTCTCTCTCTGGGCCCCTGTCCCTCCCTGATCAATCATTTGATTCCTGCTCATATTTCAGGCCTCTGGTGCCTTTTAATCCCTAAATCCCCCTCTGTCCGCCCCTTGGTCCGTCCCATCCCTCCAGGATCCTACCTTGGCAGGCAGCGAGAGAGCAAGCGGCATCTGCTGGTCCAGAGGGTCAAAGGCTTGAAGGGTCCCAAAGAGATCACGATACACCCCTGGGGTATGCACCTCAAAATACACTCCCCCCTGGTCTGGGGGGTCAGGAGCCCTCAGCTCAGCAGCTTTGGGCACCCATTTCCTAGCGATAAGGCCCTACCTAGGATGAAAGCTACAAGATCCAGGGAGTCTCACACCCACTAGAAATGTACCAGCTATGATATCTGGGAACCTAACCTCATCTTTTCACTAGGATGCCTGAAGGGGTCCACTGCTAGAGTAAGTATAAGGGGCTGTCCATATCTGGAAAGTCTGTTTAAGACGAGGGTGTGGAGAAGAAGGAAGGTGGTTCTTACCTGTGATGTAGAGAGTACTGCTCTGGTTAGAAGCCATGCGGGTCACACGAAGGTGAGGCAGGCAACGGGACACCTTCCTCAGGGCCAGCTGAACTGTGTAGGAGCGTGGCTGGTCCAGCTGGGTTTCATTCACTACCAAAGAGTAGATCTTTCCTTCCTCTGGGAGATGGGGAGAGGCAGACAATGATGTGGGGGAGGGGACCTCCCAATATCCACATTAACTTCCCAATAGATTCTCTAAGCCATAGTGATTAAACACTTATTGGCCTAGAGTGGGGTTAGAAGAAAAAGGGTAGAGGTGAAATACAGGAAGCATGACCTCAAGTTGCCCAGACTCTAGCCCTGTACCACCAAAAATGAATCAGGGAAACCCTTCAGTGTGAATGATGAGTGGAGAGAAAACCAGCAGTTAGATCTGCCAGAATCCAATTTGAGTGTTGGGAGGAACGATGCCTGGGGACTTGGGGCTCTGCCTGGAATTAAGAAGTCTAGAGGGTCTGAGGCTTGGGAGTAGGGTCAAATATAGGGGACAGGGACACCAGTCTGCTTCAGTCAGAACAGCGCATGACTCTTGATCTCAGGGTTGTGAGCACCACACTGGGTGGAGAGATTACTTAAGTAAATAAAAATTAAAATTAAAAAAATGTATACATGTATGGGACAATCAGCAAGGTAGGGGTAAGTTTGGGGTATTAAGTGAAGTGCCTAGCAGGAAGTGAGGAAGATTAGAATTTCAAAAATCAGGCTTTCACTAGAACAGTGGTTTCCAAACTATTTTTTTGCAGCAGGGCCCTTTATTCATATGAAATACACAGAATCTGGGGCGCCTGGGTGATGCAGTTGGTTAACCATCCCACTCTTGATCTCAGCTCAGGTCATGATCTCACAGTTTTTGAGTTCAAGTCCTGCATCAGGCTCTGCGCTGATGGTGCTGAGCCTGCTTGGGATTCTCTCTCTCCTTCTCTCTCTGCCCCTCCCCTGCTTGTGCACAGGTGATAAATAAACTTAAAAAAAAATTTTTTTAAGTTGTTTAAACAAAAAAAAAAGCAGAATCTTAGTCTATGAGACAGACAAAAAGCAAAGCTATTTGGTTTGAGACCAGGATGAGGTGGCATGCAGAAAGGCCTTCCCCTCCCCTGCAGCAGGTCCTGAACCATGTGTAGAAAACAATTTGCAAACCACTGCTCTAGGCCACACCTGTGAGAAGCAGTAGAGCCCGCTGGTTCTCCTGACCAACCAGCACAATCTGTTTGAAGCTCATGGAGTGGTGGAAGGTCATCTTGAAGACCCGCTGCCCACTGGACTGCAGATAGACCTCGACACAGTCACAGGCCCGGCTGCCCGTAGTGCCTACCACTGCTGGCTGCTCCCGGGTGGCCAATACATAGAGGTATTTACGGTAAACGGTGTCACATCTTGGGTCCGAGGCAAACTATAGGAAAAGATGAAGCTGTCTGGGATCTAGGTCTTAGAGTGGAATGAGGCTTGGGGGTGACAGGATCCTGGGGTGAGAAATGAGATACTTGGGTTCAGGGCTGGGAAAAGAGGGTTTAGTTTTCAGTTCCTGATATGGGAGGGCAGACGTCCTGAGGAGAGTACCTCCAGACTGGTGTGGGTCCCGGAGGAGCCCCGGAGGAGGGGTGGGGTCTCAGCTCCTAGGGCTCTGCTACTCACATCCTTGGCTCCGCGACACAATACAACATAGCGGCAGGCTCGCTTCCACTGGATCTGGCCAAGGGTAGAGGAGACCAGGGCATTTTTGAGGAAGAAGAGGGTCCCCGTGTAGTCAAGAATGAAGACATGGTCCTTGGTGGGCAAGAAGCGGCGGTAGCCATGGGCTAGCAGGGGGGCTACACTCTTGCTGAGACAGCGGCGGCGGCCTCCAAATGCCTGGAAATACAGGCCCTTCGTGTCTGGAGAAGGGAAGGAGATGGAAGGCTCAAGGGGTCAGGATGGCACAAAGAAGAGTTGTCAGAGCTTGGGCAAACTATAGTTCTCAGAGGGCCGGGTATTTAGCAGCTCCGATAGCAGCTCCCTTAGCAGCAGGACTGGGGAACAGGGACTTTTCTATCTTCAGGGACTTAGAAGATATCTTTAATAATCCCCTACACAGGCTATCTTTAATAATCCCTTATGCCTGAACTTTAGTTCTCTGCCCCCTACCCCAAGCCCAGGGCACTACACATGCTTCTAAGTGAGGGCTTCTTTAGTCCAACCTTGCATCAGAGACACCAAGGGAAATATAGTACATAGAAAAGCAGCAGACAGAGGAGCGAAAAGGAATGGCTGAGAAAGGCCAGTAACGGCCCTCACCCCTAGCTCTGGATCTGCTATCTGGATCAGATCTGGATCTCCCTGAATCTCCAGTGTGTGCAGTCAGGTACTTGGATAGGGGCTCCCTGGGAATGGAGGGCTTCAGAGCATGTTTCTCAACGTGGGGGTGATTTTGTCCTCAGGGAACATTGGTTGTCACAACTGGGGGGAGCTTTGTTACTGGCATCTAGTGGGTGGAGGCCAGGGATGCTGCTAAACGTCCTGCAATGTGCAGGACAGCCCCTCACTCCAAATACTTATTTGGCCCCAAATGTCAACAGTGGCAGGTTGAGAAATCCTGGCTTAGAGGAGGGAAAACTCCAGGTTTGGGGAGTGGAGGAGATGACCGGGGTAGGATTTGGAAGAGAGTTCGAATACGGAGGCTGACTTGGCAGGGATGCTAGTAACGGGGGCTCCGGGTGGGATGTCTATCAGAGGGTGGAGCTGGAGGCTTGCAGAGCTCCTAGATGGATGGTATGTTTGAATCTAACAGGCTCTTCTAGAGAAAGGGGCCCTGGCAGGTTGGCTAGGAATGCTGAGGCAACTCTATGGAACAGGAGGGATCCCAGAATAATAAGGCACAGGATAGAGGCAAAGAGAACTGAGGTTCTGGGGAGGTGTACAGTTAAGAATGGCAGCTCTCTTCCAGGGCCGGACCCCAGAGCCCTGCTCTCGTAGACGAGGACTAAGCCTGCGACAGATGCGTCTCCACACGCCCTCAGCGTCGCACACTTCATGGAAGTAGTGGCAGGTCTGGCCCAGAGCGACTACATCTCTGACTGGGAGGAATGAGATGATATGCTCCACCTGGGGGGTGGGCAGGAGGGAGGAAGCAGGAATCATCAAGGGGGCTCCTCATCACTCTGGTCCCCTGCCCTTTATTCTGGAATCCCTCCCCATGGATGACTCACCAGCTCTGGGGGGAACAGCTGAACAGAAATAGGGTTCCCTCTGCCCTTCTTCTCTTCACCCCCAGGCTCTGGGCCACATGAAGGGCAGCTCCGCTTCACCTACCCAAGGAGAAGGGAGAGCACAGGGATTCCATGAGAGTCAGGCCTCCTTTTCTCCCTTCTGTCAGCCTTTCATTAGCTTCTTTCTTAGGGGCTCATGGCTCTGTGCCCTCAAATCTTCCTATCTTTCTCTCTAGGTCCATGGGACACCCCTCCCTGTCTGCCGTGTTTCTGGGTTCACCAGCTCCAAAGAACCCCTCCCCTGATCTCTTGCTGCCATCTTCTTGTCCTTCCCTTGCCTCACCCTGAGCCCCTCCTCCTGTCTGCACAGCCCGGTGAATTTTTGCAGCCTTCTTCTCAGGCTTCTCCTCACCATCTTGACTGCCCCGTCTCTGCTCCTGCCCTCATCCTCCGGGCCCCCCGACCCCCCTGTAGTCAGCTCCCTGGCCCCTGTTCCTGCTGCCTTTCCCACACCATGTCCCCCGCCTGGGCTTGGGGAACCTCTGGGGCCCCTCAGCCTTCTAGGCCCCTCCCCCATGGAGTCTGGGAAGACAAACCTCTCTGTGACCTCACTGTCCAGCCACTGTGACCTATTTTCCCCAACCCCGCCAGGATTTTCTTAGACAGTTCCTGGGTTCTAGCTTGGCTCTAGCCACCCAGTGGCTCATGGGATATGCATGAGCCCCTCCTCCAGGAGAAAGAAAGTGTGAATGACTGCTAGATGAGGCCTTTACTTTTGGAGCACAGTTGTGAGGTTCCTCCCCTTGAGGCCCTTTAGCACTCTGCTCTGTAGAGAAACACTGGTGAATTCTTCATATCTCACCAGGCCAGGGCCTCCAGGGGATTTGTATAAACTCCGTAAGAGGATAACAGTATAAACTACCTAAGAGTATAAACTACCCCCCCCCAAAAAAAAAAGTATAAAAAATATGAACTGTTTGACAGGTGAGGAGGAAAGATGACCCTGCTACACTCGCTTAGAGGGAAGCATGCACTAGATGAAAGTGGGAATAATTCAGCACCGACTCTTTAGTCTTACAAAAACACATCCAAAAGCAGATTTCCTGGGACAGTAACATCAATGCATGTATGAAGGACAACCTATTAAGGTGGAAGAAAGGGATAGAATTACTCTGAAAGCATAGGGTATCTCCCAGGGTCTAACCTTTTAACTTAGTCTTATGGGGAGAGAGGGCCGCCATATAGGAGAAACAGCTGGAGTTCAGGGTATGTCTGTCCAGGTAGGGGCAAAGGATCTACACCAATAAACCAAAGGGAGTAACCAGCTCTTCCAGGAACGCAAAGGAATCCAATCCTGGACATCCAGCCCTCAGTTGCCTAGTATTACAGACTTTCCTTTACTGCGCCAGCTATCAGTCAACCACCCAAACTCCCTTACTCATGGTGACTAGTAAACAACTAGTTTGAGACACTGCGGATGGAACTTTAAGGATTCAATACATGTTTAGGAAATCTCAACCTCTGAGATGTGATTCACAAGAACCTTTAGTTGTTTGTGATCAGGCAACTATTAACGTGGTAAATGGACTATGTTAATGTGTTAGGTCCTTTTGCCACCTAAAAGGACGTTAAGATCCCTCAGCACACAGAAAAAGGGTCCTCAGCTTCCTCTTGGGTCTGGGTCCCCACTATTTCAGCTCAGGAAGCAAAGGAGACGGTGCGAATAGAAAAAGCCCACGTAGAAGTCGGGGGGAAACCGGGCTTCTGCTCTAGCCAACTCCTCAACTTCCCTCCGCCTCAGTTTCCTCATTTGTTAAAACGGCGGGCTTCTTCCGAATGAGATGGTCCCTTATGGACTAACTCCCCTCCCCCGTCTCAGGTCCTGTCATCACAGTTCCCGCCGGGGCGCGCTCCTCGAGGTAGGCTGGCCAGCCGGGCGGTAGTTCTGGAAGCTCTCCCGGTCTCCTGTAACCCTCCCTTCAGGAGCTGCCTTGGGCATCTCCAGTCTCTGGGAAGCCCCCCGCCCGCCAGAGCTCCGGAGACCGCCGCAGGGCCTCAGACTCCGCAGCCGGAAAGGCCTCCACGGTCCCTTCAGTTCCAACGACCCCCTCCTTCCCCGTTAGTCTCAGGCTTCGCCTTGCACCTCACCCCCCTCCTTCACGCCCTCAAAGCAGGCTCGCTCCCTAACATTTGCAGCTCGCACTCGCCTCTCCAGGCCCTGCACTGTTCCCAGCCCGCCCGACCGGCAGCGCTCACGTTCTTTAAACTCTGTCTCAAAGATCTAGCTCACCCGCCTCCTGCTAGGCGAAGGGACCGCCTTCTCGCCCATGCTATTGGTAGGTACAGCCGTCCCTCAGAGAAGAGGCCGGGCCGGTTCCCTCCGGAAGATTTAATTGGCCTTCTTGACAGTCACTCGCCTGTATCCGGCTTGCGATTGGTCTCCGTTGGAAAAAAAAAACCCGAGACCCGGCTTGAGGTCTCGGCCTCTATCCCTTCTAGTTGAGCACCGGCGTCCCCGTCTCCTGGTTAGACCTGATTGGCTCCATCTCCAGCCCTAAGCATTGCGATTGGACGCGGCTGCGCGGGGCGGGCCGGCCTGGAGCGCCGGCCGTTGGCGAGCGCTCTATTCTAGCCCCCTCCCTTCTGTCGCCTCACTCCTGCGCTATAGTCTCCACCCCCCCGGCGGGTTCTGATTAGCCACTTCCAACGCGTCTTCGGATCGCGATTGGTCAGCCGTGTCCCTGAGCGCGTTTCCTCCCCCTTGAAGCGACTACGGCGGCTCCAAGGAGGGGGAGGGGGGAGGAGGGACGGCCGGTCCCGTCAGTCAGGCAGCGGGAGCCGCCGAGAGCGGATGGCGGCGGCGGTAGCGGCCCCACTCGCCGCCGGGGGTGAGGAGGCGGCGGCCACGACCTCCGTTCCGGGGTCTCCGGGTCTGCCCGGGAGCCGCAGTGCAGAGCGGGCCCTAGAGGAGGCCGTGGCCACCGGGACCCTGAACCTGTCCAACCGACGCTTGAAGTACTTCCCCCGGGGCGCGGCCCGCAGCTACGACCTGTCAGACATCACCCAGGCTGGTGAGTGCACTCGGCCTAGTCCCGGGCTGGGACCCTCATTTGCATAGCCCCGCCCCTAGCTTGTTTCACACCGGTCTCGGGAGTCTGGCCCGCCCCTTCACCTGACCGTCGAGGTTCTTGACCCTGACTATTTGCATAAGCCTGCTAACTCCCCCTCCCCACTTTGAGAACTCCTGGACAATGAACCCATTTCTCCTTTGCACCGAACGTCCGGCGCCCTGACCGAGTGTTGTGAGAGTTCCCCGTCTTCTGCTTCTCTTTATTTGCCTTTCTGCGCACCTGTAGAATGGTCCCGCCCTTCACCTGGTTGGCTCATTTGCATGACCTCTTCAACCTCAGTTCTGATCGTTCCTTAAAGCAGCCCCCAAGAGCCCCTCTAATGACTCCTTTCTCTTTCTCCACTTCGTCTCCAACTCTTTCCCGGTTCCACCTAGATCCGAGCAGCCGTAGGCCCCCCTCTTCCTTAGGATTCGCCCCTAACAACCTGGTGCTTCTGTTTACTGTGCTTATCGTCCCGCCCCCTGGCCCTCTCCACTGTTCACCCAGCAAGCCTATGGAAAAGAAGCAAATCTTACACCTCCCCTAACTCTTTTCTCCGCGAGCTCTTCCACCTATTATCCCTGACCCCCTTATCTGAGACTCCCCCTCCTTCTTGCGTGTGTGAGGTCACAATGGAGCCTGTGACCTCATAGGGACCTTAGAATTCCCATTTCAGTGTCTGCTTTCCCTAGGAGGGGAGGGACTTGAGGCAGTTGCTGAAAGGAAGGAAATCTTATCTCCTGGCATGGAGTTCTGGGAAGCTAGAGACTGTCCCACTGTCCTTCCACTCCTCCACCCCACAGATCGCTCTAATTATGTCCCTCCTCCCTGGTGTCTCTTGATGGTGGGGTGTAGGGGACTCTACCATGACAGGTGAGTCAGGCTTCAGCTGCTCAGGAGGCAACAACCTATGACCCTGGGCTGGCAGCTGGGGGGTGGAGATTGGGAGTGGGCCAGAGGACCGCATTCCCGAAGCCCCACCCCAGCCTAGCCCAGGGGTGGGACTTGGGGCTGGCTGAGTGTCCTCCTGAAAACACTGCTCAGGGACTGAATGCATTTCTCCTCTAGCAGGTGCCTGTTCACCTGCAAACACCCAAGTGGACACAGACACTCTCTTTCCTCCACTGTTCTGGGGAGAACCAGTTTAAACCTCTCCACTTTTCTTGGGTTGCTGGGGAAACTTACTTGCCCACCATGCAGCAAGTGAGTTCAGGGAATGGGTGAGCCCCAGGAGCCATTCCTCTCCCTCTCCGTCTCCCCCAGCCGCCTAACCCCCAAGCTCCAGATTGACCTCAGCAGCTGTGTGACACTCGCCGTCTGTTCCCTTTCCCCTCCCCCCTGCTTGTTTTTTGACAAAGACCAAATGTTATTCTTTACTTCCTTAGGGCTCTGTCTCTGTGAGTGGACTCCTGGGGAAAACTACCAAGAACTCCCTGGCCCCTCCCAGCTCCTACCCCCTCCCCGCCTCCTCCCCCAGCATTCCGGCTCAGGGTGCAGGCAGTTAGTTCTCCTGAGTGAGCTTGCGTGACGAAGTGGGAAAATCCCAGCTTACTGAGGACCTCTCCCTGTCCTGCTCTCCACGCAGAGATCCTAAGTCCTTTCTGGGCTCAGGTTGTAGGCCAGGTGGAATCTGTCTTGTCCAAAATGTTCTCTGACCCTGCTCCCCAAGCAGAAGGCTTATAGTTTGGAGTGGAAAGGGGAAGTAACAGTTGGGGTTGCCCATACCCTGCCCTCCATACCTCCTTGCCCTCCAACCCAGACTAAACACTTCAACACTCCGCCAGATTATCCTGAGCCCTCTGCTGCTTTCCCAACTCTTTCTGCCCCACTGTTTTCTCTGCATATTTCCTGTGGCACAGGTCTCCAGTATCCCTTGGACTCTGTTCCTTGGGGCCCCTGAAAGTAGGGTGAACCCTGAGATGGCGGGGAGGGGCCGCCCTCACAAAGGAGAAGTGCAGCTCATTCTCTCACAGACCACATCCTGTGCCTCCTGTGCCCTGCCTCCTCCAGCCTGGGCTCCCTTCCACCCCGAGCTTTTGCCCCTTTTGCCCCTGTCACCGCTCAGCCGGCTTGTCCTCTCCACCCCCTTCATCCATGGCACCCGCGCTTGCACACACATGCATTTGGGGATGGAGGGAGAGCAGGCAGGTGGAAGGTGAGCGGAGGAGGCCTGCATCTGGCCCTCTCACCCTCTCCAGAACTTGGGTCTTCTCCCTTGACAGGTCTTCTCTCTGTGCTCCGGGACCGTGAGCAGAGAGGGAGAAAGAAGGACCCCTGGTGCCTCAGGCTGTCACTACCCTGGTAAACATAGGGCCCACCAGAGAGAGAACCCGACAGCTTGTTTCTACTCCATTTCCTGTCGTGAGACTCGTTTCCTTGGGGGATATACCCCAGCTTCCCTCCCAATGGCTTTCGCTCACCCCTTCCTGGGGAGGGCTGTCTAAAAAGCTCACCCAAGTTCTGTTGCCAGAGACATCCCACAGCAGGCCTTGGGCCCCTCCCAGTACAGGCGAGGAGAGGAAGCAGAAATCCAGTCTTGCTTGCAGGGCTCTCAGCAATTACCGTCCCCAGACTGGCGGAAACCCCGTGCCTGACTCCTTTCATTGGAGTAGCAAGCGACCCCTTGAGAATAAGGGGTGGTGAGAGGTTTTATCCTCTCTTCCTCCCTCTCTGCCCCTCACCCACACCAAGATCCTGCAAAAGAGCCGAGTGCCTGAAGTCTGGGTCAGTAAGAGAGGAAGTAGAGCGGGGCTGGTGGGGCTGGAAGAAGGTGGGAAGGAGGCCAGTCCTGAGCACAGTGTATCCTGATGGGAGGGACCCGAGGACTCTAGCTCCCACCTCCAGGTTGATCAGCTTGCCCTCCCTTCCTGGTCCCTGGGAGTCTGTTACTTCACAGACTCTTGGACCTGGCTTGCTGATCCCAGGGGCTGATGAAGCGCCGTTGTCCAGTATGTCAGGAGCCTTATTTAATCTCTAGAGCCAGACTCTAATGGCCCTTGGTTTCTCCCCTGTGTTGAAAAGAGGTTGAGGTTGGGGGAAAGGCCCCCGAGGAGGGATGAGCTTTCTCAGTGGTCTCCTCCAGAGGGTGATAATATTCTTATCTCGAGCCTCCCACTCTATTACCTTGCTATTTTCTCTGGAGCACCAGCCCTTCTCCATAGAACAACAGGAATCACAAGAGTTCTAGAAGCCAGTTACCCTTTCCAGGATAGCCCTTCGTTTGTGTACTTGAAGGCGGTGTTCATGTTTTGCTCTCCCAAGTCTGGGGTTCTCCAGCCCAGTGACCCTGTGGCCTTTGCCTTTCCTTTGCTGTTCTGGTAATGTGCTTGCAACATGCTCAAGTTTTGCAGAAAGCTTTGTTGTCTCCAGGGAGCCCAGGTTTATAGGTCTGATTCTTCAGGTCCGAAGGGGAGGCAGACTTCTGGGCAGCTGGCTCTGGGAGAGTTCACGGTCCTTTTGTCCAGGGCTGTCTTTCCACAGCTCTCCTCTGATACTTGCTTCCCCTAGACCTCTCCCGGAACCGGTTCCCCGAGGTGCCGGAGGCGGCATGCCAGCTGGTGTCCCTGGAGGGCCTGAGCCTCTATCACAATTGCCTGAGATGCCTGAACCCAGCCTTGGGGAATCTCACGGCCCTTACCTACCTCAACCTCAGGTAGGAAGGCGTGGCTGGGGAGGGGGTGCAGGGTGGGGAGCTTATTCTTCTCAGCCCCAAGTCCCAGTGCACAGTACCCCGAGTCCCCCTCCTGGTGACCCTGAAAAGAGGGCAACCCTGGGATGCCATGCCTGGGGAGTGAGCCCACTGCCTTTCTCCCCTCCACAGCCGAAACCAGCTGTCATCGCTGCCACCCTACATCTGCCAGCTGCCCCTCCGGGTGCTCATTGTCAGCAACAACAAACTGGGAGCCCTGCCTCCCGACATCAGCGCCTTGGGAAGCCTGCGGCAGCTTGTGAGCATAAGGAGCAGGGCAAGGAGAGGGGCTGTCGAGCCAGGCACCTTTGGGGGAAGCTGGGGAGAGGTGGGGACCACCTGGAGGTGGCCAGAGACAGGAGGCAGTTTCTGATGCTCTTGTTTGTTTGTTTTTTTTTTCCTTTTTAATGTTTATTTATTTATTATGAGAGAGAGAGAGAGAGAGAGTCGGGCAGAGGGAGAGCGGGAGAGAATTGCAAGCAGTCAGCGCTGTCAGCGCAGAGCCTGACGCGGGGCTCGATCTCATGAACTGTGCGATCATGACCTGAGCCGAAATCAAGAGTCAGCCACTTAGCTGACGGAACCAGCAGGTGCCCCCGATGCTCCTGGTCTTAGGGCTCCTGCCCGGCTTCTTTCCTCATTGCAGGATGTGAGCGGCAATGAGTTGCAGTCCCTTCCCACAGAGCTGTGTAGCCTCCCTTCCCTGCGGGACCTCAGTGTTCGGAGAAACCAGCTCAGCACCCTCCCTGATGGTAAGGAGAATGAGGAGCTGGAGGGAGCGGGGGGGGGGGGGGTGTGCGGAGAGAAAGAGTGTGTGTGTGTTGTTTACATTGGAGAAGTCGCAGACAAAGACTCTTCACAGAACATCGATGCCTTAGTTGCCTAGGGTTTTGCAGTGTGTAAAACAAATGAAAGAGAGAGTGAGCAGGGAGGGGCAGAGAGAAAGGGAGAGAAGGAGAATGCCAAGCAGGCTCCGCACTGCCAGCGTGGAGCCTGATGCAGGGCTTGAACTCACGAACCATGAGATCATGACCTGAACCGAAATCAGGAGTCAGACACTTAACCATCTGAGCCCTCCAAGTACCCCCTAACTTACTTGTTCTTAACCAGCAACCCTCTGAGGCTGGCAGGCATGGGTTATTAGCTCTATTTCACAAATGTGGAACAAGGCACAGAAGGGAGAGTGAGTGAGTGTGTTGGTACCCTGTAGAATCCCAGGATTGGAAGGGGCCTTCAGCATCACCCGGTGTCCTCTTTCACCCAGTGGGAGCTCTCAAGTCGGATGATGCCCTGTACCTCCTCCCCGGAGATTGAGTCAGTGGAGCCACGTGCCAGAGCCCAAGCAGCCCCATTTTAACGAGCTAGCTGTGATCCACCCCAACATTTGATAGCCTTTGTTCCAAAGCAAGCACCCCTGCCCTTAGCCAGCCAGCGTTGTCGTGTGTTTCCTGTGTTTTAGGTGGGCGTCAGGTAGATGTGTGTGATGTCATTCAGATCTGGGGCCAACTGTTAAACTGTATTGGCTTCATGGGGAGAGAAGGGGAAGAAAGTGCTAGAACAGGACTCTTAAAGAGCTGCAGGAGCTGGAGGGAAGGCACGTGGCTCTGCTCAGGGAGTTTGAGGAAGACTTTGCCCCAGAGGCATGGCAGGAGCCGACCTGTGAAGGAAAGTTCTCCTTCCTTCTGCATCCCAGGCAAAGCATCCTGGGGCAAAGCATGTGGGTGGGAGGGAGCACAGTCTGGCAGGATGTGGTGAGAAAGGCAAGCCATGGCCAGGCGAGAAGGCCCTGAGCCTTGCTCATCTTGTTCTTAAAGAACAAGGGAGGGAGTCAGCTGGTCACCCATTTTCTCTGAGCTCCCCTTACTTCTACACTGGCTCTCTTTCCTTCTGAGTCAGTAGCAGTGTAAACAAGCACTTGATCAGGATGCTCTCTGGGCCATAAAAAAGACCCTAGCAAAATGCTCTGGGGACACAGAAGAAGGAGCAGGGAATTCTAACCTAAGTGTCTGGAAAGATTTTGTGGAGCAGGCAACACTTGAGCTGAACCTTGAAAAATGGACACAAAAATGACATTGTCCCAGCTGAGCAAACAGCAGGTGGAAAGGTGCAGAAGCCGAGGGGCTGGAGGATTGTTTGATGTGGTGTAAGGGTGGGCAGTGAGATGGGAAATGTGGGCTGAGCCAGATCATGAACACCTTGACCGTGCTGGGCCAGGGAGTGGTGATTTTTATTCTGTGTCTCTGGCTACCACTAATCCAACTGTGCGTGTTTGAGAAATAGAAAAAGGCACCCTTTCCTGTGGGTGGGCACAGCCTTGCCTGGGACCGGAAGGGCTTAGCTAGTGAAGTTCAGGTGGGATTGCAGTCCCTTCCTGCCTGGGTCCTTTGTGCAGGGCACAGCACCTAGCACACCCGTAGCAGCCTTGGCTGCAAGTCATGGAAGATTTTTGAGCTGTGCGACGTCACAGTTTGGTTTGGGTCTGTGTTGGTCACTTGGGGATGGAGCAACGGTTGAAGTGTGCAGTGGGCAGGGTGGGGAAAAGGAGAGAAGCACATGAGATGGATAGGAGCTAAGGGAGGGGGGCCTGGAGGGGGCCATATTTGACCAGGAAGGGAACCAGGTAGGTTGTTCCTGGGGAGTGCTCTCAGCCAGTCAGGGCATCCTGTGGTGGACCCCGGGGTGGCCAGCTGGCCAGAGCAGAGGGCAGAGGAGGTGAGCACAAGACCCTCCCCCCCCCTTGGGCAGGCTCCTGACTCTTCCCTCACCCACGCCCAGAGCTGGGGGATCTTCCTCTTGTCCGCCTGGATTTCTCCTGTAACCGTGTCTCCCGCATCCCGGTCTCCTTCTGCCGCCTCAGGCACCTGCAGGTCATTCTGCTGGACAGCAACCCCCTGCAAAGCCCACCTGCTCAGGTGAGGGGTGGGTTTGGGGTAGACCATGGAGACAGAGCTGAGAGTGGGTAGGCGTTGGGAAGTGGTTCCCTTTAGCAGCCAATCGGGATCTGGGGGAGCCCCCTTCCCTTCCCCTAACCCCTACCTTGTGCCCCCTTATACCTAGATCTGCTTGAAGGGGAAGCTTCACATCTTTAAGTACTTGTCAACAGAGGCTGGGCGGCGTGGGGGGTCGGCATTGGGGGACCTGGCCCCTTCTCGCCCCCCGAGTTTCAGTCCCTGGTAAGTTCTAAGTGGGAAGAAAGGACGCTCCTGGATACTTGCTGCCCCTTCCTGGCCGCATGGACTCCACGGGTGTTGGTGGGAAGATGAGAGGGGTCACTGCCTGATATCGGACTGACTAGCTCTCCCTGGCTGGCACTAGCCCTGCTGAGGACTTATTTCCGGGACGTCGGTACGATGGTGGGCTAGACTCAGGCTTCCACAGTGTTGACAGCGGCAGCAAGAGGTGGTCTGGAAATGAGGTAAGAGCCTCTTTTCTGAGGGATGTTGGGGGTCTGAGCCCCCGGGGAGAACCTCCTGAGCCAGGACCCTTTGCTTGGTGCCTCTGAATATCAGAGTGACAGTTGGTGGCTGGAGTGGTCTTCTTCCCTTGCCCAAGTTTCCAAGGAAGGGCTGGCTTAGCAGCAGACCCCAAGGGCCTGAACCCCATGAACCCCCAGCATTGCTGAGCAGCTGACTCCCATTTTTGCATTTCTTCATTTAAAGTCAACGGATGAATTTTCGGAGTTGTCCTTCCGAATCTCAGAGCTGGCCCGGGAGCCTCGAGGGCCCAGGGAGCGGAGGGAGGATGGCTCTGGTGAGTGATGGGGTCGGGATAAGGGGACTGGGGTAATGGACAGGTCCCCGAAGGCTCCCCCCTGCTTGCTGACGTGCCCTGGCCTTTCCAGCTGACGGAGACCCTGAGCAGATTGACTTCATTGACAGCCACGTGCCTGGGGAGGACGAGGAGCGAGGTGCTGCTGAGGTGAGGGTCCGGCCCCTGTCCCTGTGCCCGGTAGTGTGCTGTGCCCTGTGGGACAGGAGAGCGAAGGGAGGGAGCCGGTACAGTCTTGGGGGAACAGATCCTCCCTCACCCCCTCTGCTGCTTTTTCTTCAGGAGCCCCGGCCACCAGAATTAAGCCCTGTGGCAGGGGACGGAGAGAAGGCACCAAACAGCAGGTACCCCAGAGCCACCTGAGCCGGCATCTCCTCCCTTAACCCCGTCACCCTACACTTTCCCTCCTCTCCTGACCCTGCTCTGCCTCACTGGTCCTGCCTCTACCCCTCAGGCGGGAGGAGCCTGCTGGTGAGGAGCGGCGACGCCCGGACACTTTGCAGTTATGGCAGGAGCGGGAGCGGCGGCAGCAGCAGCAGCAGCAGCAGCAGCACAGCGGAGCGTGGGGGGCCCCCCGGAAGGACAGGTGTGGGCAGAGGGCAGGGGCGGGGTAGGGCTAGGGGGCTGTGGAAATGAGCCCTCGTGAGCTACTCTGTCCCTCGGGGTTTGCAGGTCTGCTGCCTGCACTGCCGACCCCACATCTCCTTTGCTTTCCAGTTTTGTGAAGCTGGGGGTCAGGGCTGCTGGCGGAGGTCCTGCGGCCTCATCCACTCAGGCCTCCTACAAGTATGTGTCCTCCCCGACTCCACCTCCCTGAGCCATCTCCCTGCACACCCTCCCTGGACCCCCTCTAATTTGCTGTGTGTCTGTCCTCAGCGGCATGCCCAAGTCCAGTGCCACCCAACTGGGAGCTTCAGGGGGGCAGGGAGCCCCCCCGGCCCCTGCCCCCACCCCTGCCTCCCAGGAGCCCCTTCCTGCAGCTGGACCAGGTTGGACAGGGACTATGGGAAGAGGATGGGGGACTGTATAGGTGAGGGGGTGGCTGGGGCCTGGTGGTCTGAGGGAAGCATGGGACTCCAGGGGGTGTCTTTCTCACCTGCCCCCTGGCTCTGGCCCCCAGCGACAGTGCCTGCTCCCCGGCCGCTCGGCTCCATTCAGAGACCAAACAGCTTCCTCTTCCGTTCTTCCTCTCAGAGTGGCTCAGGTGGGTTTCCCCCTGTCGCCATTGCTAAGCCAGCACTAACCCCTGGGCTGCGGTCACCCCTTCTGGCCTGGGAATTCTCCAGTCTATTGTCCCTTTGTGTTGAAAATCCCCACAAGTACAAAGGCAGGAGATGTGGGTGCCAGACACGGTGACCCAGCTAGAAAGTCGGCAGTGGGTGGTAGAGACAGCCCACATTCCTCCTTTTTCTCCAGGCCCTTCCTCACCAGAGTCTGCCGTGAGGCCTCGGCGACCCCCTCAGCTTCTGGACGAGAAGGAGCTGATGGCACAGCTGCGCCAGGTGAGAGAGGTGGGATCTGTGGGGGCGGGGAGGGGCTACTTCACACCCTGTGGGTGCCTTCAGGAGGATGGAAGGGGTGGGCCGGAGTCCCCACTGACCCTGACTGCTCCCCTGTCGTCCTCCTGCCCCCTAGGTAATGGAGTCCCGGCTGCAGCGGCCCCTGCCTGAGGACCTGGCGGAGGCTCTGGCCAATGGGGTCATCCTCTGTCAGCTGGCCAACCAGCTGCGGCCCCGCTCCGTGCCCTTCATCCATGTGCCCTCGCCTGCTGTGGTCAGTGGGGTCCCAGGGTGGGAAGTAGCGGATGGGGCAGAGGACTGCCAGGGCCTCTCTTACTCTCTTCTTTTTCCTCTCTCGCCCTCCTGCAGCCAAAACTTAGTGCTCTCAAGTCTCGGAAAAATGTGGAGAGTTTCTTAGAAGCCTGCCGAAAAATCGGGGTGCCTGAGGTATGGGGGCGGTGTTCTCAGGAACCCAGGCCCAGTCCCTACTATAGAGTGGCGATGTCCCGGGCTCAGCTGAGCACTCCGTGTGGATGGCAGGGTTCCATTCAAAGGGGTGTCTGCTCCCCAGAAGAAAGCATGTCCACAAGTCCCGGTCCTGCACGCCTCCCTACCCTGCATGCTTCCGTGCCCTGCACTCTGCATGTTGGTGTGGCTCAGGCCTTGGCACGTGAGGGCAGGGGGTGGGGAGGGATTGTCTTGCTGCTGCTGCTGCTGACGTCTGCTCTTTGTCCTTGTCCATCTGTCCTACTCTCCCTTCCCAGGCTGACCTGTGCTCGCCCTCGGATCTCCTCCAGGGCACTGCCCAGGGGCTGTGGACCACCCTGGAGGCTGTGAAGCGGGTGGGGGGCAGGGCCCCCCCACCCCTCTGGCCCCCCTCTGGTCTGGGCGGCTTCATCTTCTTCTACGTGGTCCTCATGCTGCTGCTCTATGTCGTCTACACTCGGCTCCTGGGTTCCTAGGACCTGAAGTCACCCTTTCCCCTGCCCCCTCCACCTATTTCTATTTATAAGACTCCTGTGCAACCCCCATCCCTACCAGTGGTGCCTTCAGCCCCTACCAAAGACACTAGTGAACCCTCTCCCCTCACACACACTGACCTCAGAGGCCCCACTCTGGTGCCCCCAGACCCTGGGCCCCCAGCCTCTGGCCACCCTCCTGTAGCCCCTTCCCGTGCCCCTCACCTCTCCATGCTGATGGTGCCTTCATTCCCTCCAGGCCCTGCCCTTCCCTCTGCTCCCTCAGAGGGTAGATCTCAACCTTCTTCCTTGTGCCGTCCCCCTCCACCCTGGTCCCCCCACTGTTATGGGGAGCTAAATTATCTATATTTTGTAGAGAGAACTCTATATTTGTAGGAGTTGCAGGGGCCCAGGCTGGGTCCCTGTCTCTGTGTATAAATTGTACAGACCGTGGCCGCCTCTGTGTGTGTGTTTGCGTCTGCTCTTGCTGTGGCCAGGCCCAGTCCTGGCTGTGCCCCTTGGGCTCTGTGTGCCAGCCTGCCTACTCCAGCATTTCCCTCTGGAAATGACAGGTCTCTCCTCCCCTGAGCCTTGGCCCCCTGTGTCATCTCCCTTCTGTTACCTGCTGGCAACTTCCTTGCATCTCATTTGTCCCAAGCCATGTCCAGGGTGCCCCTGAACTTTGCTGCCTCCACCTGGGCCATCCCGTCAGCCCTGTTTGCCCAGGCTTCTTTGGGGTTTCACCCATCCTGCTCCCAGGAAGGGCAGGGAAGCCGAGAGAACAGGGTGACATAGGGAACTTAACCCGGGCCCCTCCCCCCAGGAGTCCCTGTGCCAGCCCCATCACATCCTGGAAGAGGAGGGGGCCCCAGGAAGGGGCCTCCCTTACATCGCTGCTGTCGTCCACGCACTGCTGGAAAGGCCATAGGGTTGAGGAAGGGGCGCAGGGCCCCGACCTGGCCTGCAACCCAGGAACAGAGAAGACAGCCGTGCCCGGCTTCTGATTTCTAGCAAGGACTCTGGTGAGGGCGGCCTTGGGCCTGGCCCTGTTCCTTGGGCGCCCCTCGGCCCTCCCGAGGGGTTGGAAGCAGGCCCAGTCCAGCAAGGTGCCTGGCCGCCTCTGGGTGTGGCCAAGGGTCTTGTGTCAAGTGCAATAAAGAAGTCGGGCCCTCTAGGCTGCCCCTCAGGTTGTGTGTGTGTGTGTGTCCGTCCGTCCGTCTGTGAACGAAAGCAGTGCTTCGCGGGGAAAGGGTCGCCTCCGCGTTGATGTTGGGGTTCTGCAGTTCCCCGCACCGGGCGCCACCCCTCCATAGCCAACGGCTGCCAAGCGCGGGCTCAGCCACCCCCGCCGCCAGGGGGCGTCCGCGGGATCCCGGCGGGAGCGCGCGCCACGTGGTCCGGAAACGCGCTGGGCGTCGGCGTGGCGGCGAGGCCCCGCGAGCTGGGCGGGGTGCTGCGGGAGGTGAGGGCCGTGAGGGGGCCACGTGGGGCTGCGAGGGGCGAGGTGGGAAGCACGGACGGTGCGGACACGGGGCACGGAGCGGCTGGCCTGCGCTGCCCTCCCCCGCCAGAGGCGTCATGTTGCCTGGGCCGCATCGGCGGTGGGACGCGGGCAAAGAGCAGGCGCTCGAGGAACATGGCTCCTCGGCTGGCAGTGACCCCGGGGAGACCTCGACCTTTGGAGAGGAAGCCCTGGAGGAGCCAGGAACTCCCCCGCAGGACAGGTGAGGGGCTGGGCGGGAGGGAAGTCCGACAGGGGGCCCACAGTGTGCGGAGATCTCCGTTGCCGATCCTGAAGAATGGCTGTGCCCAGACTCCATGCGCCAGGCACCCTCGGCCCTGCCCAGGAAGTACCGGGGGAGGCTGTAACCGGTGCACCTCAGTACCTCCCGCTCCCAGCCCGCAGCCCCGGTCCCGAAGGCCCTCCTGGACCCGGAGAGAGCTGCTGCTGTCCCGGCCTCCCCCAGGCCTGGCTGCGGATCATTCCCCGGGAACCCCAGGTAGGTTCAGGCCTTGCGGCCTTTACCCCACAGGACCCTTCCACCGACTCCCCAGCCTGTTTTAATCTCTGTCCCCCCCCCCCCCCGCCCCGCCCCAGTAGCCCTTTCCCCTCAGATGGCCTGGGAGGTGGCCCCCTCAAGGATGACCGTGTTAGCACCATGGGATCCCAACGACAAGGCTAAAGCGGGACCCCGGCTGGTGTGGGTGAGTTGGGAGTGCCTGCGGCTCTGTCCTGGGGGTGGGGCAGGGGTGCCTTCGGAGGGAGCCCAAGCTCCAGTGTTCTGTCATGCTCCCTTCACAGGGGCCCAGCTGTGCACCTGGCACCTCCTTCTCAGGCCGGACCTTGTGTCATCCCTCATTGTGGCCACTGTATGAGGCAGCCTCAGGCCGGGACCTCAGGTCCCTGGCCCCTGCAACAGGACATCAGAATGGAGAGCATGAGCCCAGGGATGCAGGTACTTTGCTTGGGCCCAGGGACTCTGGAGTGGCCCTGCACGAGCTCCTCAGGGAAGCAGTGCAGCCCTTGCCGATGTGGGAACCCCAGCCTGCTGCCCTCCCAGCTTCTCCTCTCCAGGGTTCCCAGTGATGTGCTGTGAAGATGTCTTTGTTTCAGACCCTCTGCTGCCATGTGGGCAGCGTATTCCCCTGTATCTGTCTGAGGCCTCTCAACAGGTGAGTGCACTTCCTGCCCTGGCCTCGCCTATTTTTCATGCAGGGCTTGGGAGGAGACATTCCACCCTCCTGTCTTCTCAGGTGATGGGCTCTCTGAAGCTGCTGCTCCCACCTCCTATCATGTCTCCCTGGGTCCTCTGCACCCCATCCCCTGGCTGCCCTACTGCCTGGCTCAGTGGGCCTGAGCTCATCGCCCTGACTGGCCTCCTGCAGATGAGCCAGGGGCCTCCTAGACCTGTGGCTTTGGAGGCTCCCACGCCCCCTGCTGGCCCCCCAGACCCTGTATCTGATCACCCAGACCCCAGTGGTGGCCCCAGCTGTTCTCACTGCATTGACCCATCTGCCCCTCAAACCTCAGACACACATTGAACATACTCCTTCTGGGTGCAGAATGGGTTCCCTACTCCCCTAGACAGCTTCTGTTGAGAATAAAAGTGTTGGTTTGCAAACAGGCTCTTTGTAGTGAGTGGCAGAGTGGGGCATGGAGACAGGGGTGGGGTCTCTTCCTCTACACAGCTTAGGCTGCCCTCCCCTCAAATTCTTGTTACTCATTGGTCACCCCTACAGTAGCTCAGGGGAATCCACGGACCTAAAACCTTTCCAGGCTGACCAAGGAGGGCACCTTTAATAGGGCAGGGTGTGTGTGGGATCCACAGTACAGTCCCCCAGACAGTATTTGGAAGCAAGAAGTCTATCAGCTCTGCCAGGCTCCATAGAAGGGAGGATTGTGTGAACACATGGCTGGTGCTGAGAGAGGGAAATCAGGGAGTAAGGGGGTGGCACAGCACTTTTGGGAAGCAGTAGAGAGAAGGTACCTGGTGCTTTCAGCCCTCTTGCTTTGGGGTCCTAGGAGTTCAGCCCTGGGGCTGGGGATTAGTTCTTTGGCTGGGAGGAGACACAAGGCAGGTAGGGAGGAACAGGTCCACGTAAGAGAAGTCAGCCAGCCTGGGAATCTGGAGTGATGCTTCAGGAACTCTGCCAGGAGAGAAAGGATCAGGGCTTTGCTGGGGGTTTGTGGGCAGGAAGAGGGGAGGGTGGCTCTAGAATTTTATCCGTTAAAAGAATCCAGCTTCTTGGGGAACCTTTTCCTGAAGATTCCCCAGGCACCACATCTGGAAGGAGCAGAGTGGGCAATAGGCCTAAGGGCAGCTCAGAGCTCTGCAAGTCACAGGTCCTGGGCGGGGGGGTGGGGGGGTGGGGGGGGCAGCGGTGCCTAAGAGCCCCTCCAGGTTTGGAAGGGTGAGGGGAGGAATTGAGGGGAGCTGGCAGGAAGGCATTTGTCCTGTTTTCTCTCTCCTCCTCCCCATCCATCCGTCAGCTAGACTGGAGGGGGCTGCCTGTGTCTCCTCACCCGAACCTCCCTGAGGTTCTGGAAGTCGATGTGGGCATAGCTGTGTGGGTGGTGAATGCTGGACCCCGGGGTGTCGCCTTGAGCCTCCAATGGAGGGACCAGGTCCAGGTCTACATAGTTGAGGCGGTTTTTGGCCGGGTCTTGTATGGCAGTGCTCATTCCTAAGTGGTGTGGGGCCACGTACCTGATGCACACATACTCTCCTGCAAGCTCCGAAGGTGGTTGCAAGCAGGGATGAGCCCCTGTCGGTCCCCAACATTCCCCGACGGCGGGAGGGGGGCCTTGGAAAGAAGGTCCCGGCCTCCTGGGCCTGGGCGTATAGGAACGGGGCAGGGAGCTCAAGGAAAAGGACCCTGGCAGAAAGTGGCTCATGGGCACGTATTCAGTGCCCCCGCACCCCTGGAGCTGCTCCTGGGGAGGGGCATGGGCAAACGCAGCAAGGCCCGGGGGTGCCATCACCATGTAACCACCTGCTTGGCCACCCCCCATGGCCTCGTAGTTGCTCCCAGCTCCCATGGCTACGTAGCCCCCGCCCCGCTCCAATTCCCCAGGGTGCGAAGCTGCAGTCGCCAGCGCCGCCAGGGTCTCAGGGGTTGCTTTCTCCTTCCTCTCACCCACGCTCCCGCGATGGCTCAGGCTGCTTGATTGGGCTGCCGAGCCCAGGGTCGCATAAGGTTGGGAGACAGAGGGTCTGTAAGAACTCGTCGGGGGATCCCTTGGCAGTGGCTCAGTCCTGCCACCGGCATCATCATCCCCGAGTCGCTTCATGGCGGCCAGTACGGTCTCGTGAATGCTTTGGGCCACCACGGCATCCGGCGCCTGTAGCCACAGCTCCCCGGGGCCCGTGGGCGCCGAGCGGCCGAGTTCCAGGAAGAAGAGGGAGTCTGCGTGGCCGCAGCGGCGCACGCTGAGCAGCGACAGGCGCAGGGCCGGCGGCGGCGAAGCCTGGGTGTCCCGAGAGCCTCTGCCCTTGGGCTTCCGCAGCAGGCTCAGCACCCCCGAACCCAGGCACAGGCGATAGCGGCCGCTGCCCAGGCCTCGTGTCCTCCCCAGTCCCTTGGGCCGCAGCGTCACGGGCCAGACGTCCTGAAATGGAGCAAGGATCCAGGCCCTGGGGTCCTCGTGAAAGCTGGGACCTGGAGAGATAGTGGGCTGATCACAAAGGGCTCCTGGGTCCGGAGGTTGGAGTCACTGTGCCCCAAGAATTAAAGAGGTGTTAACGCTTCATGTTTGAACTTCATATCCGAGACTTGCTGGGACAACCTAGGATAAACAAAACCCGCGATCACCCAACCCCCGGTTCCCAGCCCCCCGCCGCGTCTCCACCTGCCAAGGGGTCGGGCCTCACCCGCGGCCGCGCGCACCTCAAGCAGGGCGCTGTACCACGCCTGCTGCTCCGCCTCGCAGGCCGCCGCCACGCCCAGGCTGCGGTCACGCGTGTACAGGAGGATCAGGTGGCGCTGGCGCGCGTCCACGCGCGTGCTGATGGTGCACGCGCCCGCCAGGCTCACGATGAGCTTGGGCGGCGCTCGGCCGGCGCGGAACTTCTTCTCGCTCTCGTAGCACTCTAGGCTCGGCGGATCAGCGCGCAGCACGAAGAAGCGGCGGCGCTGGGACTTCTGCTTCCGAAGGTGGCCGCAGAGCCGCACGTCAGCGGGACAGGCCCTGGGCCGCGGCAGTACCAGGGGCACGTCGCCCAGCTCGGCCTCTGGGGCCGCCGTGGGACCACCGCCTCCCCGCTTCATCACGGGCCAAAGGCAATATAGTGGCCGGAGTAAGGGCTGAGATTCAGTAGGGTGGAGGTGGCGGTCCTCAGGGAGGAGGGCAGCGTCCAGACAGGTTGCCACCTGTCTTTATGCCCAGCGTCTCACCCCTTCCGACTTGAAGTTTGGGGCCTGGGATCTGCGGTGGACCCCTCGCAGCGCGCAGCGTGTACCCCAGTGGTTGCCCGGTGGCCTGCGACACACGGGGCTCCAGCGGCCTCTGAGGCCTGACCCAGGCCTGCCGGCCAGCTCCCCGCGCCTTGGGTCGCCTCCTGTCCCCTCCCTCCCTTTGCCGACCGCTCATGAATCCCCACCCCCACGAGGTTAACCCTCATGCGACCGGAGCGCTGGACACCAGGCCATGGGAATGAAGTCTGGGAGAGGTGGCCTCCACTCCACCCCAACCACCCTTGGGCTGGGGTTGCAGGGGCGGGGAGTGTGTGGGCGTCTCTACAAATCCGAGCTGACTGCCAAGGAAGCGACGACCGAAGTGAGGCAAATGTGAGTGGAACTGTGTCGGAGGCAAAGGCGCAGGAGTCTGCAGTCCTGGAGATTAGGGGACCGCCCTTACTGCAGCACTGCCTTTCGCTCCTGCCACTGGCTACTGGGGCTCTAGGCGTCCAAAACCTGTGTCCTCCATTCCCACCCAGGAATGGTTCTGTACCCTTCCTTCCCAAGCCAGCCTAGGAGCCAGGGCCACCAATCATTGGGCTGTGCTGATTTCAGAAGAGCTGGAGTTCAGTTTCTCTCTGGGTTTAGGGTGATAGGAGGGGTCTTCAGAGAAGACTTTTGGATTGGTCTCTGTGCACAGACCATTCCACCAGAATTCCAGTCAAGGGGACACTGAAGGAGAACCCGGGGAAGAAGACACCCTCTCTCTGGGGCACTGCCCTCCCGCTGCCCTCAGCCCCTTCTCACCACCACTGTCCCAAAATGCTACCATGGGCCAGCTGAAGGCTTTGATCAGAGGTGCAGACTCTCTGGTGGGGGAACCCCATCCTAAGAGATTTGAGATGGAGTTGGGGTTCAGACATTTTACATCCCACTTCTGACCCTTTCAAGGATCATGACTCCTGCTGGGGTGATGGCGCTGGTCACCACACACTGTAGAAGACACACCACCAGGAGATGACACGTGGGTGGGAGCCTTTGAGGACTTTGTGCTATCATTCTCATGGCAAGTAAGATAGCTAAGGGTGGGGGTAGGGTGGGGGGAGCCAAGGGTCGAGGAGGGGATGTGGGCAACTGAGTCTTAACCCTATTAAAGATGTCATATGGGGGGGGTAGATGGCATATGGGGAGGAGGGCTATTAGGTAGGGAAGAAGATATAGCAAGAACACTGAAGCAAGGGAAGCCTGTTCATTTTCTCAGACTAGTCGATAGGACATGACAGCCTGAGCTGGGAGGGCAGGTCTTCCCACCCATGCTTCTCCACTCCCCAGATTCTTCTGGAATGCTGGAGAAGCCAATGGTGCACTGTGTGGAAGCTAGGATCCTCAAATATCTTTTCACCATCATGTTGAGGGTGAAATGCAGGGAGCCAACCGTCATCATGAGGATGGGCATCTGGCTAGAGGCAGGTGGTGCCCAGGTCCCCCCTGAGCCTCTGGCTCAGCCATACCTCCCCCCCGCCCCCCAAGTGCAGGAGAGGTGCAGAGAGCATGTGAGCACTGGGGCCAGTGGCAGCCACTACTTTTGGTGGGTATTGGTCAGGGAGAGGCAGGTATGTGATGGCTCCATAAGTGGCCCCCCAAACAGAATTGTGCTCAAAGCCATTGTCTCCAGTGTGGCCTTGACACATGTACCAGGTGCAAAGTAGCAAGGACACAAAAGAGATCTGCAGGTCCCTCCCCCTCCCAGTGCTGCTTTGAGGAACAGGGCACCCATAGGGCCTACGGACTTGCTGTGCTCCTGGCGTGGAGCCTTACTCTCCAGGCTTGATTTCAAGCTCTCCACAGAGGGCCTCTTCATCCCTACTCCTTCCACTCCGCATCAACCAGGCCACCGTGAAGCACCCCAGTCCTTGTGAACTCAC
This sequence comes from Herpailurus yagouaroundi, assembly GCF_014898765.1. Classification (NCBI taxonomy): domain Eukaryota; kingdom Metazoa; phylum Chordata; class Mammalia; order Carnivora; family Felidae; genus Herpailurus; species Herpailurus yagouaroundi. The sequence continues at coordinate 7,469,400 of NW_024412447.1, read as the reverse complement.
AGCTGCTGTCACAGAGACCAGCTCCAGACCACCGTGTGTCACTGAACCCCTAAGTGCTGGGTACAGATAGAGCAGAAAGCAGCAGGGATTTGAGTACCTGGGTTCTGGGCAACGGTGATGGTGTGGGGTGGTAATCAGTGCCAGGTGATTTAGCCTGCTGGCTACCAGGAAAAGCCTGGAGCCAAACAACTGGCCTAATCAGTTGCCTTAGCAACAACATTGCCCTTGGCCCTCCCCAGACAAGATCTTGTTAGCCTGTTGCCCTGGTAACTCCACTTGCTCCCCAGGGACAGGAAGTGGCAGAACCTCAACCCCGCTGGGTGAGAACACCTCTCCCAACCTGAGGGGTCTACCTGTGCATCCCTCTGCTGGGTGCAGGGTAGCGGCAGGATGGGATCTCCACATTCTAAATCCCTGTGGAAGAATCTTGTTACCAGCGAGAGGAGCCTACAAGGAGAATGGGGTCCTAAGGCTGGGCTGTTCCTATCAGCCCCTTTCTCCCCCATCTGGAGTTCTTCCCCCTCTGTGGAGGAGGGATGCAGGGACACCGCCATCTCCTGCCTTCAGCCTTCCCTCACCATGGCTCCCAAGCTCCAGTCTGGAAGGAATGGAGTTTTCACAGCCATCCTGGGGACTGGCTCCTGCTTCCTCACCCACAGGGGCGTGTGACCTGCTGAAGGCTGGGGCCAAGCCAGAGGACTGTTGTCTGCAGAGTGTGATCACAGCACTGGCCAGAGGGACATGAGGACTTGGTCAGAAGCCCGGTGGGAGCCTGGGTGAGCTCCATGGTGTGCCTGCAATGAATGGGGTTCAGATTTGTAACCCCCCAGGCAGGGCCGTGTGAGTGTGTCCTGGGGGGGTGAGGTAGGAGGAACACAGCCCAGTCATTTAGACATTTTCTGTTAGGCCAGGGATTTTTCCATTCTTTGCTGCTCGCCTGGACACAGGAGGCCCCACGGAGGCAGCACTGTGGCTGCTCTGCGCCAAGAGAGGCAGCTGCAGTCCTAGTCTTGGCCTGTGCCCAGGGAACTCGAGTGTTCTGTCCTGGGGTTGAAGGCTGACCCAGTGTAACTTCTCTGATTGGTCACCCTGCCGTGGCCAGTGAGCTGGCTGGAGTCCATGTTGGACAGAGTGCCCGGGATGTGGGGAGGGGGACTGCAGGGAGGTCCTGGGGCCCAGGCACCAGGCAGTAAGGAGACCCTTGAGAAACTATAGGAGTGTGACTGAAACAGCACAGGCCCTTTCAATGTCACCTCCAAACCTCAGTGCTTTTGGTTAGGAAAGGGGGTTGGGGGTGGCTGGGGAAAAATAAGAAAAGGCTCCTCCTCCTACCATGCAACAGACCAGCTTCCTCCCTTCCTGGTTCTAAGCAGAGAAAATGGAAAACAAGGACAGGGACAGAGGGGTAATCAAGGGGGACAGAGGAAAACCTGGGAGAAGGGGACAGAACATGAAAAACCCAGGGAAAAGGGATGGTGGTCCACGCTGGGAGAGCCACCAGGCAATGGAAGGAGAGAAGGGGCTGGGGAGTGGGAACACAGACCCAAGACAGGATGGGTTCTGAGCCTTGCAAAGGTGGGGAGGCCATGCCTGGCTGGGTGAATAGCAGCAGCTGGAAATATTTCCAGAAAAGTCCTCAAAGTAAATAAAGTGACAACACAGTCTCCATCTCTCCTTGCTGTTCTGCTGTTAAAGGACATTGGGTAGAAAGATCCAGTGAATCCCAAGAATGAACAGCTGCAGGGCCAGAGTCCCTGTGCAATGTGGAAAAGGGAGGAACCTCTCTTGACAGCAAGGCTGAGGGCTGGGCCTCTCCTCTGCCACATGAGGTGTTTAACCCACGCTGGCTACCTTGTCACCACACAAACAGCAGAGACACCATGGCTGTTGACATAACATCCTCAGGTGAAAACAGTCTGGAGAGGGGCTGAGGATGCACCGACCTGGGAGTAGTCCACTGGTCTACCGGGTCTACTCGGATGAGACTGTCTCCATGCTGGCACTTCCTCCTCTGTCCACTGGCACCCCCCCACCCCCATCACCCCCTCCCTGCAGCCACCTAACTCCCACTGCACACGGGGACTCCAGCCATGTCCAGAAAGGAATTCTAGTCCCTGCCCAACAGCAGCCATCATCTTCACTGACCCAGCAGCCACGTTGGGGCCCCTCAAACTGAGCCAAAGCAAGACAGCTAGAGCCATTTCCTTTTTCTTTCAAATGCAGTTCTTTTCCAACATTGCCTGCAACAGCTTTGGTGCCGAGAATTTTGTGGTGGGGTGGGGGAGGCACATGGGAAAAAGAAAGGAAAAAACCCAGCCAATTGCACAAAGCCTTTCCCTGGAAAAGCCCAGGCTCTGGGGTGGTCAGGACTTGTGACTACCCTCCCACCACCCTCTGGAGCTCCGGCTCTGCTGGTCGAGGCACAGATGGGGATTCATTCCATTCCCCATGTAAAAGAGCTGTCTGGGAGCAGAATGGCGGTGTGTGTGTGTGTGTGTGTGTGTGTGTGTCTGTGTGTGTATAATAGACTATATTAGAAAATTCTCTATGTATAAATATAAAACACTGGTATCCAAACATGACACCACAGCTAACTAAAGTGCTTGACAGGAATTGGGCATGTCTAAGTATGTAGGTAAAACTATTTATCCTGAATACCAGGATGAGGGAGGGAGCCAGGAAAGCAAAAACATGGAGGGCCTCCTTGCCCCGTGGGGGTGGGGAGAAGAGGCTGAGCTGCCCCCCACCCACCTCCACCCCCACCCACAGCTTTCTCAGCCTGTCTGATCACCATCCCAGGTCAACACCACGCCTCATCTCCACCTTGACCCTACTTTTCCCACTGTGCTTCTGTCCACAAGGAGACCAGCACGGATGTTGTGGACACAGGGGAAGGCTTGCTCCCATAGGGGTATGTTGGTCAGTCTGTGCCCACAGCTTCCTTCGCCCACAGGGTTGGGAGTGAAGGGACCACTATGTATGCTGAGGGCAAGACAGGAGGATTATTGTCATCATAATTAATAATTTGAGAAATCAAACGCCATCGCTCCTCTAGGCTAAGCCCTGACTTCTCTTTTCTTGGGCCTCCTGCCTGGATTGGGGCTGGAGGGAGGATGGGAGGAAGCCCTGGGGGCACCTGATGGGCAGCTGCCCTTTTATCTGCAAGCCCCAAGCAAAGCATTAGCACTTCCACCATCCCCAAGACCCCTTCCCTACAAAACAAGGCCCATTCTGGTCTCAGACCCACAAAAATGCCACAGGCAAATGGTCACCAGAGCTCCTGGGAGTAAAGGGGCCCCAGAGGGCAGGGAGGAGGCCCCCCCCCAGGACACAGTGCTACAAAAATGGGTTGGTGGTTGGAGGTTTGGAGGCAAACGGGCTTGATGAGGATCCAGTCTGGAAAGAAACAACAACCACAAGTTAGAGGATTAGGGGAGAAAAGCCGGAGGCCACAGAAAAGATGCAGCCCAGGATTCCTTTCTCCCCAGAATTACTGTGGTGAGGGTTGTGGGCAAGTCAGTGAGTGGAGGCGAGTTGGACATGAGGGGGTGTGAGCCCACTGACTAACCCATTCTCCTGCCTGGCCAAGGCAGGGTTTCCATCCCACACTGCTCTGTTCCAGAAGGATTCTGTCCCCGGCCCTCAGAGAGAGGCCATACTCTACACTGAGGCCGTGCTGGCACTCACCATGAAGGGGTTGGTGGATGTCCCAGATGGCTGGCTGAGTTGCCTCTGCCCCAGTTTGGCTGATCCTAAGTCACTGAAGGAAGAGCCTGGGAAGCAAGAGTAAAAACTAGGCTGCCATAAACCCTGCCCCTCACGTTGGTGCTGACCAGGCGCATCCGGCCTCCCTGCTGGGTGGGCACCTTTACATCACACAGTGGCAGCAGAACTGGGGCTTTCTAGGGGCACCTGGGTGGCTCAGTTGGTTGAGCATGCAACTTCGGCTTGTGTCGTGGTCTCATAGTTCGTGGGTTCAAGCCCCGCACTGGGTTTTACACTGACAGTGAGGATCCTGCTTAGGATTCTCTCTCTCTCTCCCTCTCTCTCTGCCTCTCCCCTGCCTGTGCTCTCTCTCTCTCTCAAAAATAAACATTAAAAAAAAAAAAAAAGACTGGGCCTTTCTAAAGTCAGGGAATAAGGGTACAGAGCAGTCAGAGGACACAGGAAGGTCTGTGGCTTCTCTGGTCCCCCTAATGGTCCAAAAGGGAACTAGCTCAGATGTCTGGCTCCCAAATATCCCTAATATTCATTGCCACCCCCCCCCCCAACCCCACCCCTGGGGGTGGGGAATGGGGGCAAGAGAGGAGGGTATGGTCTGAATCCCTTACCATTCTGTTGCTGAGTCATCGAGGTCTGTGGGGGGAACAGCGGTGGTGGGAAGGTGCTGACAAAGGCCCTGGTGGGTGGCACTGTCTGGGGGAAGCCAGGCCCAGCACTGCTCATCCCAAAGCTGGGCCCTGTGGAACGAGGGACATGAAGTTCATGCGAAGTTCTGGAAGGCAGGCTGGAGAACAGTTCTTCTTAAATCTCTCCAAATTGGGGCCATGGGATATAGTTATTCCTTAACCAGAGGTACCCCGCAGAAGTACTCTGACTGAAACCTTCCACTTCCATGCAACCTGGCAAAACCTGCCTTCTTCCTGTACCCACAGCTTGTGGCATGGAGGGCACAGGTGGGGCACAGAACCAGGGGCAGCTTTCTGCTACCTGTCAAACTGCATCAACTAAAGCAAATGATTAGCCCTCTGTGTGCCTCAGTTCTCTCAACTATAAAACTGGAGTCCTCCTCTCTCCTAGGGCTGCTGTGGAAAGCAAATAACGGGTGTAAAGCACTCAGCAGTGGGCAGCTTGCTAGCCGTTATCAGTCTGTCTTCCTGGCCTAAAGGATTTTGAGAACAGCTATGACAACAACAAAAAGGCAGGTGGTGGGGTGAGCAGGCCTTGGAAGAGAGAAAAGCTGAGGCTGGGGAGGAATGCGGGATGCACTAGCTGACAGGAGCCGGGACCAGGGGCAAGGTTGCAGGTGGGACACAGGAGGGAGAGAGGCTGGGGGCCTGGCGGGACACTGCCCAGGGGCAGGAAAGGAGAGTGGCTGCCACATCTGTCATTAAACCTTCAGAACTAGCTCAGGTAAGGAGGATTCTGTTTTCTGAAATATATTCTGGGACTTGGGTGCTTCTGCTCTTTGCCCACTAGGTGGCCTGGAAATTACACGGGGTCTGGCCTGGCGAAGGGCAAGAGGGGGACTTTCAGGACTACCACAGCTGCCTAGTGAGGCTGCTCCACTCCTCCCAACAGTGGGGTGCGTGCATGCGTGCGCGCACACGCGTGTGTGTGTGTGTGAGAGAGAGAGAGAGAGACAGACAGACAGACAGAGACAGAGAGAGAGAGACAGAGAGAGAGAGAGAGAAGGGAGAGAGGAATCCAAGCCCAGGAGAGCCAGGGCCAGCACAGTCCTGGGGCTTACCTGCGGCCAGGCCATCGGGCTGGAACGGGTTGGTGGGAGGCAGCTGGGGGTGAGCAGCAGGCGCTGTGAAAGGGTTGGTGGAGGCTGCTCAGGGTGGCATGGAGTAGAGGTGGGAGAAAGAGAGGGTCACTCTTCTCATTTGGTTACTACTGAGATGACAGCACTCATCTAAATCTGGTGTGCTCTCTCTCCACCCTCCTCCCTGTTTCCTCTCAGCCTTGGATCCCTTTTCTGGGTCCCCTCAGGCAAGACTCACCTCCAAAGGCAAGCCCTGTGCCGCTGCTTCCACCAGCTGTGGCCGACTGGAGCGCGGGGACCTGGCCGGCCACCCCGAAGATGCTGTGACATGGGGAGACAAGTCAGCATGCAGGGCACCCAGGACCAAGGACAGAAGCTGGGCAAGGGACCGGGAGATGGCAAACCCTGTCCTGCCCAACGGGAGGAGCAAAGCAGGCTGGGAAAAACAAGGCTCTCCCTAAGACTCTGTGAGGTCTGGACCTACCTGCTAGGAACACCTGCAGCTGGTACTCCGGGCCCCAGGAGGCTGCCCATATCTGCGAGGCTGTTGGGCTGACTGGCAGGTGCCAGAGGAGAGGCACCAAATGGAGTCACGTGGCTGCTCCCTGGGCAATCACAGGAAATAGAACAGGGAGTGCTCGGTGAGGCAGGATGGAAGGGGCAGGCGAGACGGAGGTGGGGGAGCAGGGGGTAAGCAGCAGTGATGGCATGAGGGGTTGGGTTCTCTGAGCCATTTCCCCCTGGATCATCTGGTTCAGAGGGCCCTGACTCCCACTGAGAATTCTAGGCCACATGCTACTCAGCCTTTCTCAATCTCCCTGGCGGTCAAAGCTGCCACTGCTGAGAGAAAACGGCTCTTGTGTGTGTCAGGTCATTGTCCCTGCTGCTCCAGTTTGACTTAAGGTTCCCATTTTTTTCCTCAAGATGTGGACAAGTCTGTCCTTTCCTCAAACCAGCATTTCCATTTATGGATCAATCACAGGAATGAAGGGGCAGGTAGAGGGGATGGGGGAGGAGCTGTGAAGGGCAGAAAGGCCCAGACACTCGGAGCTGCTGGCTCCTGGAATGTGGAGACCAGTGCCGAACACAGATCTCCAGCTATCATCAAGGGCTCCCACTCCCACCAGAGCCGCCCCCTCTCGGGAGGCCACTCTAGGCCAGGAGCTTCGATCAGGGCTGGGGTTCACTGAGCAGGGCTGACTGGAAGTTCCCCTGCCCTCTCTGGTCATCACATCTAAAAAGAAAAAGCATCACGTGGGAGGCTTACACAACAGCCTGAGGAGCAAGTCCAAGAAATCCTGAGCAATCTCATCTCTTGGGAAGAGGCCTGGGGCCCTGTCATTTGGAGAAAGCCTCTTTATTTGTGTGCCTGTCTCGGCTGTATGGTGGGATCCTGTCAACCACTCTGGGCTGCTGTGATGGTAACATGAGGCTGCAGATGGAAAAGGCTTGCTTTTTCTGAGTGCTGGAAGACTAGTACCGAAGGAAACAAACTTCGCATGGTGTCTGCCACGGGACAGTGCTCAGGAATTGTTTGCTGAATGACTGTGTGATGGGCAGAGTGAGGAGAAACGGGGTCTAGTTGGGGCCCTACCCCCTGCTACTGCTGTGACCTTAGCAAACCATCTTATTTTCCTGAGCCCATTTTTTCTTGCCTTCTCATAGGGTGGCTGTGAAGACCCCCTGCGGTGAGTGAAAGTGTTCTGAAGTCTGCAAAGCATAATACAGATGTGACGTATTATCATAGCCTCTGATATAAGAAACTATTTCCAGGGTCAACAGAAACAAGACAAGGTCTCAAAGGAAACGTGATGGCTGGTTCAGATTGTAAATACAAGTGAACAAGAGCCCCCCCTCCCTCCGCCCTACTCTCAGCTCCAGCCTTCCCACGTACTCTGTGTCTGCCTTAAACAAAGGCCCTGCCCATGGTCCCACTCACTCTTCCGGCTTAAAGGAACCAGACAGGCCTTCCCTGACCTCGGTCTGAATTACAGCCTGGTTTTCCTCTCATAACACCTCATTCTTTGCCTTCACAGCACTTGATATCTCTGCAGTGACATATTTTTGTTTACTTCTGTATCAGCTGTGTTCCCCACTAGACCAATTCCATTGCCAGGAATTTTCTTACAGATAGAGAAGTTGCAAATGTGCAAAACATGACACATGCGGGGTTATTAACTGCAGCACTGTTTAATAGCAAAAGACTAAACAGTCATCATTCATCCTAAATATTCACCAAAATGGGACTAATTAAAATAAATTATGGTATATACATAAGCAGGACTATTGTGCTGCCATAAAGAAACATGTACTGATAGAAAAAGAATCTAGCAGTACTGTTCAGTTAAAAAAATAAATCAAGGTGCAGAACAGTATGCATATTATATCATAAGGTGTGTAAAAAAAGAGAAACAGAAAATAGGACAATAAAAAAATGGGTAAGTGAAGGCTACAGGCTCCTCTTCACAGAGATATGGCTGTGGAGAGCAGGGGAGACAGCAGCCGAGCCTGGATGAGGCTGCAGAAACATTTGTAGGTTGGGCAACTTGGTGCATATTTGTGCGGAAAGGGAAATATGGTAGCAGAGTGGAAAGAGCAGAGATGAGATTCAGATAAGAAAGCTGATGGCAAAAACTCAGTAGAGACAGGGAAGGACGCAAGGGTAACCTTTTCCCCCCCAGAGATGAGAGGGAAAGGAAAAGATAAAGTCATAAGGCAAGGGAGGAACGGCAAAGCCAGGCTGATTCTCAAATCTGTGTTGTCCCTGCCCCCCTCAAGCTTCAGCCTGGTTTCTCCTAAGTTTGGGGCTTTTTTCTGAGGCCCCCAGAGCTATCATGCTTCTCCTTCCCTTAAAGGGTAGGGCTGTATTTTCCCAAAGCCCTTTGTGAAGGGGACCTTCCCTGCGCTGGGCATCTCCGGCTCTGATCAGAGAAGCTGAGTCCAGCAGGGAAGGCAGGTGCCCAGGGCCTGCCAGCTGCGAGGTTCCAAGGATGGGCTGCTTCCTGAGTGCCAGTGCTCACCTCGGCCACTCTCTTCTTCAACCCCTGGGCTTTCTACAGGAACAAGTGCTAGGCTATCACGCCACTGAGAACACTTGGTGTCAGTCCTCTGCACTCCACGACCGTCAGGAAGGCTGGGAGGCCAGCAGGCTAGGGTTGAATCTTCTGATTCTCAGGGCCGCCTGGGCCTTTCCCTGGCTATGACTCAGGGCACGTGGAATTTCTGAGTGAGCACTTAGGTCAGACTCTTCAGTCCTGCTCTGGGGCCTTCCTGCCAGGGAGCTCCCAGGCTGAAGGAGGCGCTGTCTTTCTGTCCTGAGGCCGAGCTGTGCCTCCTTGCGGACACTAGAGGGCAGAGCCGGCCCTTGCTCAGGCGGCCACGATGCTGCACTTTCGGCCCATTCTCAGAAAGGGGGCCGACTTAGGAATACCTGAGCTCTGGTTTGCTTCTTCTACACCTCCAGAGCCTCACTCCTTGCAGCTGGATTGGTATACATGCCTTCCAGCAGTTTCAGGGGCAACTGCAGTTTTAGAAACCTCCCTTCTCCATACTCCCCCTCAGAAATATAAAAATACAACCAGGCTTGTCAGAAAAGACACCCACCACTCACCCAATTCTCCCTACTTCATACCCCATAGTTCTTTATATCACATTCACAGAACCATCCTCGTGATCATGGTGTGATCACGGTGAATGGGATCTGCCACCCATCAGCCATTCGGTTCTGGCCAAGTCACGGGCCAATTTGAGCCAGTTTCCTCAGTTGCAAAATGGAGATCTTGCCTTCCTCATGGAGATGATGTGGGGATGCTCCTAGCAAGGGCAGGAGCCTCGGAGAGGCTGGTTGGCTCTGGCTGGCTGCAGACCGTCTGTTTTTTGAGATGACCAGACACTGGACAAAAGTTCATCTCAGGTGCAGCCAGGGAGGGGACTAAGAGGCTGGCACCTTCTTTCTTTCCTTTTTTAAAGGCTGACCCTTTAAGCTCTCTTTTTAAAGCAACTGACTGTGACAGGAATGCATTTCTGAACGGACCAATTTTATAACCACCTTGTACAGGCTGTTTCCTTTTGAGCTCTCATTCCCAGGAACACTTCCCTCTTGTTACTCTGAATATTCTTGTACCAACTTACATTCTTACTCAGAGCAGATTAAAGGGCCAATATTTCCACATGGTACCCACCGTTATCAATCTTTAAAATTTTTGTGGATATAATGTGCAAAATTATTATCTTACCCTGATTTGCATTTTTTCTGATTAGTCAGGCTGGGAACATTTTCATGCCCCCGGGTTTTTTCTGTTTGTTTTCCTTGCTCGTTATCCTATTCTTCCTTATTGATAGGAGTTTTAAAAAACACATGATAGTTGTTAGCTTTTTGTCTGTTTTCCATATTGTAATTATCTTTTCCTTGTTTCATGCCTTAAAGGACATGAAGCATTGTTACAGGATATGTTGTTTTAGGACACCTTTTATCGTATAGAATGTGACCTATGCAATTTCTATTTGTTAGAAATTTATGTGGTGTTGGGGCGCCTGGGTGGCTCAGTCGGTTAAATGCCCAACCCTTGGTTTCAGCTCAGGTCATGATCTCACAGTTCATAAGTTCGAGCCCCGCATCAGGCTTAGTGTTGATGGCACAGAGCCTGCTTGGGATTCTCTCTCTCTCCTCTCTCTGCCCCTCCCATCCTCGTACCTTCTCTTTCTCTCAAAAAAAAAAAAATAAATAAATAAATAAAGAAATTTATGTGGTGTCTCCTAGTCCATGGTCAAAGTATAAAATGATTCTGTGTTTGGAAATTCTATCTTTTGATTACAAAGTTCTACTTATATTTATTAGGTCAAACTTGTTCAAGTGTTACTCAAATGGCCTATTTTCTTCCTTATTTGTCTATCTACTTTATCTATTAAAATCTTGTGAGTCTGCTGTAGGCCCCCTCTCTGTTGCTTTATTATATTTTCACTGTGTCTAACGGTTTTTGCTTTATTACTTTCAAGGCTACCCTGGTCAGGTACTTTAAGTTCGTAATGTGAGAATGTCTTTGTGAATTTTAACTTTTATCAATATAAAATGTCTCTCCTTGTCCCATTCAAAAAATAAAATAAACAAAATAAAATAAAATAAAATAAAATAAAATAAAATAAAATAAAATAACAAAAGCAACCAGACAATTCGTGGTGGCATAGTGGGAAGGATGCGGGCAGAGTGAGAGTCGAAAAATCTGGGCTCTGGGCCGAGCTCTGCCACGCTGTGGGCTGCACAGCAGGGAAATTACAGAACTGCTTCATTTGTAAAATGGCTAAATTTGAAGGGGTCCTTCCAGACCTCAAAGCTCTCGGCTCCAGAGGACCTGAGATAGGCTTCTACCTTGGGTGGGCTGTGAGGTGGGAAGAGTAACTCACCAAAGCTGTAACTTCCAGTTAGCATCCGACTGGCTGGCAGTGAGGGTAGAGAAGGGGGAAGGGCGGGCAGGTGGGGGAAGGGAGAAAGAGAGAGCATCAGTCACTGGCTTTCCCTAGATATTGAGTCTTTACAGCACTCTGGCTGCCCTCCCCTGTGTCCAGGATGTGCAAAGGTAATGGGCCAGCCCCAAGGCTATGAAGACTTAATGTCTGGGGATTTAGGGAGGAACCAGATGCTTTAGGGCAGCTGCCTTTAGGGTCTCTTTCAACTGCTAAACAACACAACACAGTTTACAGGCTTCTGCTTTAACAGGGATGGGTGAATTTCTGGAGACCAGCTTGCACTTTGACCCTGCCCTTACCTTTTGGGCAGTGTACAACATGAGCCTTCAGAGCATGCTACAGGAAAGGTCACATCCACTCTTGACTTTTTGAGGACTGGGACTCCCGAGCTTCCTGGTTCTGACCTCCTATGCACACCCTGCACAACTCCTATACACACCCTGCACGATTCCTGCTGCAATTCAGCTGCTTTCCTTACATGACAAAATGGAGAAGCGCCCTTCTTCCTGGCAAGAATCTCATTAGACCCCTCTCTTCCTTTCCCGGGGCTTCTCCTCTTCATCCTGTCTCCTTTGCCTAGTTCTCTAGGTTGGTGCAGATGTGAATGAAGGGCGATACATGGATGTGGAAAACTGAATGCAGTTGGAAGAGAGAAGGGGATCTGGAGAGAGCAAGGCAAAGTTTACCTGTGGGTGTTGGCTGGGCCTGGAAAGGGCCTTGCCCAGCTGGAGGAATGCTTCCAAATGCAGAAGAGGCAGGGCTACTGCCAAAGGCATCAAAGTTGGCAAAGCCTCCGTGGGAAGGTGTCTGGCCTACAGGTGGAGGGGATATAAAGGCTGCATATATAAAATGTACATATAATCGATATAATATACACTAATTCCAAAGGCCAAAGGCCACTGATGGGACATCTGCCTTTCTACAGGGTCCTCTTCAGGGAGAGATGGCAGGGGCTGAGCAGAGGGGATCTCAAAGGTCTCCAGGTTCACTCCCCGCCATCTTTTATCCTTACTCCACGAGGCATTAACATTTTTGTCAAGGCCTCATTCGGGCTTAATCATGTGAAAAAAAAATTAGTTCTGGTGGGGGAAGGGGCTTGAAAGGAAAAACGGAAACTAGACACCGCTTTATTCAACACTCTGTTGGCTACTGCCGATCTTTGGGAAGAGGGCAGGGGAAATGGAAAACAAGATAATCCCTCAGCCCCCATTTTAACAGAGAAAGAAAGTAATAAAAAGGCTATTTCCAGTGCTCTAAAAGGAAGTGCTAGGAGTCCCCAACTGTAACGTTTTCTGGTCAAACTTGCAAACATAATCCCAGCCATACTCATTTGGCCCCAACCCTCCCGGCCTTGAGGCTCCACAATTCCCATCACATTCATTTGTGTGAAGTGAGCTAGAGCCAGGTGAAATCTGGTCACCGCAAGGGCGTGAATTCCTCGTGTCCTGTGTGCATATATTACAAGAATGTTCTTGTCCCAAGTCCCACTTACCCCCAAAGGCTGGGAATGCAGCAAAAGCTGGTGCCACCTGGGGAGCAGCAAAGGGGTCTCCACCTATGTCAGCCAGCAGGTCAGTGCTGGCTTTCTTGACTGAGGAATGGGCAGGTGGCTGGGAGCTCCGGGGCTGGGACGTCCGAGGCTGAGACTGACTGACAGACTTGAGAGGAGAAGGCATGACATAGAGCACTTGGACCAGACATGACCCGGCCCCCACATGACTCCCTAGGCTGCCCCCAGATAGGCAAGTGGAGAGAGAAGAGAGGGAGAAACTGCCCTCAACTGAGAGACTTTCCTGGGCAGAAGATGCCTTAGCCCCTCACATGCCTAACTCCTCTGTCTTCTCAGTATACCAGTTCCCAGAGCCATACATTTTAGAGCCTGTCAGTGAAGGCAAGTCTGAGGTATACAGGGATGTGGCCAATGGTCCCCCTGGACCTGTTACTGCGTCATCTTTCCCAGGTGCTCAGGCAGTGTCCCGGCCCCTTCTGTGTTTCCCTGGAGCAATGGTCAGGTTTGAAGCCGTTACTCTGACTTCCCTAAATATCACTTCCTGTTGGGTTCTTTCTTCCAAAACATAGGAGTCCAAGGGGAATCTAAGACATGGGTAACGGCAGGGCTGAGAGCCAACTCACATCTCCTATACTGCTGTCTGCTAAGTCCAGGGGATTGGATTAAGGAAACCAATAGCCCTGGTTCCCAAAACCCCAACCAGTCTCGGAGGGAAGATCTGAGAGTTACCTGGCTAGAGGTGGAGGCAGCAGCAGAGAGAGATGGCACGGGATCCCCTAGAAGAGTCCGCAGGGGCTTCCCTTCTGGGACGGAGCCCTGGATGGGGGTGGAGGCACTGCCTTTGGTATAAGCGGGCCCCTTGACTTGGTCTGGGGGGACATACCTTTGAGAAAGAATAGTCAGGTGACATCATGGGCCATGCTCAGCTTAGGCACCCGGGAAGCACAGGTGACAGAAGTCCAAGTCCCTTTTCCTTTTCCCACTTATTCTCTTTTTTGAACTGAATTTTGTAACTCAGCACATTTTGCCCATCTTGAGAGTCCTCTTTACCATCAGGTGCTCATTCTTTTCTGACTTGTGCCTGTTTTTCTCTCCTCTCTCCTTTCTCTTTCTGACATCAAACCATCTGGGTTTCAAGTGATAACCCCTCAATAATGCTGCTGGACAGGCAATCCTATTTTCCAACTTCCTTTTTATTTCCTAGGTGTTTCTGCAGGTTCTCCTCCTTAGTCCCACAGAAAAGTTTCTGCCACCTCATCTTCTAAGTGCTCACAATCTATCCTGCCAGCTCCTGCTACTTCTGATAAAATCCCCTCCACTCCAATGCATGTGGTCTTTTACTTTGGAAGTATGTTCTATAGCCAGAGGACACCCCAGGAGGGACTCCAAAATGCTGTTATGTCCACAACAATCCCCTTGCTGTCTGTGTTCTCTTCTCCACCCTATAGGTACCTCCCAACATGCACACAGGACTGAGATCAGACAATAGGAAGTGCCACCTGGGGAGAGAAAAGGCAAGGGAGAAGAGAGACGCTGTTTTTGTCACCAGGAAAACAGAACACACAGATAAATCATGGATGAAACGATGGGGTAAAAGCACAAAACTCTCGGACATGCTTCCAGCCGCCTCTCTGCATCTATGGCCCCAGCTGAGCTATAAATCTGACCCACACCCCCTCAGGTCCAGCACCCCCTCCAAGCAGTCTAATGTCTCCCCAAAAGAGGGGCATCAAATCTTCAAGGTTAGTGACCAGTAACAAGTTGTCTTTTTAGGTAGCTTTATTTCTTTGAAGTCAGAATTGGGCCCTAACTGAATCTGGGTGGAGCACACTCAACCCAAGCCTGGCCTCTTGAGAGAAGCCCCAATTCAAGTCTGGAAACTAGCCTGTCAAACAAAGAATGTCTTGGACATGTGTCTCTATATAGCAATCTCTTTCCTCCTCCTTACCATCTCTTCTTCTCATATTTTTCCTGGAGAAACTCCTTCACCTTCTGAGGATCCCTGGAGTCTGGTATTAATGACGTCCGAGCATCAAAAAGACCCAGCCAAATCTTCCTGCATACCTAAAGGAACGGAGTCAGGTGACAGGAGTTGAGGCAGAAAGCATGAAATGGGAATGATACCACTTCCAATGTATTCATCAATACATATTTATTGAGCACGGACACAGGGTGAGGATCTGGGTATACCTACAAAGCAGACATGATCCCTGTCCTCACAGAGTTGACCATCTAATGGGGAGGTCCTGCCTTAGATAAATAAAAATAGATTTATCATTACATAGTATGACACATCTTATAAAAGAAAATAGAGGGCCCTGAGAATTATGGAGCACTAAATCTGGATGCGGGTGGGGTCAGGGATAACTTTCAGAGCTGTGGCTTCCAGAACACCCTCCAGAGGCCTTCCCTTGTTTGCACCCCAAGTAAAACAATCACCCGCAAGCTAGGAGTACTGTTAACACCAAAGACAGCATCTTCCGACCAGCAGATTTAGCTGGGGAAGGGGTTTAACTCACTTTCAAGTACATGACATGAACTTAAACCCAGGGTGCTGAGGCTCAGGTCAGGAGAGCTGGGTCTAGGAGATCTTACTCAGAGGGGCTGGCCCAGGCAACTCTGAATGCTCATCAGTGTGGAGCTCTAAATGTCAAGGGACAGTTTTCCTTGTGAGTACCCAGGGGTCACCCCCACACAGATTTTGCTCCTTTCCCTGATTCCTCTAACAAGGGCCTAGACAAATCACAATTTGTATAACTAAGACTCCATGAATATATAAATATACGTAAGGTAAGACACATTTTAGGCTAAAAAATAAAAGAAACTTGGCCAAAAAAGAAAGCTGTAGGGTTTTTCTATAATCTGGACGCAAAGTTCACCCCGGCCAATGGGGCAACTGCACCAGTAACTGTTCCGTCAGTGGTAGCTCACCTCATTTCCACGGGATTGCAGGAATACTACTTCAGGCTCAGTGAAAGTTGTCATGGAGATGGACTTGACTCGGTGAGGGGGGTTCAGGCCTCTCCTGTGGGAGAGAAACAGAAAGAGAAGTACAATGCAGTTAGCCTGCAGGTCTGTTTATGGGAGGAGGGGGAGGGAGAAAGGATAAAACAACACATAAATTAAGCTCAGGTAGAATTTCCCGACTGAAGCTAGTTCCTAATTCAAGGAAAGATGGGAAGCAAGAACGTTTGGGAGGTTGTTAATCAGAGACAGGGACAACAGAGTCCAGAATGTGTTGTGATCCCACTCATTCTGGAGAGTAAGGCAGAGTCCGTCCATCCAGAAGCCTTCTCTACTTTGACAAGGTTCTGTGTTCAACCTGCAGGCTGGGGGTACTTCTGGGAACTCTGAGATGTGCCCACTTCCCATTTCCTGTTTTACCACTGTTTTAGACCTGGCTGCCCCTCCTCTTTGTCTAGACAGAAAGTGTGTTGGTAGAGATGAACAGGGTCCCTCTCTTTCAGGAAGAGATCTCTGGGAAAAAAAAATAGTCCAGACTCTGGGTTCTAGATCGATCAATTGATCTTTCTTTCTTTTTTAACTTTTTTTAATGCCTTCATTTATTTTTGAGAGACAGAGAATGAAAGGGGGGGGGAGCAGAGAGAGAGGGAGCCACAGAATCTGAAGCAGGCTCCAGGCTCTGAGCTGCCAGTGCAGAGCCCAATGCGGGGCATGGGGCTCCGGGCTCAAACTTGTGAACTGTGAGATCATGACCTGAGCGGAAGTCAGGCACTTAACTGGTTGAGCCACCAGGCGCCCCCTAGATCTTTCAATGAAGCAGGAGGAAGTCAGGTTCAACCATGAGATAGGAGATTGGCATGAGTCAGGAACATATATCCTGTAGTGATGCTTTTGTGTTTAGCTCTGTGTGTTCTGTTAACTCTCTGAAAAGTCTAGTTCTGCCCACGGAAGCCCTGTGGAGATTGCAGTAGACAAGAAGGCTTCCTTGCCCCCACTCAGCTGCCCTCTGGAGTGTTCTAACAAGAGAAACTTGGCGCTAAGCCAGGTTCCCCTTTCCCTTAAGTTTTACTCTGGTCTAGACCAACGGCACTCATCAGATGAAAACAAAACCAGCCAAGCCAAAACAAATAAATCAGACCCTAGGACCACAATGTGAAAGAGCCCAGGCACATGCAGGAAAGACAGTCTCAACTGATGAGGTCTCTTCAGACTTTTGGTCTCCTGGGAAAAATCGGCAAATCAAGATGGGAAAACAAAAGTAACTCTAGCATAGGGTCCTGGTTGATGCCATCAGGAAAGCAAAGAGGGAAGTAAGAGATAACACAATTTACCAAATGGAAATCCTAGAGAAAAGTGGGGAGAACACACGTTCATGCTTATGCATGCACACACAGATTAAATGCGTCCTTGCAAGTCTAGAAGAATGGCAGTACACGTGTTAGTGTACGCTATGGCAATGGGGCGGGAACAGGGGAGAGGTGACACAGTACAGAGTGAACAGTGAAGGGTGCAGCCCCTTTGTATGATAAATTACTGATTATGGGATTCTAACAAAGGACAGGACACTGAAGGCTACAATCAAAGGCAGTTTCAGCAATTCTGCTGCTAGGCTTTTAAGTAAAGGGTCTCAAAATACTCCTTTAAAAGACAGTATCAAAGAGGACTGATGCCCCAAGGAAAGATTAGAGCAGTGAAATCCAAAAGCAAGGCTTTGTAACTACACGTCAAACAACAGCTCTTAAACTTGATCTGCCCTGAAGATTCTCTTCTAATCACATTTCAGAGATATTCCAGTTTTCTCTCCCAAAGCCTCTCTTACAATGGCCTTGTTTTGTTTTGAGTCCAGACAGCCTTTTATATCCTTTCCCTTACCCTTGCTAACCTTAATCCCTAGCTAGGCCTTCCCTCTCAGAATGCCAGACTGCTCTGAGGTCTAGCTAGAGCGGATCTCTCCATCCTTATGATCCCAGCTCCACCTCCCACTAACAAATATTTGCTTTGCCAAAATACAAGGCATTATGGTAAGCACTTTGGGAGATACAATAGACAGCTGTTTATCACTATATATCATATATATCACATAGGACCTAATCCTTGATCACCAGGACCTTGCTTACAAGGCCCCAAAGAGCCTGGACAAAGATACGTCTCAACACAGTTGGGTGCCATTCAGGCACACACAGCCTGATCAGGGAGAATGTGGCACCAGGATGCAGCAGTGGGGGAAGGAAGAGAAATGGTCACGGGAAAAGTAAAATATATTACGTTTACTCTAGAAAAACAGATTCTAAGCCTATCACAAAAAGGTCATTGACATTTCCTGAAAGGACAACCAGGAACTGTTAGCAAAGTGTAAACAGGGAGGTGTGCTTCCTTGTAGGGGGAAGGGGAGGGACTTGACTCACTCATCAGTCTAGAGGGGATGATTAGAACAACAGAACTTCCTATGGCTGAGCTTGGACTGGAGGGTTTTTTTGTGGGGGGGGGGGGGGGTTGTCGCTGGGGGGTAGAAGATAGGATGAAGGGAAAGCAGAGAAAATAAGTGATTTAGGTGCTTTGGGCCAAATGAATCTGAAGGAACAGGATGTTTCCATAGCACAGTACAAAAAGCACTGCTCTGACCTTGATGTCTGTAGACTGGATTATGTATAACTAGAGCCACAGTTTGGGGGCAGGGAAAATTCTCTACAACGCAACGCTCTGCAGCCCAGGAAGAAAGAGGACCTAGTTACATGGCCTATGAGTCAGAGCATTTGTTTCTGAATCAGAGAGAGGCCATCGCTGGCTGACAGAAGCAATTTAGAAACAAGAGCCCCTCTCCTCCCAGTAGCTGCAATCGAATGGTCTAGCGGTACTGGGTCTCCCTGGGGTCATAGCAGGGTCATGCAGTGGGCCATATCTGAGTCACTGGCCTGGAATCAAACAGACCCAGCTCTCCAACTTGCACCCGGTCTCCCCAGCATGACTCTCAGGTTCTCCCCAAAAGAAGTGAGAGCTGGAAGGAGGCACTGCCCTTCGGTTATCGCAGCAAATCCGTTCTGTTATTTCTAACCAGGAGGTGTTGGGGAAACATAGAGATAAACTTATTTGCCAAGAATAGGGCATGTTTTTCCAACTGAGAGCAAGTACATTACTAGGACTCAAGCCTCAGCCCTGTCATGACGCCTTCTTTAACTTCAGTTTCTCTTTCACAGGGCACCTGACCAGCATTTGAAGTGCTCTGAATTACTGGCAGTGAAGTGACTTGCAAGGACCTGAAAGCCTGCCCAATTCTTTTTCCTTGCCTCTCTCTCCCTTCCCTTTGATTCTATCAAGCATACTGCTGTCTCTACAAATACCACACCTTTTGTTTTTCTGTGAGCATCACCCTCACAATGGCCCATATTTTACTTCTGTCTTGCTTCATGAAAGTCTTGAACCTGCTCAGCTGCTCAGATAAGAAGGTTCTGTCAGGTCAACAATGGAAAAAAACAGTTCCACACAGCACCCAAGTTCTTTCATTTGTACCAGATTTGGACTTGGGAACTCCTGATTTCTGAATATTTCATGTTCAAATTCAAACACCCCAGAGGGGGTTTCTTGCTTCTGGATTCCAGTCCTCTGCCTCTGAGCAGGGTTCAGTGAAACCACTGCAGTTCTTGGACCCAAACATCACCCAAAAGAGTCCCTATTAGAGATTCTTACTAGTCCCTAATAGGAAGGCTCCCCTATTTCCCTTCTCCAGGCTCAATTTCACTAATTTTAGGAAACTTCTTCCTAATCTAAAATCCCTGCCTCAAGCCATTTCCTGTAGTTCTTCCTTAGTGACAATGATAAACAGCTGTCCACTCGTGTAGAGCACACAGAATCCTCTGCTTTCTTCTTCAGGCCTATTCTCAATCCTTTTACATTGTTCCCTCTTCTTCTTATGTCTTTGGATGGAAAGTGAGGTGGGAGGGGTGAAGGGATGGGACTAACACAGGGGCAATGAACACATCTACCTCTCTAACCCAGATGGATGGAAAAGTACTGAATTATTTAACACCACACTACGCCTTTTCTTCCATGGAGATAAAAGTTCTTCAACTAGGAGGGCACCTGGGTGGTTCTGTTGGTTAAGTGTCCAGCTCTCGATTGTGGCTCAGGCCATCGTCTCACAGTTCGTGAGTTTGAGCCCCACGTTGGGCTCTGCGCTGACAGCATGGAGACTGCTTGGGATTCTCTCTCTCCCTCTCTCTCTCTCTGCCCCTCCCTACTTGTGCTCTCTCTCTCTCAAAATAAATGAATAAACATTAAGAAAACCTGCTTCAACTAGGAATCACTACTAGCAAGCCAGATGGGGAAACTAAGGCACAAGGAGGTTAGGAACCTGTCACAAGTAAAGAGCTGTCAAGCACATCTCCTGGCACCCAGCCTAGAGCTTTGCCCACCTGAATCCTGAATTAATCCCATTACTGGAATAAAGTTGTGCAGAAGTAGAGGAGACAAGTATCTATTACTGAGACCAGAAGGTCAATGGATTAAAAAGAATGGACCCAAACAGCCCAGTTGGGGAAGTGTGCCACATATTCTGTTGAAAAAATTGGGTGTCAAAGGTAGTGCCCATCCCTGATGTCAAAGACATTTCAGGACTCAAGATCTATTTTCTTTCTAAAGAAAAGTGCTTTATCCATTGAGGCATCCAGTCAAACCAGAACAAGAAAACACATTTAAGGCACTGCTTTGGAAAAAGCACTTTTTAGCAGCAATCTAGCATCATTCTCTAGTAGGAGAGTTAGACACAACTAAACAAACAAGTGTATGTATATGTTGGGGACATGAAATCTGTATCTAGGTTAAGGAAACTAGGTATTGGATGAAAACCAAATGAATAAAACTAGGTCAAATTTGGGACCTACAGTTGTGGCAGCATGTACATAAATTTAGAAACAGCAAAAACTAGCAGCTTCTCTCTCAGTCCCTCACACCAACGCTGTAGTTTTCTGCTAGAGCTGAGAAAATAGTTCTCATTAAAAAAGAAAACGAGAAAGAGCTCACACATGTAGCAATGAAGCCATAGGCATACCCACCCACCAGTATTAAAATCGAAAATTTCTCCAGATCCTGGGAAATTCAACTTTGGCTGAAACAGTCAACTTTGCTACCTCAGCACGTGTAGCCAGCTGGGAACTCGGGTGATTGTGCACACTGCCCCCAGAATATTCCATTGCTCTAAGAGGTGGAATATTTGTAACATACTCAGCAGAAAGCTGGCTTTCAAAATAAAGCCAGTCTCCCTGTCTCCTTTCTCTGGCTGTGGTTCTAAGTGTGGTATTTGAATTCCCTGCCCCCAATATCCTCGTCATTTTTAACAAAGAATATACTCTTTTCATCATCATAGCTCAACACGAGCTCCCATCACTCTCCAGCCCATGCTACTTCACAGCACTTATTACTACCTGCAAATATATATTTAATGATTGAATTCGAGTCCACAGTCTCCAGTATGATGTAAGCTACATGAAGACTGTACTTTGTCAATTTTGTGCACTGCTGTATCTCCAGTGCCTAAAACTGTGTCCGGGTCTTAACAGGCACTCAATAAATGTGTTGCCAGACTGACTGACTGAATGTGCCACCTCCACATTTTTCACTTCCCAGTACCACAAAATCCTAATCTGTGGGCAACCATGTGGATTTAAGATGTTAACTGGTATATGTGTCACTGGGGAGCCATGCCCCTCCGCTGCCTGCTGAACTGTGTGTGTCCCCTCTTCACTCTGCAGCCAGCAGTAAGCGTCCCTCACTCATTCTATTTCTGGCTCACCTGCCAGCACCCAGCCCCTCCCAAGGTCCATCAGAGGGCACACGTAACACTTTGTGAAGACCCTTTTATAAGGTTTCTATGCCTTGCCCTACTTAGTTCATGCTAATTAGAACTCCAATCAGCAAATGAGAAGCACCATCAGAACTCTGGCAGACAGTCACAGCCAGGGAAACTACAGCTTTCTTGAAGAAGTTTCTTCTGATATCTCTCTCCTTATAATCTTGACATGCCTTCAGTTCAGCCTCATTTATTGGCCCAGCCTCTTGATCCTCCACTAAAAACCAACAATAATGAGCACAGGGGAAAAGTAGTAAAATTTTGCAATTTGTGCCCTGATATTTAAAGAGAACCATTCCAGTAAAAGAAAATCAGGTTTTTAATGTGTGCCAGATCCCTTGACCCTCCTTCTGTCCTGATTGAGGGAATACTCATTATAGAAGTGAAATGTTATCTATGGGAGACTTTAAACCAAGATCTATAAAATAATGATAATGGTGTCAGCCCTCCCATTTAGTCAGTGATTTATCTTTTGTGCTGCGCAGCTAGCTGTGGGAATGAATTAACACTATTTCCAAACATTTTCTTCCCAGGACCTAGACTCTGATATACCATCAATTTTATCCCCCTGCTTCCAGACTCTATAATCAGATTTTCCTTTTCATAACAGGATCTTCAAGAATCTGTTCTTTCTCTTTCTGCTATAAACATTCCTAAACGTTGCTCCTTCTCTCCTCAGACTATTCGTCCCAGACTCAAGTCTATCCTTTTGCTTCACTTAAGTCTCTATCTTTTGACACATTCCTGTTTGCGTTCTAATCATTGTCCCAAGAGCCATAATGACGTTCACTAAGACCAAAGTTATAACACACAAGTGAGGTTGATCAGAACATAGAAGTTTGGCAAAGGAGGTAAAAACGAAACAGAAATAATCGTACACTGTATCTTAGGAGACCTGGATCTTCATTTCTGGTCTGCCATGATCATAACTAATATCCAACAAGAAATGCTGAGAACAGCAACCCCCATATGGCATTGGATAAATTACTAAACCTCTCTTTGCTTCTGTTCTCCCATCTGTCATGTAAGAACAATACTGCCCGCTCCTTGGCTCCTAATGGTATTAGAAACAAGGAAAGCACCCCTTGTTAAATCTGAAACCAACCGACCAAACAAACCAATGTACTAAAACAATACTAAACAAGTCCAAATAAATCCCTTAATAAACTCACAGAAAAAGAGAGATACAGCATTGGTATCGAATGCTAACCAGGCATCTAACCAAATAATTCCCTAAGGGGAAAAAGAACCCTACTCTATAAGCAGAATTCTGGCCTAGAACTGTGGCTCTAAATTAGCTCAGGCATGACCAAATCGAGTGCCAGTGCCAAGTGTAGCACTGCAGATTATACAACAAAACTCCCCCAAATCTACAAAGATGCCAGATGTTACTACCAGGATCAAGCCATGGCAACCAGAAGCTTAAAGGTGTAAACTATGACACTTAAGGATGGCTCATCCAGATACCCAAACCTCTGGAAAAATTAAGCTCTCTAACAGGGCAACCCAGCAGCTCCCATCTCTTAAAATTTGTAAGAAATCTACCTCTGGGTAGCATCCCCAAACCCTGCGACATTAGGGCCTGCACCTGAACACTGGAACATGGTTCCTTACCTAGTCACTATGTCTATGCTGTCAACTGGGCTAACTTCTCTATTTTAAATTGGTTTTTCCATCTCACACTCCAGGATGGGCACAAGCTAATAGAAAAGTATGCTTTATCTAGGGCCCAGTTCACTCTACGTGAACTTTCCTACTTGCCCCCCCCCCCAAAGTTCCCTTGAAAGGTGGGTGTCATTCTCTGGCCCTTTAAATATCTAACCACCTTCCCTTCAACTCTCCCCACTTTCGGTTCGCCTCTCCTCCCTTAGGGAGTTTCTCCCTTCTTCTTCGGTGTCCTTCCTTTCTCCTGCAACGCGACTCCAATCGTGTCTTGTCTCCCCTGCCAATTTCCCTTCCCCATGACACCTCTGCAGCGGGGGACCCTCTCAGCACATCAGGCGCATCTCCAGGCCTCCCCGCCGCCACTACCTCAGCTCTGGCCCTGTCCCTTCGCCCCAGATCCCCGCTGTCCCCAACGCCGACTCTCCGCTGTCCCTTCCCGGTCCTGCCCCCTCCCCACCCTCCGCGCCAGTCCACTCACAGGAGGCCTGAGCAGGTGGTGCAGACGAAGCTGCCCACGGTGATATCCACGTAGGTGACCCCGCGCTGGGCGCACTCGAAACAGTGGCGGTTCCCGGCCTGGCTGCAGCCGCCCAGTTCCCGCACCCGGCGACACCACACCTCCGAGGCCGCCTCCGCTTCCGCCTTTCCCCCGCTGACCCCTCCACCCGGGCCTGGACCCTTCTTCGCCGCCATCACCATGGTTGCCTGCACCCTCGGACCTCCTCCCCGCAAGTCAGCAATCGTCCCTTCAACCACAGCCGCCTTCCCGCCTCCTCAGCCTCCTCCGCACGCTTGGCTCCCCTGACAGAAACTACGGAGCCGGCGACGTCCGCGCGAGACTCCTCAACCCCTTGCCTTGCCTATTCTGCACGCTGATTGGTTGTTCTCCCCCCACCTCCTCACTCTGATTGGCCCGACATTGGACGGCCTTGGGTTGCGGGAGCCGCCAACGCCACGCCCCACCGCCTTCACCCTCCTGCCTTTCCCATTGGCCCTCAGAGACCCTGCCCCTAGAACTGTGCGTGCCCTCTCCCGTCCCCGCCCCCTCTCGCCACTGCCTCCACGGCGGCCCGCCTCCCAGATTCGATTGGTGAGTCCTCGGAACTCTGGCTCTGACGTTAACTCTGATTGGCTGCCGCGGCGGCAAAGTTAGCGCGCGAGAAAGAGTAGGTGTCTCGCGCGTGCGCAGCCCTGGTCCTCCCGACTGATGACGTTAATTCCCGCCAAATTTCAAAGGCGTAGCCTCCGCTAGACTGTGCAGAGAGGTACGAAAAGCAGAATGAAGTGGCATATAAGGGACCAGGAATGGCGAATGAGGGGCCGAGGGGAGGAGGAAAAGAAGGGAGCTCTCGGAGGGAGGGAGAAGGAGAGAGAGTGCTTGCTTTATAAGTGCCATTTCATTCACTCCTACCTTATGCCATAGGAAATCTCATTTTACAGAGATTTCATTATACAACTTCCCGTAGGTCACACAACTGTTGCATGGCCCAGCCAGGGTTCTGATCTGAGTCGTCCGACTTTAGAAACCCTGCTTTTACCAGCACACTATCCGTGGAATAGTATTTGACAAACACGTATTGAGTGTCTAATATAGATTTCAGTCATTGTGCTAGACAGTGGAAGTCCAGCAGTAAACCAATCCATTAAAATTCCTATCCTCATGGAGCTTACCTGCTAGGAGGGGGAGGCAGACAACAAACTGAAATTCTTCATCAGTTAGTGATAAGTTCTATGTAGAGAATTAAAATAAGGTATTGTAAAGGAGAGTGACTCACTGGGTATTTTAGATTGGCTACGGGAACCATCTCTAATGATGTCCCTCAGTGATATTTAAGCTGAGACCCGAATAACTGAAAGGAGTTAGCCATGAGAAGATCTGAGGAGGAGCAACCCAAACGGAGGGAAAGCAGGTGCAAAGCCCCTAAGGCAGGAAGAAAGTCAGTGTTTTGAAGCAGCAAAAAAGAAAACCAGAGTGACTGGAGCATGATGACTGAGGGAAGAATGGAGGGGATTGTACCGGAGTGAGAACTGATCGTGTGGAAACTTCCAGGCTTTGGTAAGGAGTTTGAATATCCTTCTAAGTATGATGGGAAGCTGTATTAGTTAGAATTAGGTCCTATGACAGAAAACCTCAAATAACTTGGACTTAAACAAAATGAAGTTTCTTTCTTTCTCATGTAGAAATCTAGGTAGGCATTTCAGGGCTGGTGGGTTGCTCCACCATGACAGGGAACCAGGCTTCTTCTATCCTGTTGCTCACAGGGCATTACCTCCACTCCCAAGTTCACCTTGGGATCTGTTCCAGCTTCAGCCATCATACCTGCTGCATGTCTTTTTAAAGACATGCCAGGAGACTGCACACAACTTCATTGGCTCTCACTGGTCAGAACTTGGTCACATGACCACACCTAAGTGCAAGGAGGAACTCTGGAAAATATTGTTCTTTATTTTGGGCTTCTATGTGCTCACCTAAATTTCAGAAGTTCCATTATTGAGGCAGAAAGAAAGAAAGGACATAAAGATAAACTACATAAACTACAGTCTCTGCCACAGAAATCATTGGAAGAATTGTAGCAGGAGCAAGCCATGATCTGATTTTCAGTTCTGAGAAAAAAAAATCATTCTGTTTACAATAGGGGAAATGGTTATAGGTGGGGAAGGTTGGAATTAGGGCAATTAAGAAGTGAGTTCAGCAGTCCAGGTGATGGTGGCATAGATGGCATAGACCAGGGCGGCAGGAGTGAGTTGGAGAGAAATGGGTTGGTTCTGGGAATGTTTTGGAGGTAAAATCCATAGGATTTGTTCATGGATTACATGTGGAGGTAAGGGAAAGAGGAATCCCTGGCAACCTCGCTAGAGAAGCATTGTCCAACAGAACTCTCTGTGCTGGTGGAAATGCTCTGTATCTGACTGTCCAATATGGCAGCTACTGGCTATCAAGCACTTAAAATGTGACTAGTAAAACTGCAAACCTGACATTTTAATTTAATTTAATTTTAATTTATTTAAATTTAAATTTAAAAAAATTTTTTCAACGTTTTTATTTATTTATGGGACAGAGAGAGACAGAGCATGAACAGGGGAGGGGCAGAGAGAGAGGGAGACACAGAATCGGAAACAGGCTCCAGGCTCCGAGCCATCAGCCCAGAGCCTGACGCGGGGCTCGAACTCACGGACCGTGAGATCGTGACCTGGCTGAAGTCGGACGCCTAACCGACTGCGCCACCCAGGCACCTCTATTTAAATTTAAATTTAAATAGCCACATGTAGTTAGAGGCTACCATATTGGGCAAAGCAGCTCTAGATTTTTGTTTTGAGCAACTGGTTGGCTTACGGTGTCATTTATTGAAAAAAGGGAGACTGTAGCAGGAGCAGGTTAGGGGATGCTGATAGACAGAAATTGGTAGCTTTGCCTTGGACATGTTGGTTTGAGATCCTTGTGAGGCCTCCAAAGAGCTGATCAAATAGGCAGATAGATATATAGTCTGGATTTGCAGGTGAGGCCAGAGCTGGAAATGTAGGTGAAGGAGTCATCAGTATATAGGAGTTATTTAAAGCCACAGAATTGGACGCGTTTGCTTAGGTACAGCATATAGACAGAAGCGGGCCCAGAACTTTGCCCTGGGCACCCCAATGTGTAGTTTGTTATCACAGCCACAAAGTACTTCAGTGACCCCAAAAGGAGGCAACGTCAAGTCACCTTCAGATAAGACAGATGTGACATCTCAGGCCACTTTAAATGTTCCTTCTAGGGGCGCCTGGGTGGCGCAGTCGGTTAAGCGTCCGACTTCAGCCAGGTCACGATCTCGCGGTCCGTGAGTTCGAGCCCCGCGTCGGGCTCTGGCTGATGGCTTGGAGCCTGGAGCCTGTTTGCGATTCTGTGTCTCCCTCTCTCTCTGCCCCTCCCCCGTTCATGCTCTGTCTCTCTCTGTCCCAAAAATAAATAAACGTTTAAAAAAAAAATTTAAAAAAATATAAAAAAAAATGTTCCTTCTAAGTTTCAGAGTTCACTGTCTCAAAGTGCTGCCCATTCCTCCTCTATTTCTCGGTAGCCAAAAGTTATTTCTTACTGTTCTGAAACCTGGGGCGAATTGGAAGACTTAGCTACCACCAAACCCTGATATGTACAATAGTGGGGGAGGAAAATTGGTACATTAATATGGATTTTGATGGTTTTCTGTTAATTTGTGCCTCTGGGTGTGGCGATGCCCAGCGAAAGGAGGCAACCACCTCTGCCCCTCCCTGGCCCTATCAGGGACTAACAACCCTACTTCCCCTTTATAATCAGGGTCCACAGCTAGTACAGGAACACCCTTTGCTGCAATTGCCCTAGTGGGAGGAGGAATTCCAAAAGGCCAGGTGGAACCCTTACTGAGTTCCCTGATGACAGCACCTCATCTTGGACAGTTACACCCACAGAGCATGAGTGGTTTGGGGTATGGGAAGCATACCATTATCTTTTTAAAGAGAAAATACTAAGAGCTGCCACCCTCCACCCCCCACTCCAGCCCTCTGTATTGGCCGAGGGAGAACTGACACTGCATTTCAGTCACTGTTTGAGATCACATGTCACTTTCTACCAGAAAGTGTCCCAGCCTCACAGGTGCAGTCTCTTGGATACTGCCAGATCTGTTTTCAGAACACCATTTCATTGTTCTGTAAGGCCAGCTGCTTCTGGTGGATGGGAAATATGATAACGGCCCATGGCTTGCCAACTGTCTCATTCCTGTCCCTGGGAAGTGAGCTGCTTGGTTGGAGACAGTTTTGTCTGTGTTCTGTAAAGTCAGTAATTCCAAGAGTGGCAAAACAGAGGCATGACCTGTGGGGAAAGAAAACCCATATACAGAATAAATGTTCCTTCCAGAGTGTAGAATTCACCACACCCTCTGTGAAAGAAGGGACCCGATAGAGTTGACCTGCCACGACATTCCTGAAAGGTGCCCAAGAAGCCTGGTGGTCCATTAGGGCTTCAGGACTATGTCCAGCTTCCTACTGAATTAACTTACTGTTTGTTTATTTTTTTTAAACATTTATTTATTTTTGAGACAGAGAGGGACAGAGCATGAGCAGGGGAGGGTCAGAGAGAGAGAGGGAGACACAGAATCTGAAACAGGCTCCAGGCTCTGAGCTGTCAGCACAGAGCCCGACGTGGGGCTTGAACTCACGGACCGCAAGATTATGACCTGAGCCAAAGTCAGACGCTTAACTGACTGAGCCACCCAGGTGCCCCTTAACTTACTGTTTATAATACTTTTTTTTACAGTTGATTTTCTTCATTTTTCCAGATAGAGATCACGTTAACTTCAAATAAGGATAGTTTTAACTTCTCCTGGTTTTTTTTTTTTTGTCCCAATTACTTTCTTTTGTCTAATTAAGTTGTTTGAACATCTAGAACTTGTTAGATACTAGTAGACATCTTTTCTTCTACTATAAGGAGAGAAATATCAGAAGGAACTCTATAACCAAGTGGTAGTTTCTCTGGCTATGACTGTCTGCCTGGGGTCTGGTGGTACTCTCATTTACTAATTAGAGTTTTAATTGGCATGAACTAGGACAAGGCATAGGAACCTTATAAAGGGGTCTTAACAAAATATCACCTGTGTCTTTTGATGTACTATGGGAAAGGCTGGGGGCTAACAGGTGGCCCATAAGCAGAATTCGTGAGGATGCTCACTGATGCCTGCAGAGTGAGGAGGGAACACATCCGTTCCAGCAGGCAGAGGAGAGGCAAGGCCCCATGGAGACATATACACCAGTTAACATCTTAAAATTATTTACTTTAATGGGAGTATATCTTTATTTCTCCATACGTCTTGATGTTGACTTTTTGGCTAACATAAATTGTATTTTATCATATTGAAGAAGCACCCAGGGGCATCTGGCTGGCTTAGTTGGTACAGCGTGCAACTCTTGATCTCAGGGTTGTGGGTCTGAGCCCCACATTGGGTGTAGCGATTACTTTAAAAAAAAAAAAAGAGGGGCGCCTGGGTGGCTCAGTCGGTTAAGCGGCGACTTCGGCTCAGGTCATGATCTCGCGGTCCATGAGTTCGAGCCCCGCGTCGGGCTCTGTGCTGACAGCTCAGAGCCTGGAGCCTGTTTCGGATTCTGTGTCTCCCTCTCTCTGACCCTCCCCCATTCATGCTCTCTCTCTGTCTCAAAAATAAATAAACGTTAAAAAAAAAAAAAAAAAAGAAGCATCCGTCTTTTCCCATTTAATCTAGTAATTTGGCTGTGTTTCATTTTCTAACTTAATTTCTGATTGTTTCTATTAATTTATCTCTTCTACCCCCTTTGGTTTATTTTGTTATTCTTTATCTAATTTCTTGAGTTATATGCTTACTTATTGTAATTTTTTATTAGAGACAAAAATATTTCATGAGTACTGTTTTACCTGTACCTCACAAATGCTGATATGTTGTACTTATTTTTTTTAATTTTTAAAATGTTTATTTATTTTAGAGAGAGAGAGCACAAGCGGAGAGAGAGGAGACATAAAATCTGAAGCAGCCTCCAGGCTCTGAGCTGTCAGTGCAGAGCCAGACACAGGGCTCGAACCCATCAACTGTGATACGACCTGAGCCACGGTTGGTCACTTAACCGACCGAACCACCCAGGTACCCCTATTATTTTATTTTATTTATTTATTTTTTAAAATTTTTTCTTCAACGTTTATTTATTTTTTTTGGGACAGAGAGAGACAGAGCATGAACGGGGGAGGGGCAGAGAGAGAGGGAGACACAGAATCAGAAACAGGCTCCAGGCTCTGAGCCATCAGCCCAGAGCCTGACGCGGGGCTCGAACTCACGGACCGCGAGATCGTGACCTGGCTGAAGTCGGACGCTTAACCGACTGCGTCACCGAGGCGCCCCACCCCTATTATTTTAAAGTATTTTGTATTCTTATTTGTATTTCTTTTTAAAAATTTTTTTAATGTTTATTTAGTTTTGAGAAAGAGCATGAGCAGGGGAGGGACAGAGAGAGAGGGAGACACAGAATCTGAAGTAGGCTCCAGGCTCAGAGCTATCAACACAGAGCCTGATGTAGACTCGAACTCACAAACTGTGAGATCGTGACTTGAGCCAAAGTCGGACACTCCACCAACTGAGCCATCCAGGCGCCTCTTGTATTTCTTCATTGGCTCATGAGTTTCTTTTAAAAGGGAATAATAAAAAAATATTCAGGTGATAGGGACATTTTCCCCCTTTAGTTTTTTGTTTTTTTTTTAATTTTTTTTTTAAACGTTTATTTCTTTTTGGGACAGAGAGAGACAGAGCATGAACGGGGGAGGGGCAGAGAGAGAGGGAGACACAGAATCGGAAACAGGCTCCAGGCTCTGAGCCATCAGCCCAGAGCCTGACGCGGGGCTCGAACTCACGGACCGCGAGATCGTGACCTGGCTGAAGTCGGACGCTTAACCGACTGCGCCACCCAGGCGCCCCAATTCCCCCTTTAGTTTAATTAATTAATTAATTAATTAAATTTTAGAGAGAGGGAGAGAGTGTGCATGAGGCAGGGAGAGGAGCAGAAGGAGAGAGAGAGAATCTTAAGCAGGTTCCGTAGGGCCTGACTTGGGGCTTGATCTCACAACCCCAGGATCATGACCTGAGCTGAAATCAAGAGTCAGAGGCTCAACCAACTGGACCACTCAAGCAACCCCCTTATTTTAATATTAATGTGTAGTTATATTACATGGTGATCAGAGAATGATGCACATATTCGTTCTATTTTTTGTGACTTAATGAAACTTTCTTTGAAATCTAATATATAGCTAACTTCTGTGAATTTTCTCATCGGGTATTGAAACTGGATGTGTTTCATAATGAGATCTATCATATTAATTATGTCATTGAAGTCATCCAACTCCTTACTTTCTTGTAGAGGTTTTCATAGTGCAAAGTCCTTCCTTTACTTTGCTACCCCAGACAGAGACTTCCCCATGCAATGGCTTGCCTGATTGTCATTCACCTCACTTCTTCTGCTTCTCAGAGCTAAACTAGGTCCAGGAAGCTTCTGCCCCTGTGCTTACTCAGTTCACCATCCCAGACACCTGAGACACACTCTGAGGTGGCTTTTTTGCTCCATGGTTTGCTGCTTCACCTTTCGAGAAATGTATTGCTGGCTCTTTTTGAGATCTGGAATAGCAGTGACTTGCCACCTTTCCTTCCACATGCACCTCTGCTAGAACTCCACTACTTTTGGCAGTGTTTCTACCTGCATTTCTAATTCTCCCCATTGCTCTTGGATTGTTGCAAGAAGGTAAAGGGGAAATGCTGCTTTTATGCTGCCATCTTCAAAATGGGACTTTCCATGGGCTTTTTGTATAACAATTCTGCGTCTCCTTCTGGGTGGTACCATATACCACTTAGAACCATTTGTAGATCTGGCCAGAATCATTTACCCTTGCTTAATTAATCATAGGTGGGCTCCCTCCCATGGGCTAATGTTGAGGATGAGGAACAATGGGTCGAGTAAAAGAATGCTTGACTGGGGAAGGGGGAAGGGTACAAAGACAGAAACAACATACTCAAGTAACTTAGGCATTCAGGATTTGAAATTTACTGAATAGCGGAAAGCTTCTGGATTGCCCATTTTTGATGTGAGGTAGAGTTCAGGTTTCATGGTAACTTTTCATCCCAGATATTTATACCAGATTTCAGAAGCAACAAGCTAGGGGATGTTTCCTGACAAGAGCATAGTTGTATGTTGAAATGTGGTCTTGCTTCAAAACCCCAGGGGCCCCCCACTGTGACTCTCTGTAGGGCATGCCAGTTGTTTGGTCAACTAGACACCTCCAGCACCACTGGGTTGGCAAGGCCACAAGGGCATCCTGCTCTGCAGCCCAATTTAAAAACTTCCTTTTTCTTCTTCTCACTCAAATGGACGTTTTTTTCAGGCTAAGTGAGCCAAAGAAAGACTCCTCAGTAGGGTTGGTCTACGCATGTTGGACATGGACCCTTCCATGCCCACAGATTCTTTTAAGGAAATCAACCAGTCTTCCCCTAGTCCACACTGAGTGGGTAACCCACTGTAGCAGTAGAATGGTCCCTGGTCACAACTGATTGGAGGGTAAGAAGACCTATGATCCTAAGACAGGCAAATTATACCATGGCCTGTGGCCTTTAAAACTGTCTGATGTGAAGAGACACGCAAGGAGACTTCTGCCTCTGATGGAATAACAGGGACTGCATTCACCCTCCTATGTTAAACAATTTAAAAATGAGCGAAATATACAAAACAGTCATTTTCAGACATTGGGCAATGGGTAGGCACAGGACAGTGATCTCTGAGAAGAGGGAAAAGCATGAGGTGAGTCCTACCATTGCTCCAGCATGCTGCCTGGAGAGAATTCCCAGTCTGCAGTGCAAAGAGGACAATTCACGCAGAGACCACCTAGAATTGAGAAGATAGAACTGAGACCAAGAGACCTCGAGTTTACAGGACAAAATATTGCAGGGAGAGCTGCAGAGACAGAGAAAGAGCCCCTAAGATCTTTAGAGCACTAATCCCAACTCTTGAGCTGACTACTTATCATCATATGTATATGAAGAAACTACTCAAGACTGGATAATGAACTACCTGAAAGGAGCAAGCGAAATGATTTCTGGAGATTGCACAAGTCTGGCAATAGTTCACATTCCTAACAGCCAGAATGGAGAAATCTCATAATACACAAGACATTGAGAATACTCCAAAGGGTATTGCCTAGCAGGAGAGCTAGAGTAGCCCTAGACTAAATGCTGCTTTTGTCCTCGGTAACAAAAGTCACAAACTATCTCCAAATAGCTTAGTTACATCCCAACAGGCAGGTCCAAGATATTTAAAGGACCACAAAGAAATCCAGCACCCAAATGGAAAATTCACACAGTCTGGCCTCCAATAAAAAAAAAAAAAACATAGATGCAAAGAAGCGGGAAAATATGACCCATGGTGTGGTGAGAAACCCTTGGAAAGCAAAATATGAAAACCTCAGAAGAGGTAAAGTTCATGAAATCTCCTAAAAAGTAGTTCAAAATTAGATGGGAAGAAAATATGAGATAATGAAAGGAACAGTCCCAAGAGATCCAATATATGAATAATAGATCTTACAGAAAGAGAGAAGAGAAAAAAATGGAGGGGAGAGTATCACTGAAAATTTTTTAGAAAATTTCCCAGAATGTAAGGGCATGAGTTTCTAGACATAAAGGACCTATCAAGTGTCCCAGCATAATTAAGAACAACTAAGAACCTCACCGAGGCACATCCTTGTGAACTTTAGAATTGAAGAGATTAAAAAAAAAAAAAAAAAAAAAAAGAACCATATAAGTTTCTAATGGTCAAATGATCCAAATTAGAACTTATAATAGAAACTCTGGAAGCTAGAAGGCATTAGAATTCTGTAGGAAAATGATTTCCAACCTGCAATTTCATACACAGCCAACATACAATTATGAATTACTCTAGAATAAAGATATTTTCATTAATGTCAGTTTAGATGCAAGTGACAGAAAACCTAAACAATAGTTACAATTTTTTTTTCTCTTTCACATAAAAATACAGGTCACTAGAGTGGCTTTGTTCCATGCAACCCAGTTTCATTCCAGTCCCCACTCTGCCATGCCCAGGGTATGGCTCTCAGCTTCATGGTCCAGGATGGTTGCATCCTCCAGATGGAGGAAGGGAAGATGAAGAAGGAACAAGGGACATTTGTCTTCTATTTCTTCAGGAACTTTCTCAGAAGCTGCCAAATAACACTTCTGCTTACATCCCTTTGGCCAGAATTTGGTCACATGGCTATTCCTAGCTGCAAGGGAAGCTAGAAAATGTAAAAATATAGACTTTATTTTGGATGATCTTGTGCCCAGCTAAAACCTCTATTACTATGGAAAAATAGAAGACAGACATGGGTGGAATGAGTCACAGTTTCTGCTACACAGTCTTGAATGTTTACTGAGCACTCTTTCTCAGAAGTTACTGGTAGAGTATACTACTGAAGTGAAGGGATTAAGCAAGAAGGAGGAAGACTTGGGATCCATGAATGAAGATATCCAACACCAGAAAGGTAAAGGGAATCCCAAGGGTGCTGGTGAAGGGAGATTGCAAGACAACAGCTGTGCGGAGGCCTACACAGCAGCCAGACCAGAGTGGAGAAGGTCAGAAGGTTGTAGGAAGGATTTCTTTAGGACAATGAAACTGATAGAAGACTTAATAATTTCCCTTCACCTGTCAGGCACAGCAACACACCTTTATTTCTGTGACAGTCTTCTCCATATGTTTGAAAATAATGAAAAGACATTTATACATCAGGGGTTCCGTTAAGAATAAATACCTAGAAAACTATGCAAACAAAAAAGACAAGGTAATTATTAACTCCAAGGAAAACAAATGGAAAAATAATAACATTATAACATATGGCTCAATCGTGAATAGATTTACATAGCTATAAAAATATAACTCTAAATATCTTTCTAACTACATAACAAATGTATATTCAGAGGATAGTGACAGGGGAAGTGTGTGTGTGTGTGTGTGTGTGTGTGTGTATGACTAGGAAATGAAAGCTAGATCTTACTGTGCACAGTGCTAAGTTAATAGATCATGGGAAAACTGAAAAATATCAGTAATTCAAAATATAACCAATTATTTGGAAATATGGAGCTAAATACCAGATACCAAAATAATCATCTATAACAACTAAATAAGTGCTTACTTCTGAGGAGCTAGAAATAGAGAAGGATTAAAAGAGGTCTTCTTTTTTTTTCCTTTTTTTTTTTTTAATTTGAGAGAGAGAGAGAGAGAGAAGGAGTGGGGGAGAGGGGCAGAGAGAGAGAGAGAGAGAGAACCTCCAGCAGGCTCCATGTTCAGCACAGAGCCCGATGAGGGGCTCGATTCCACAACACTGGGAACATGACCTGAGCTGAAATCAAGAGTGGGATGCTCAACTGACTCAGCCACCCAAGTGCCCCTATTTTTTTCCAACAAGCCTTTGGAAGTATTTAACTTTTTAAATTATGTACATGTCAAACTTTATTAAAAATAAAAACATTTAAAAAAAGAAAAGGCAATTAGATTCTCTTTCTTGGGGTTTTCAGGTGAGAAATGTGGAATCAGATGGAAGGAGACCAACACTAACTGGGTTGGTAGATAGTGGGTAAGCCACATAAACCATCTGGGATAGAAGTAAATCCATAAATTCCTATTCCTGGAGTTTTTCTGGATCCAGAACTTCCTTGAGTTTCAACCTGCACTAAGCCTGACCCCACTATAGCCTCAGATCGAGGATAGTTGGTCTGTCTCAACTATTTCCCTTACTTGAACTCCACTGAGTGAATGTTTCTTGCAGTAGAAAAAGTCGTGTTAGAATAGAGGTATGTGCTGCTTTCAAAACTCCTTATTAGTTGAAAGGGTATAAAATGTAGCAACTTGCTCTTTATTTCCTCCCCCTTCCCTTCACTTCAAAGGAGATATTCCACTGTACTTTATTCCAGTGGTCTCCTAAGAACTTCACTAATATGGCAGGTCCTCGTATTTCTTTGGGTTTTACCTCACACCCCCATTGCCTTCATGTCTCAGCAGGATACCAAAAGATTCATGCTACTTCCTAATGTTCAAGGCCAATCAGGATGATATCATCAATGTAGTAGCTTAAGGTGACATTCATGGAGGAGTAAATTAGTGTGATCAACCATCCCTGTTGACCAGTGGTTTCCTGGGATTTTCAGACCATCACATGCCCACTGGAGAGCTGGTCACCCTAGATCAAGTGACTAGGTCCCTGTGAAGATATGCTGGTACACCTGCCAGCTGCCGGATGGTGTGGGTAAACAGAAACAGAAAGAATACTTTTATCATATATCAATATACCTAATGAAGCTTGAGGTAACCCTCGATTATTTTTCAAGGCCTGTTAATCTTTGCTAGGAACCAATCTGGAGAACTGAATTATTTCAAAGCAGCCTTCCTGCAAGGCTTCCATCCTCCTCTTTAAGGAGATCTGGGGCAATAACTGACTCAGGGATGGTTTTATGGCCAGAGGGCCTGTGACTCTGTAGCATGCTGGCTTGAGTTACATCTTTGTTCATTGAACTAAGGATTATTTTGCTGTACAAACCGAGTAGAACCCAGGCCTGCCTATCTGTTCTGTTCCTGCCAACACTTCAAGCAGAAGCCAAAACCTCAACTCAGTGTGTTAGGCCATTTCTTGCACCGAATTACCACACCTCCTTGGCTTTTGCTTTTTTGTGGCCACAGTTAGGGGTGATATTCAAAATATTTAGCAGCTGGTTACCACATGGTCACCAGTCAATTAGAAGACTTTAGCACTAAGTCGGATTCCTGGAGGCCAACAGCTGTGCTGGATGTTAACCCTTTAGTTGCTGGATGAGAGGGAGGTTTGGTGGCCTGGAGTCAGGTAGATGGGGGTGAGGCATCAGGGGACTCTAGGTAGCAATTTACCAACTGATAAGAAAGCATTTCAGTATTTCAACAACCTGTATGGCCATTGGCAGAATGTCAGGTTGGCTTTAGCAAAGAACAGAGACTGGATGGTCCACCCGCTTTACTTTAAGACCTGCCTCCCCTTGGGTCTAACCACCTAGTTTCTTCCTTTCCCAGTGTTATCAGTAATTTCATTTTTGTTAAAAGCCTTTCTTCCTGTTCCTGGCTGGAGCAACTATTACCGTGACCTGCCCCTTGCTCACATTCCCCATCTGTCATCCCCAAAAGAGATTTTGTTACTTAGTTTTTCATCAGTAGTGAATTTTTCTGAAGAAGATGAGGTGTAGGTGGGGGAGGCAGCCACAGCAGTGGTAACACACTGTCATTCCTTTCTCCTTCAGTCTTTGGTATTTATTCATCTACGATGTGCCAAGAACCATTAGCCTCTTCAGTGTCAGCTTGACAAAGTATAATCAGCCAAAATGTATGCAGGAAGAGAAGGAAAATGGGGGTGAGGGAAGGAACGGAGACAGAGACAGAGAGAAATAAAGGAAGAAGGAAATAAAGTAACTGTCTACCCTCCTTTATTTATTCCATCTTCCTTGATTATGAACCCACAGGCTTCAAGTCCACATAGTCACTCTTGCAATAGCTCCTTAGAAAATTCCTGCAATTCTTTTTGCCTATAATTCCTCCTTTCCCTGCTCAGATTTTGCACACCATCCTTGGTTTCATGGTATTTCCAAACTCCTATGACCAGATGTTCCTCATTATGAGGTGACTCATCACATTTGCTTGGTAATCATGAATGCAGTAGAAATTATCTGGAGGGGCCCAGGAGACTGGGGAGCTCCATCCTCTCAAGATATTGCTATTCCAACTGCCAAGATTTTGGTCTTTGATAATCAAGAGCTTGATTTTAACCATAGAAACCCAGCACAGTTGTGAACTTAACAAATGCAGTAATTTGGCGATTTACTGTATCCCTTTTTATTGTAAAATATTTGGCAGAAAATTTTTGTGGTAACATATTTGAAGGCATACAAAGAATACATATTACACATATTAACTATTGTGTGTAAAAATAAATGAACACTGGTAAACCCACCACTCAAGAAATAGAAGATAATCAATATTAACTTTAGGGATCTAATTTTCAGTGGTTTCCAACCACTGGCTCATAGTAAAAGATATTTCTTGTTGCAGGGCCACAAACTGGCCTTGAATGTTGTTATGTACTCAGGTGTTCTGAGACTAATATTTGTTTCTTTCTTTTTTTTTTTTTAATTTTTTATACATTTATTTATTTTTATTTTTGAGAGACACAGAGAGACAGAGCACAAGTGGGGGATGGGCAGAGAGGGAAGGAGACACAGAATCCAAAGCAGGCTCTAGGCTCTGAGCTGTCAGCACAGAGCCCGACACGGGGCTCGAACTCACAAACCACGAGATCATGACCTGAGCCAAAGTCAGAAGCTCAACCGACTGAGCCACCCAGGCACCCCTATTTGTTCCTTTCTTGATGCAAATCACCTAATGCTGTAAAAAATGTCCATTTAATCCTACAGGCTTTATACTCCTTATTCCTTTAGAATGTCTAGCAAGCAGTGGTTCTCAAATGTTGATGTACTTTAGGATCAACTAGGGAGATCTGAAAAATCCTGATGCCCTAGGCCTGCCCCAGAAAAATTAAACCAGAATCTCTGGGGATGCAATCCAGGCACCCAGGCTTTTAAAAGTACTTCAGGTGATTTTATGTGCTCTAAAGGAATGGCAATAAAGTCCACCAAAGCTTTACTTTCAATGGGTGTAGCATCTGAATACCAAGACTTTAGTAACTGTTTTATCAGTCTATGGACTTCTAACTTCCCCTGCGGGGATGTTGAGATCATCCCTTCCTTTTTCTCCACTCAATTATTACAGAAGTTTCTATATCTCTTCTGAAATTCTGTTGTTTGCGACTCTACTCCTGGAATAAAATTCAGTATTTGTTAGGGTAGTTTGGTATTTTGTTTGTGAAAAATGGGGCCAACTCTGAAATTTTAGGGGAAAAAAGGGTGTGGGCATATTGTAAGGATATATGTGGGCTGGAATTGGAAATCAGAGTCTGAGGTTGGGCTGGGGGCTGGTTACTGTCTCTTCTGTCTCTCATGGCCCACATAGCCTCTCTCATGTCATCCTTTTCTCTCTCATTTTCACCTCCCTAAGCAGGGAGAATCTCATTAATTTGGCTATTTTTAGACTCAGATTCTCTGTTAGCCAGCCCTTAGTCCAATCATCTGTGGACAGGGTCCACTTAGGATCACTCAAAGCCCAAGGCTTCAAGTAAAAGGGAAATAGCATGAAAATAGCAAAAGAGAAAGATAAAGTAACCATACTAACATCAGACAAAAGGGATTTTAAAAGAAAAAATTGGGGCACCTGGGTGGCTCAGTCAGTTGAGCATCCAACTCTTGGTTTCGGCTCAGGTCATGATCTCATGGTTCAAGAGATTGAGCCCTGCGTCAGGCGCCATGCTAATAGCACAGAGCTTACTTGGGATTCTCTGTTCCTCTCTCTGTGTCGCTCTGTCTTGCTTATGCTTTCTCTCTCTCAAAATAAATACACTTTAAAAAAAGAAAATACAAAATGTTATTAGAGATAAAAGGGTCATTTTATAATGATAAAAGGATTAATCCATCAGAAATATATAACAATTATAAACATACATGCAACTAACAATAGAGACCCAAAATACATGAAGTAAAACTGGCAGAATCAAAGGGAGAAACAGATAATTCAATAAAATAGTAGGAGATTTCAGTACCTCTCTTTCAATAATGGGGAGAACTACTAGGCAAAAGATCAACAAAGAAATAGAAGATGTGTTGGGGTGCCTGGGTGGCTCAGTTGGTTATGCGTCCGACTTTGGCTCAGGTTATGATCTCATGGTTTGTGAGTTCAAGCCCCACCTCAGGCTTGGTGCTGACAGCTCAGAGCCTGGACCCTGCTTTGGATTCTGTGTCTCCTCCTCTCTCTGCCCCTCCCTTGTTCATGCTCAGTCTCTCTCTCAAAAATAAATAAACATTAAAAAAAAAAGAAAGAAATACAAGATGTGGACAATGGTATAAACTAACTAGACCCAACAAACATCTATAGAATATTCCACCCACCAACTGCAGAATGTATATTCTTCTTAAGTGCACTTGGGGGGCGCCTGGGGGGCGCAGTCGGTTAAGCGTCTGACTTCAGCCAGGTCACGATCTCGCGGTCCGTGAGTTCGAGCCCCGCATCGGGCTCTGGGCTGATGGCTCAGAGCCTGGAGCCTGTTTCTGATTCTGTGTCTCCCTCTCTCTCTGCCCCTCCCCCGTTCATGCGCTGTCTCTCTCTGTCCCAAAAATAAATAAACGTTGAAAAAAAAAGGTGCACTTGGAACATTCTGCAGGATATGTTAGGCCATAAAAAAATCTCAATTAATTTAAAAAGATTGAAATCATACAAAGCATGTTCTTCAACTTTAATAAAATGAAATTAGGAATCAACAATAGAAAAAAATGGGGAAATTCACAAATATGTAGAAACTAAACCACACAGTCATAAATAATCCTGGGTAGAGGCGCCTGGGTGGCGCAGTCGGTTAGGCGTCCGACTTCAGCCAGGTCACGATCTCGCGGTCCGTGAGTTCGAGCCCCGCGTCGGGCTCTGGGCTGATGGCTCAGAGCCTGGAGCCTGTTTCCGATTCTGTGTCTCCCTCTCTCTCTGCCCCTCCCCCGTTCATGCTCTGTCTCTCTCTGTCCCAAAAATAAATAAACGTTGAAAAAAAAAAATCCTGGGTCAAAAAAGAAATCATAAATGAAATTAAAAAGTATTTTGAGATGAATGAAAATGAACATACCAGAACTTAGGAGATGCACCCAAAGCAGTACTCAGCAAGGGAAATTTATAGTTGTTAATGCCTACTTTACAAAAGGAGAAAGACTTCAAATCAGTAGTCAATCTTCCACCTTAAGACACTGGTAAAAGAAGAGCAAACTAAGCCTAAAGCAGGAAGAAGGAAGGGAATGATGAAGATTAGAGTGAAAATTAATGAGATAGGGGATAGGAAAAAAGTAGAGAAAATCAATAAAACCAAAATCTTGAAATCAAAATTTACTTATTTGAAAAGATCAACAAAATTGACAAACCTTTAGCTAGACTGAGTTAAAAAAAAAAAACTCAAATTAACTAAAATCAGGAATGAAAGAGAGGTATTACTACTGGCCTTTCCAAAAATAGTTGAGGGGGAGGAATTATAAGGGAATACTATAAACAATTACATGCCAATAACTTAGATAACTTATATGAAATAGATTCCTAGAAACACACAAACCATGGAAACTGACTCAAGAAAAAAAATATAAAATCTGAATCGATCTATAATTGGAGATTGAATTACAAAACAAAACAAACAATACATAAAGAAAAGAAAAGCCCAGCCCATTTGTCTTCACTGATGAATTCTACCAACATTAAAGAATAATTAATACCAATTCTTTACAGACTCTCTTCCAAAAAATAGAGTAGGAGAGAATGCTTCCCAACTCATTCTATGAGGCTAGTATTGCCCTGATACCAAAACCGGACAAAGACATCAAAGAAAAGAAAACATATAGACCAATATGAATATGGACACAAAAATCATCAACAAATTATGAGCAAACTGAACCCAGAAACATATAAAAAGGATTATATACCATGGCTGAGTGGGATTTATCTCTGGAATGCTTGATCAGCTTAACATTCAAAAGTCAATTAATGTAATGCTTCTTATCACTAGGATAAAACCAAAAAACCATATGATCATCTCAATAGATACAGAAAAAGCATTTGATAGAATCCAACACCTCTTCATGATAAAAACATTAAACAAACTAGGACTAAGGGAACTTCTGCAATCTAATAAAGGGAATCTACAGAAAACCTACAGTAAAGATCACACTTAACAGTGAAAGATGGAATGCTTTCTCCTTAAGATCAGAAAGAAGACAAGAATGTCCTCTCTCACTACTTCTATTAGACATTGTACTGGAAGTCCAGCCAGTGCAATTAGGCAAGAAAATTAAATAAAAGGCATCTAGATTGGAAAGGAAGAAGTAAGACTATTTCTATTCACAGATGACATGATTTCATATATAGACACTCCTTAGGAATCCACTAAAAAAAAAAAAATCATTAAAATGTGAGTTCCCTTGGTGTTGGGGTTGTGAGTTTGAGCCTAATGTTGGGTGTAGAGATTACTTAAAATCTTTTTTAAAAAAATCTTAAAATATTTAAAAAATCTTTAAAATCTTAAAAATCTTAAAAAAATAAGAATGTGAGTTCAGCAAGGCTGTAGGATACAAGACCAAAAATCGATTTTATTTTTATACATTAGCAATGAACAGTCTGAAAGTGAAATTAAGAGAACTCAACTTACAAAAGTATCAAAAATAGAGGTGCCTGGGTGGCTCAGTCAGTTAAGTGGCCGACTTCAGCTCAGGTCATGGTCTCATGGTTCGTGAGTTCAAGCCCTGCATTGGGCTCTCTGCTGTCAGCGCAAAGCCTGCTCGGGTCCTTTGTCCCCCTCTCTCACTGCCCCTCCCCCGCTGGTTCTCTCTCTGTCTCTCTCTCTCAAAATAAATAAATAAACTTTAAAAAGCACAACAAAAAACCCCCACGATAGTATCAAATATAATAAAATACTTAGGAATAAATTTAACAAAAGAAGTGTAAAATGTATACTCTGAAAACTACAAAGAACATTGTTGAAAAAAATGAAAGAAAAGTGAAATAAGTGGAAAGACATCCTCTATTAATGGGTTGGGAGATTAATATTATTAGGATGGCAATACTTCCCAATTCTTCCCAATGGCAATAATATTATTAGGATGGCAATACTTCCCGATTCAGTGCAATTCCTATAGAAATCCCAGGTGGATTCTTTGCAGATATTGACAACCTGATCCTAAAATTCATACGGGAATTCAAGGGACTCAGAAGATCCAGAAAAATCTTGGAATAGAAGAACAAAGTCAGAGGACTCACATTTTCTGACTTCAAAATTTATGACAAATCTAAGCAATATTGTGTGGTACTGGCATAAGGATAGACATACAGATCAATGGAATAGAACTGAAAGTCCAGAAATAAACCCTTATATTTTTGATATATTCATTTTTAACAAGATGCCAAGAAAACCAAACAGGGAAAGAATAGTCTTTTCAACAAACATTAATGGGACAACTAGATATCTACACGTGAAAGAATGAAGTTGGATTCCTAACTCACACCATACACAAAAATTAATTCAAAATGGACCAAAGATCTTAATGTAAGAGTTAAAACTGTAAAACACCTAGAAGAAAATATAGGCATATATCTTTGTGACCTTACATTTGGGAAAGCTTTCTTAGGTATGACACCAAAAGCATAAGCAAACAAAGAAAAAATAAATTGGGCTTCATCAAAATTAAAAACTTTTGTGTTTCAAAGGACATCATCAAAAAGCAAAAAGACTGGGTACTTTGTTGTCTCAGTCAGTGGAGCATGTGACTCTTGATCCCCATGCTGAGTGTGGAGATTGCTTAAAAATAAAATCTTTGGGGCACCTGGATGGCTCAGTCGTTGAGCACCCGACTCGTGATTTCGGCTTAGGTCATGATTTCACAGTTCTTGAGTTCGAGCCCCACGTCAGGCTCTGTGCTGACAGTGTAGAGCCTGCTTGGAATTCTCCATCTCCCTCTGTCTCTCTGCTCCTCCCCCATTCATGCTGTCTCTCACTCTCTCTCAAAATAAATAAATAAACCTTTTTTAAAAATTAAAAAGGGGTACCTGGGTGGCTCAGTCAGTTGAGCATCCGACTTCGGCTCAGGTCATGATCTCACAGTTTGTGGGTTCGAGCCCCACATGGGGCTTTGTGCTGACAGCTCAGAGCCTGGAGCCTGTTTCAGATTCTGTGTCTCCCTCTCTCTCTGCCCCTCCCCTGCTTGTGCTCTGTCTCTCTCTGTCTCAAAAATAAATAAACATTAAAAAAATTTTTTAAATAATAATAAAAATTAAAAAAATAAAATCTTCAAAAAAAAAAAAAGGCAAAAGACAGCGCACAGAATGGGAGAATATTTTTTCCAAGTCACGTATCTGATAAATGGTTTGTATCTGGAATATATAAAGAGCTATTACAATTCAATATTATAAGAGAAATAACCTAATTAAAAATGAGCAAAGAATCTGAATAGACATGTCTCTAAAGAAGATATACAAATGGCCAATAAGCACATAAAAAGATGCTTAACATCATTAGTCATTAGAGAAATGCAAATAAAAACCCCTAATTAATGAGATACCCCTCCACACCCAGTAGGACAACTATAATTTAAAAAAAGGTTGGGGCGCCTGGGTGGCTCAGTCGGTTAAACGTCCGACTTTGACTCAGGTCACGATCTTGTGGTCCGTGAGTTCGAGCCCCGCATCGGGCTCTGGGCTGATGGCTCGGAGCCTGCAGCCTGCTTCTGATTCTGTGTCTCCCTCTCTCTCTGCCCCTCCCCCATTCATGCTCTTTCTCTCTCTGTCTCAAAAATAAATAAACGTTACCAAAAAAATTAAAAAAATAAAAACAAAAAAGGTAGAGAATAAGTATTGGTGAGGATGCAGAGAAATGGGAACCCTCCTACCCGCCTAGTGGGAATGTAAAATGGTGCAGCTGCTTTGGATAAAGTCTGGCAGTTAGTTACTCAAATAGGACTCAGCAATTTCACTTCTAGGTATATACCCATAAGAATTGAAAACATATGTCCATTCAGAAATGTGTACGTGAATGTTGATAGCAACATTATGCATGACAATCAAAAAGTGGGTGAAATAGATAAAGGGGATTAAGAGTACACTTACTGTGGACACTGAATTATGTATAGACTTGCTGAATCATTATATTATACACCTGAAACTAATATAACACTGTATGTTAAATGTACTCAATTAAAAAAAAAAAGTGGCAGGGGCCTGCGTGGCTCAGTTGGTCAAGTGTCCAACTCTTGATTTCAGCTCAAGTCATGATCTTACAGTTTGTGAGTTCAAGCCCTGCATTGGGCTGCATCCTGGCAGAGGGGATTCTCTCTCTCTCCTTCTCTCTGTCTCTGCCCTTCCCCACTTGTGCTTTC
Organism: Herpailurus yagouaroundi; assembly: GCF_014898765.1. NCBI lineage: Eukaryota > Metazoa > Chordata > Mammalia > Carnivora > Felidae > Herpailurus > Herpailurus yagouaroundi. Next base: position 7,424,902 of record NW_024412447.1, on the reverse strand, counting down.
TCTCTCTCTCTTAAAATAAATAAACTTAAAAAAAAGTAGAAACAATCCAAATTTCCATCAACTGATGAACAGGTAAACAAAGTGCGGTATATCCATACAATGGGGTATTATTTGACACTATGGATGACCCTGGAAAACATGCTAAGTGAAAGAATCCAGGCACAAAAAAGACCACTCGTATGATTTCATTTATATGAAATGTCAGAATAGATAAATCTGCAGAGACAGAAAGTAAATAAGTAGTTGTCTAGGACTGGGAAGAATAGCAACATTGGGGGGGGTGACAGCAAAAAGGTGTGGGATTTCTTTGGGGGATTATAAAAATGTTCTAAAGCTGATTGTGTTATGGCTGCACAACTCTGAATATACTAAAAACCTCTGAAATGTATACCTTAAATGAGTGAATTGTATAGTATGCAAATTTTCGTTTAATTTAATTTTGTTTTATTGGGACAGGGGGACAGAGGGAGAAAGAGAATCTCAAGCAGGCTCCACACCAGCACAGAGCCCAATGACGGGATCTGTCCCACAACTCTGGGATCATGACCTGAGCCGAAATCAAGAATCTGATGCCTAACCGACTGAGCCACCCACATGCCCTGTATAGTATATGAATTATATCTTTTTTAATGTGAATTATATCTTTTTTTTTTTAACGTTTATTTATTTTTGAGACAGAGAGAGACAGAGCATGAACGGGGGAGGGGCAGAGAGAGAGGGAGACACAGAATCGGAAGCAGGCTCCAGGCTCTGAGCCATCAGGCCAGAGCCCAACGCGGGGCTCGAACTCACGGACCGTGAGATCGTGACCTGAGCTGAAGTCGGACGCTTAACCGACTGAACCACCCAGGCTCCCCAATGTGAATTATATCTTGATAAAGGTGATAAATATATATGTATATTATATAAAGGTTATATAATTTCTTTAGCAGTGTAGACTGTATAAGTGGAAGGCATGAAGATTTATAGCCTGCCTTGGACCAGAGGCCAAGATGGGCAATACTAAGCCAAGGCAGTGGCAGTTGAGGTGGTAAAGTCAATAGCAGGGGATTTGGTGCACATGGAGACTGAAGGGAAGGTCCAGCAAGAATCTCCCCCCAACTCTCCATGTTCAGTTAGTTACCAGTCCTGCTGACCCCTACCAGATCTCCCTGTTGCCTATCTCTTTCCCTGCTGTAGACTGAATTTGTGTCCCTCCAAAACTTGTAAGTTGAAATCCTAACCCCCAGTGTGATGGTGGTTGCAGATGGGGCCTTTGGGAGGTGGGCCCTTTTAGAAGAGCCCTCATGAATGTGATAGTGCCCTAAAAGAGGCCCCAGAGGGGCACTTGGGTGGCTGTCAGTTAGATGTCTGACTTTTGATTTCGGCTCAGATCATGAGCTCACAGTTCATGAGATGGAGTCGTGTGCAGAGCTGCTTGGGATTCTCTCTCTCCCTCTCTCTCTGCCCCTACCCCCTCTCAAAAATGAATAAATAAACATTAAAAAAAAAAAAAAGAGGCCCCAAGAGAGCTCCCTTGTCCCTTCTGCCACGTGAAGACAGTGAGAAAACAGCTGTCTATTAACCAGGAAGTGGGTTCTCACTAGACACCAAATCTGCCAGCACCTTGATCTTGGACTTTTTAGTTTCCAGAACTGTGAGAAATAAATGTCTGTTGTATATAACCACCCTTCCCCCCCCCCAATCTACTGTATTCTGTTATAACAGTGCAACTAAGACCCTCCATTCTATCCATCTTCTAAATCACCACGAGTTTCCTTCCTAGAACTCAGATCTGATTGTGTTACTTTTTTTCTCAAGATCTTTCAAATAATGTGAACCCAGTTTATCTCACACAGCTCTCCCACAACCCCCTCCCCCAGCATGCGAGCACTTGCACAGACACATACACTCATCCTTCATTACAGCCACAGGGAACCATGTGTCTTCTTTGATCTTGCCACATCTCTCCTTTGCTCACCCCGTTCCCTCCAGCTGGAATGTCCCTCCGCCTCCACATCTACAACAAGGGCTGGAATTATCTCCATTCTTCAAGACCTGATTATAATTCCACCAACTTGACGTAAACTTTTTTTTTTTTTTTTTTACTCCCCACTCTTGGAGCATGATATCTGGTAGAGGAGATAAACAGGACAATTGAGTTCTGTACTACAATGTGATAATATTCTGGCTGCTGTGTGCACAGTGTCCTAGAAGGACAGGGGAGGAAGGCAGAACTATTCAGTCAGTTGAAAGATTGAAAATTCCACACTCAAGTTGACTCACCAGTCTGGGGTCTTAGAACTCGTAAGGAAACACTGATCTTATCCTAATGGGTACCTTTCTACTAATCGGCTGTTTTCTTATGAGCAGAAGCTATGTTTTTGATTTCTGTATCTACAAGCACCTAGTAGGGGTCCTGGCCAAAAGTCTTGACAATCAGTCTTTAGACAAGACTCAACAAATGAGAAGTGTTGTCTAACTCACCTCGGAGGAGGGGCAGGAAGTACTTCTAAGTACTAAGAAGTACTAAGAAGTACTTAGAAGAAGTAACACATGAGTTGAATCCTGGAACAAGGGTAGAGTTGAACTGGAGAGGTTAGGGGAAGAAGGGGGCTCCGAGTAGAGAAAAATTGAACAATGTCATGGAAGTGAGAAACCTGCCTCCTTTGGAGAGTTGGAAGGAAGTCGGCAGCCCAGAACTAGAGGTTTTGGAAAAGAAGGCAGAGAGAGAAAGCTGAAAAGGGCCAGATCATGAGGTCTGTGAATGCCATGTTGATGAATTTGAAATTGATGTAAAAAGCAGTAGGGACCTCCTCAAGGGTTTTGTGAGAGACGACTGGATGGGTGAAAGTGATGTTAAGGAGACAGAATCTAAATCTATAGATTCCAACGTATTTGGAGGACGCTTCCTTCTTAAAGTTTCAGTTTAATTTGGTTTTGAAAAATAAGCAATATGGCCACACCATTCAAAATCAAAAAGATCTAAGGAGATATTGTGAAAAATCTCTCTCCCTAATTTCCAGACTGTGTGGTCCATAGCTGTACCTCTGCTCCCTTATCTGGGAGAAATCAAGTGTACCAGAGCTCCAGTTTGGCATATACAGGCATAGCTCATTTTATAGTTCTTTGCTTTATTGTGTTTTGCAGATAGTGTATTTTTCACAGATTGAAGATTTATGGTCACCCCGTGTTGAGCAAGTCTATCGGTGCCACTTTTCCAGCAGCATCTGCTCACTCCATGTCTCTGCATCACATTTTGTTAGTTCTTGGACTATTTCAAACTTTTTCATTATTATTATATTTGTCAGGGTCGTCTGTGATCAGTGATTATGACTCACTGAAAGCTCAAATGATGGTTATAGCATTTTTTTTTTTAATTTTTTTTTCAACGTTTATTTATTTTTGGGACAGAGAGAGACAGAGCATGAACGGGGGAGGGGCAGAGAGAGAGGGAGACACAGAATCGGAAACAGGCTCCAGGCTCTGAGCCATCAGCCCAGAGCCCGACGCGGGGCTCGAACTCACGGACCGCGAGATCGTGACCTGGCTGAAGTCGGACGCTCAACCGACTGCGCCACCCAGGCGCCCCTGTGTTTTTATTTTTAAAAAATGTTTATTTATTTTGAGAGAGAGAGAGAGAACACGAGCAGAGAAGGGGGGAGAGAGAGAGGGAGAGAGAATCTGAAGCAGGCTCCACGCTGTCAGCTCAGAGCCCGACATAGGGCTGGATCCCACAAGGGCTGGATCCCACAAACCATGTGCAGATGACCTGAGCTGAAATTGAGTTGGATGCTTAACCGACTGAGCTATCCAGGCATCCCAGCAATAAGTATTTTTAAATTATGGTATATACATTGTTTTTAAAGACATAATGCTCTTGCACACTTAAGAGACTACAGTATAGTATAAACAACTTTTATAGGGGCGCCTGGGTGGCTCAGTCGGTTGGGCATCCGACTTCGGCTCAGGTCACGATCTCACAGTCTGTGAGTTCGAGCCCCGCGTCGGGCTCTGGGCTGATGTCTCAGAGCCTGGAGCCTGCTTCCGATTCTGTCTCTCCTTCTCTCTCTGCCCCTCCCCCATTCATGCTCTGTCTCTCTCTGTCTCAAAAATAAATAAAAACGTTAAAAAAAATTAAAAAAAAAAAAACTTTTATATGCATTGGGAAACCAAAAATTCACTTGAGCCACTTTATTGCAATATTTGCTTTATTGCAATGGTCTGGAACCAAACCCGCAATATCTCTGAAGTATGCCTGTATACAACGTGTAGCCCACTGCTTTTTCAACTGGCTTTTTTCATTAACAGTGTATTTGGAGGGACCCCTGACTGGCCCAGTTGTGACTCTTGATCACAGGGTCGTGAGTTCAAGTCCCATGTTGGGCATGGAGCCTACTTAAAAATAATAAAATAAAATCCCTTAAAAAACAAACAAGCAAAAACAAAACAAAACAAAGCCAAAAAAAAAAAAAAACAACCCAACATATCTGAAATTTTTCCATATCAGTCCCTAAAGAGCTTCTTTGTTTTTTTTAACATTTATTCATTTTTTGAGAGACAGAGTGTGAGTGTGGGAGGTGCAGAGAGAGAGGGAGACACAGAATCCGAAGCAGGCTCCAAGCTGTCAGCGCAGAGCCTGATGTGGGGCTCGAACTCATGAACTCGAGATCATGACTGTCTCAATCCATGACTAAGAGAATTTGATGCACTATTGAAGTTTTATGTCCCTGACTTAAATTTTTTTTGTCCTAGCTTTCACTCCTATTCTCAACCCAAACATTAAAAAAATTGAGATATATTATAAATATATATAAATATAATAGGTTTATATTTTATATATAATATAAATATTATATAAAATATAATAGATTTATGTATATATTTAAAAAAATTTTTTTCAACGTTTATTTATTTTGGGGACAGAGAGAGACAGAGCATGAACGGGGGAGGGGCAGAGAGAGAGGGAGACACAGAATCGGAAACAGGCTCCAGGCTCTGAGCCATCAGCCCAGAGCCTGACGCGGGGCTCGAACTCCTGGACCGCGAGATCGTGACCTGGCTGAAGTCGGACGCTTAACCGACTGCGCCACCCAGGCGCCCCAATAGATTTATATTTTATATAATATATAAATATATAAATATATAATAGATTTATATATAATTATATAAATATAATAGATTTATATTTCATATATTATATATATATATATATGTGTGTCGAGATATAATTAACATACCATAAAATTCACCATCTTAAATGGTGGTACATCTTAAATGGTGGTAAATGAATGTACAATTCAGTGGTTTCGAGTATATTCCCAGTGTTATGCAACCATCATTACCATCTAATTCCAGAACATTTTCACCACCAGAAAGAAATTCTGTACCCATTAGCAGTCATTCCCCATGTGTCCCTCCTTCCTATCCCCTAGTAATCACTAATCTACTTGTCTACATTCTTTCCATATAGATTTGCAAGTTCTCGATATTTCATATAAATGGAATCATACAATATGTGATCTCTTGTGTCTGGCTTCTTTCACATAGCATGCTGTTTTCAAGGTTCATCCATATTGTACCTTCACTGTTATGGTTGTACAGTATTCCATGGTATGGATATATCACGTTCCGTTTTTTTTTTTTTTTTTTCAAGCATCTGCCGAAGAACATTTGAATTGTCTCTACTTTTTGGGTATTATGAATAATGCTTCTATGAACATTCATGGATACATTTTGTGTGGGCATATGCTTATAATCCTTTTGGCCTGGGAGTGTAATCATTGGGTGATATGGTAACTCTACACTCAATTCTTTGAGGAACTGCCAAATTGTTTTTCATAACCACATCTATATTTACACTAAGAAAATAATATTTAAAATATTGGAAGCCACTGATTTTTGGGGGAAGAAAATCAGAAATTATATTACTCAGAAATAACACAATTTAGGGCCGCCTGGGTGGCTCAGTCAGTTGAGCATCTGACTCTTGATTTCAGGTCAGGTCACGATCCCAGGGTCATGGGATGGAGCCCGAGTTGGGCTCCACCTGCTTAAGTTTCTCTCTCTCTTTCACCCTCTGTTCTTCCCCACTGCTCTCTTTCTCTCTCTAAAATTATTATTTAAAAGTAACACAATTTAGAGACTGAGTAAATATGGAGGTACACTCATGTTTCCATTGTTTCCCTCCTGAAACCCCACTAAAATGACAGTAAACAATTTTCTTTTAAGACATAAACCCCTCACAAAGAAAACAGAAAGGAGAAAATGGCAACAAAATGTTTCGAAGTTAAAAAGTGGAAGGACAGTGGTTACTGGTCACAGTAACTGGTCTCTGATCACAGCAGACCAGAGAAAGCTGAGACCTAAGCCAGCTGTGGGGGAGCCCAGGAGAAAGCTGACTGGCATCACAGTACCCCAGAAAGGCTCCCTTTTTTTTTTTTTTAATTTTGTTTTCAACGTTTTTTAATTTATTTTTGGGACAGAGCGAGACAGAGCATGAACGGGGGAGGGGCAGAGAGAGAGGGAGACACAGAATCGGAAACAGGCTCCAGGCTCTGAGCCATCAGCCCAGAGCCTGACGCGGGGCTAGAACTCACGGACCGTGAGATCGTGACCTGGCTGAAGTCGGATGCTTAACCGACTGCGCCACCCAGGTGCCCCGGCTCCCTTTTTTTTAAATTTTTAAATGTTTATTTATTTTTGAGAGAGACAGAGCGTGAGCAGAGGAGGGGCAGAGAGAGGGAGACACAGAAGCTGAAGCAGGCTTCAGGCTCTGAGCTGTCAGCACAGAGCTTGACGCAGGGCTTGAAGCCACAAACAGTGAGATCATGACTTGAGCTGAAGTCGGACATTCAACCGACTGAGCCACCAGGTGCCCCCAGAAGGGCTCCCTTGTTAGAGATACCAGTCATTCCTGAAAGTGGGAGTGCAAATGGGGGTGAACAAAGAGATCAAATAAAAGTTTATAAGAAATTTGTACATGCATACTCATAGCATTATTCACGATAGCCAAAAGATAGAAGCAACCCAAATATCCATCAACAGATAATGGATAAATAAAATGCAGTACATACATACAATGAAATATTATTCAGCTTTAAAAAGGAAGAAAATTCTGACACCTGCTACAGCGTGGATGAACCTTGAGGATACTATATTAGTGAAATAAGCCCAAGGGACAAATACTGCATTATTCCTAGAGTAGTCAAATAGAGACAAAAAGTGGGGAGACTGGGTGGCTCAGTCGGTTAAGCGTCCGACTTCGGCTCAGGTCATGATCTCGCAGTTCGTGAGTTCAAGCCCCATGTTGGGCTCTGTACTGACAGCTCAGAGCCTGGAGCCTGCTTCGGATTCTGTGTCCCTCTCTCTCTGCCCCTCCCTAGCTCACACTGTCTCTCTCTCTCTCTTTTTCTCAAAAATAAACATTAAAAAAAAAATAGAGACAAAAAGTAAAATGGTGGTTGCAGAGGGGGGAAGGGGGAGTTGCTGTTTATTGGGTACAGTTTCCCTTTTGCAAGGTGAGGAGTTCTGGAGATTGGTTGCACAATAGTGTGAATGTACTTGACCCTACTGAACTGTACACTTAAAGATGGTCAGGATGATAGATTTTATGTTAAGTACATTTTGCCACAATTAAAATAAAGTTGGTAAAGATTCTCCGCTCCCCTTCACCACTCTGAGCAAGATAACAGTTTCTCCCCAAGTCCAAGCTTAAGATGTGATATTGACTTTCTGGGGAGGTTTAAACAAGAGGAACTCTTGGCTTGAGGATGTAACACAGCAGAGGGCAGGGGGCTTAACAGGGCAAGTGAGACCTCCAGCCAGCCCCTCTCCCTCTGTTCACCTTTCTAACTGCTGGAAGCCAGAATTATGACTTCCTCTTCCCCCACTCTCCACTGATGATTGATGGAGTTCTTTCTAGAGTAACCAACTTGCTCAAGAGAAGGACCTTCAGATATTGATAATATAAATAGAGAGTTAAAGGTCACACCGGCCTGTGACATGAAAGATAAAAACCAAAGCAACAAAGAGAAAAAATGACCTTGGAAGAAGCTGCAGTAGAAAACCTCAAAGAAAGAAAAATTAATGTTGCTGGTTTTTGGATAGATAAGATTAGATATTTCATCCTTGAAGAAACACAGAAGACCATTAAAAAAGGAACATTCAGAACCAAAAAAAAAAAAAAAAAGGCTCTTAAAAATTTTAAATAGGGTATCGAAAATGAAAAATTCAGTAGAAGGATTGGTAAGAAAAGGTGGAAAAACCCCCTGGATAGTAGAACAAATGGCAAAGATATAAAAAATAAGAGAGAAAAAAATAAGAAAATTCAAGAATCCATTTAGGAGATTGATCCAACATCAAAAAACAATAGTTTTAAAGAGTAAATTAGGGGCGCCTGGGTGGCGCAGTCGGTTAAGCGTCCGACTTCAGCCAGGTCATGATCTCATGGTCCGTGAGTTCCAGCCCCGCGTCAGGCTCTGGGCTGATGGCTCAGAGCCTGGAGCCTGTTTCCGATTCTGTGTCTCCCTCTCTCTCTGCCCCTCCCCCGTTCATGCTCTGTCTCTCTCTGTCCCAAAAATAAATAAACGTTGAAAATAAATTAAAAAAAAAAAAAAAGAGTAAATTAGATGGGAAGAAATTATCCAAAAATAAAATAAAATAACTCTAGGAAAATTGCCAGAATCAAAGAAACTTAGGTTCCGGGTGGAGAGATCCCATGCCCCATATGTATTTAATACAATTAAAATAAATCTATATTAAGACAAAGAAATCTTGAAATTTCAGAGCACATAAGCCAAATCAAAGATCCTGCAAGTGTATAGAGAGAAATAATAGGGAATCAGAATGACTTCAGACTTCTCAACAATATTATTGAAAAGTAGAAGAACTATTTTATTTTATTTTATTTTATTATTGAAAAGTAAAAGAACAGTTTTTGTGTGTTTATTTTTTATTATTTTTTATTTTATTATTATTATTTTTAATATATGAAATTTATTGTCAAATTGGTTTCCATACAAAAAGAACAGTTTTTAAAAAGAAAGAAAAGTAGAGGCATTTGTCTGGCTTGGTTGAAGAGTGTGTGACTCTTGATCTCAGTGTTGTGAGCTCAAACCCTACATTGGGTGTAGAGATTACTTAAATAAATAAAACTTAAAAAAGAAAGACAATAAAGCAATGCCTTCAAAACTCTGAGGAAATATACATACATCAAATCATTATGTTGTATACCTAAAACTCATACAATGTTCTATGTCAATTATAGCTCAATATTTTTTAATGTTTATTTATTTTTGAGAGAGAGAGACAGAGTGTGAGCTGGGGAAGGGACAGAGAGAGAGAGACACACACACAGAATTGGAAGCAGTCTCCAGGCTCTGAGAGCATGGGGCTCTGGCTCACAAGCCCTGAGATCATGACTCGAGCGGAAGTCAGACACTTAACTGACTAAGCCACCCAGGCGCCCCAATTATAGCTCAATTTTTAAAAAGCAAACCTTCCATGGAGAAGCACAATATTAGTTTTAGCATATTTTTGTTGAAAAACTATTGTTTAAAGAGACTGATTACTAAATTAAAAAAAAAAATTCTGAGGAAAGATGATTGCGCACCAAGAATTCTGTCAATCCAAACTGTCAATCCACTTAGGGTAGGACAGTTTCAGGTATGTGAAATCTAAAAAAAAAAAAAAAAAAAAAAAAATCTCCCTGGTGCACTTTCCTAGGAAGGGTATGGGCTTCCATAAATTGAAGGACTAATCCAAGAAAGAGGAACCGTGGACTCAGGAATAGGAGCAGGGAGAGAGGTAACTGGTGTCCCAGGGTGAGAGCTGTGTCGCAGCAGACAGACAGGCCTTCTAGAAGAGCTGTAGGACAAAGGTCTCCAAGAAAAAGCTTAAGCTGATGGATCACCTGCTGGGGACTGAATTCCTGTTAGGTTCCTAGAAAGCAGACAAACAAAAACTTGAGACAATTAACTCTAGGGAAAGAAAACTCCAAGAAAGAAAATACAACCATAGTCTATGACATGGCTCAGGTTAAATAATATGTATATAATAATATTATTACAAACACTGAATTCTTCTCTGATTAAAAACTAGGATATGACTTTTTTTTTGAAGATTTTATTTTTAAGTAATCTCTACACCCAACATGGGGCTTGAACTCACAACCTGAGATCAAGCGTTGAATGCTCCACCCACTGAGCCAGCCGGGCACCCGAGGGTAACTTTTTCAGGGAGGAAGAGGAAGAGTTGTGTTTGGGGATGGAAGTATAAGAGTTAAATTCTCATTTTCTGTTTTATGAAATTGTACAGAAAGCTGAAAAAAATCAAGAAATGGCTGTACAAGCATGTTACTGAGAAACAAGGAGGTACATACCAGTAGAAATGGCTGAAAGACTTGAAAACGATTAAATCTGAGAAGCGGGTCCAGAGTGTAATGAGGTGAGCTTGCTTTTCTTCAGTCTTTTTCTCTTTGACTTTTAAAATCCTGTGCATGTCTGACTTGATAAAGATAAAAACAAATTAATTCAGTAAAAGGACAGGGGAAGGAACAATAAAATGGAAGAGAAATTTAGGTGGAAGGATAGAACATTCTGTCCGTTTGCATTTTAAATTAGGGGCAGGGCACATCAAACTATTTAATATGTGCAATGAATAGTAAAAAAATGTACTTAGGATTTATATGAGACCAATTATAAAGCAAAGACTGGGAGAGACCGATGATGAGAGAGAGTTTGTGAAAGAGAAAGAAAGAAAGAAAGAAAGAAAGAAAGAAAGAAAGAAAGAAAGA
>NW_024412447.1:7402214-7414118 GCF_014898765.1 Herpailurus yagouaroundi | reverse complement strand
AGAAAGAAAGAAAGAAAGAAAGAAAGAAAGAAAGAAAGAAAGAAAGAAAGAGACGAAGGGCAGGGAGAAAGAGAAAACAACATCAAGACACAGAAAGACAGAGGGAAACACGAAAAGACAAACCTAGGTACACACATGCAAAGTGACAACGTGGGGAGACATTACAGGAAGAAATCCACAGATACACATGGGAGTGTATACACCCATGTGCGCATGGAGGTATATACTCCCATGTGTGCGCACACAATCAAGTAATGATGGAGACTCAAATCTTCATAGATGACATCTCAAGCTTTTGTAGAATATCCTAGAATGAGCTTATCACCACTGAACATCACTCCCACCACCACACACACAATGGAACTAACCCTCCTCTGCTTTCAAGACTCAATTGAAATCTCCCCTCTTGTTCAGAGTCTTCTCAGCGACACTACTCTGGGACCATTGCTCTGTCTCTGTTTCTTCAAGAAAAAGAATGTCTTGTCTTATCACTCATTTGGGGAAAAAATTCATAGATGGTCTTGTGACATTCTTACACAGCCATATTAAGCTGTTGCTGTTTCTGTCTTGAACTGCTGTGTAGCTTTCCAATGTTCATTGTTGCACACTGGGGACAGGAGAACCGAGCCTTGCTCATTCTGAAGAATCTTCCATTGGCCCAGCTTTGAGGGAGACTCTAGATTTGAATTCCTTCTCTGCCATTCACTTGCTGTGTGGCTTTGGGCAAATTACTTGACATCTCTGTGCGTCAGAGTCCTTATCTGTAAAGTAGAGCTACTATGAGGTTGAATAAGATTGCCAATAACCTACCATATTTGACCAACAAAGATGGCAATTTTACACAGCTCAACCTAACAAAACCGCTGCCTCTCATGTGACATGAGGATTAAATGCAGTCTGCTGCATTGTACGCAAGGAGCATCCTGCTACATGAAAACTAGACCTGGGAGTGAGTCACTCAGACCTTGTAGAACAAAGGCAATACCCTTGGAAGGCAGAGCAACCAAACAGAAAGAGCCTGGATTATCCTGGATCATCTAGGTCCGCTGTGGACTGATTATGTCTAGATGCTTATATAATCAAGAGATAACCTCCCTTTTAGGTTCAGCCATTGTTGTTTGGGTCTTTTTGAAGCACTTAAACTGATATCCTAATGAATGAGCGGTGTGTGTGAGGGAGAAAGGAACCAGGTACTTCTGCAAAGAGATTTCTGGATGGGATGGCATTGACTGAGATGGGCAGTCCAAGTCATGATGGGTGGTTTGGGGGGACATGTTGTTTTTGAGGTGGGCCTAGGGGGAAACTGCCCTGTTCCTCTGGAGCCCAGGAGAGAAGTTGGAAATATTAGTTTGGAAATTGCACATGTATATACAATTACAATTACTGTAACCGTGGGGAAAGTGTGCTCATCCTGGGAAGACACGTAGATACAGAAAAAAGGATTCTATTAGCCAAGTGTATCAGGAAATGGTGAGGACACTGATACTCATGCCTATTATGACCACTGACAACACACTTTTCCACGTGCCAGGCATGCCCTGAGCTAAACACTTCAAGCGGGTCATTTTTATCCTCAGGATAACCCCTTTGGTGGATTTTATTAGTCCAATTTACTGATGAGAAAACCAAGGCTTAGAAGGCAGAGCTGGGATTTGAACCCATGTCCGATCAACTTCAAAGTCTGTGTTTCTAACCATTACTCCATAAATCTAAACATAGTTTTTTTAAACTTATGTTTGCAGGTATATAGAGTTGTCAAAATTCATCATACTGTAGACTTCAGGTGCATGCATTTTATTGTATATAAATTATAAGTCAATAAAGCTGACTTTTAAAAGTAGAAATGTGATTTTAGAGCTTGCATTGTGCCTGCCATCAGGGGTCAATAGCCAATGGTTAACAAAAAAATAATGTAAACTTCAAGTGCCAGTCAAATGATGAAGGTTGGAACTTTAGGAAGGTTTTGTGTAATTCCTCATCCCTAACAGTCTGAATTAGAAATATGAAATCTTGGGGCGCCTGGGTGGCTCAGTCGGTTGGGCGTCCGACTTTAGCTCAGGTCATGATCTCACAATTAATTCGTGGGTTCTACCCCCACGTCGGGCTCTATGCTGACAGCCTGAAGCCTGCTTCGGATTCTGTGTCTCCTCCCCACCCCCCTCCCATTCTCTGCCCCTCCCCTTCTTGCACTCTGTCTCTCAAAAATGAGTAAATGTTAAAAAAAAAAAAGAAAAGAAATATGAAGTCTTACTGGCACACTCAAAAACAAAAACACACAGATTTGTGAATGGAATAAAGATGTTAGATTTTACAGTAGAAATCTCAAGGTACCATGTTCTTTCTCTCTCTCTCTATATATGTATACGTATATATAATATATACTTTCTATTTATTATTATATAATATATGCTTTTAATTTATGATTATATAATACATATATAATTTAATATAAAATATATATTACGTTTTCAATAAGCTCTACACCCAATGTGGGGCTTGAACTCAAGACCCCAATATGAAGAGTCACATTCTCCACCTACTGAGGTATCCAGGCACCCCTGTCAAAGTACCATGTTCAAAGTGTCAATATACTCTAACTCAAGGCTTCTTGACCCCAAAAGTCAAGGTTTATCAACCTCAATGCTATTGACAGTTCAGACCAGATGCTTCTTTGTTGAGAGGGGCCGTCCTGTGCATTGTAGGAAGTTTAGCAGCATTTCTGGCCTCTACCTGCTAGATGTCAGGGGCAACCCCATCCTCAGTTGTGACAACAAATAATATTGCCCGATGTCCTCTAGGGGGCAAAATCGCCAAGTGGAGAACCATGCTCTAACTACTGATTAGCACACCACCAGAGTGGTAGAGTTTTCTCTTGGGTTGCAGTACCAGCAGGGTTGAGGACTCGTGTCCACTGGGCCCACCCAGGGCACCAAGCATCCCTAGGTCACTTTCTAGCCAACTGGGCTCATCCCACTCACCCTTGTGGGAGGGGCTGCTGCTTGCCTCCTTAGCAGGGCACTTCCATCACTGCGCCCTGTCAGTCCTCCTCTCCGTGCACCCGGTCCAGTGGCTCTGTGCTGCCTCCTCATCTGCACCTCCAGGAGCAATGGCTGGCCTCCTTGCTGTCCTCTTGTACCCTCCTCCACCCCCAACACTGTAAATTCTCAGTGGTCCCCCCTCCTGAGTATAAAGAGCGGTGGTCTGTTGGTGGACAGGGCAATGCCCCCTCCCTCTCCTTCAGAATGGCAAAGGAAGGGAAATGCTCCATCCACGGCAGAAGGTGTGGGCTGGGGGGCAGGCCTCTTTCAGAGCAATGATGGAGGGTGGCAAGGTTAGGTGGAAAAGAGGTGGATGACTCACATCCACACCCCAGGAGAGAATTTTAGAAGCTGACTGTCCCTCCCCAGGTCTGATTTGTTGTCAGGGACCCCCTCCCACCCTGGGCATGTGGGTTTTTCCCCTTAAAAAGTTCCTGTTAGAACCACCTTTATTCCCTTACCATAGGGCCTCCTAGCTGGGAGAGATAGACCGAAAAATGGAGAGGGAGGGGAATGCTTTTCCCCCATTGACTTTCTCACTCAGCCCCAACCTCAAAATGGGGGGGAGGGGGTATGTTCTTCACTTTTAAATTTACATATCTCTAAGTAGACCAACCATGACAGTTTTATGACCCAAATACAAGAATACATTTTATGTTACTCAACGAACAAAATGACTTCAGATCTTAACGGGCAGGGAAATCAATAACACATATAATTAAAAATTTCCCTCTAGCTTCTAATTTTTCCAGAAGGTTTCCCCTCATTACTCTGAAATTTCTGGAATGTGTACATCGCACCATCCCACCCATCCCTGGGCTTTAAGGCAGGAATGTCACACACAATCAGCATAAGGTCACCACTTGGTCAGTGGAAATTTTTTTTAGATGGCGGTGACACCATGTCTGGTGCTTCCTGCCCAGGGTTTCTGACTCACAGCCATTTTTTGGTGGCAGAAAATTGCCCTGGGGCAGATGAGTCCCCAGCCAACATGCTCCTCACTCCATCCTAGGGGCAGTTTGGAGATGGCAGAGGACCAATGGAAACTAGAGCATCAGAATGGTCTGCCGCTCTGAAGGCACATGCATTACGGGCACCTGGGTCTGACTAAGAAGGGACAAGAGGCCCCAATCCCCAGTACTTGTAAACTGTAGAGGTACCCAGAGGAGGCATCTAAGCATATGCAGGGAGTGTGGCATTCTTTAATACAAATGGACCGGGCTATCTTACAAGTCAGAGTTATGGGAGCAAAACAAGCAAAGAGAATGTGACAAATTAGAAGGGAGGAAGAACCATAACAACCAGATGCAACTCCCAGGTCTGGATAGAATCTACTTCGATAATTCACACATTAAAGCCTTAACCTCTGATGTGATAGCATTTGGAAGTAAGACTTTTGAGAAGTGATTAGGTTCAGGTGAGGTCATGAGGGTAGGACCCTAATGATGTGATGAGTGTTCTCTTAAAAGGAGAAAGAGGGGCGCCTGAGTGGCTCAGTCAGTTGAGTGTCTGACTCCTGATTTTGCCTCAGGTCATGATCTCACGGTTCATGACATCAAGCCCCACATCTCGCTCTGTGCTGACAGTGTGGATCCTGCTTGGGATTTTCTCTGTCCCTCTCCCTGCCCCTCCTTCCATCCCCCAACTCATGCGCTCTCTTGCACGCATGCTCTCTCTCTCTCTCTCTCTCTCAAAAAAAAAAAAGAGAGAAAAATCAGACCCTCCCCTCACTTCGTTCTCTCTCTTGCTCTCTCACTCTTTGATATGTATGGATACAGCAAGAAGGTGGCTGTCTGCATGCTAGGAAGAGGACTTTGACCAAGAACCAAATTGGCCAACACGTTGATCTTGGATTTCCCAGCCTCTAGAGCCATGAAAAATCAACATCTGTTGTTTGAGCCAACTAGTCTATGGCATTTTGTTATGGCAGCCACGTTAAGACACCAGAACACTTTGGGGCACAATTAGGAAAATGTATATATGGCCTGGGTATTAGATAAGATGAAAATCTATTGATACGGAGAGGTGGAGACCACTAATGGAGAAAAGCAGCTTTCAAAACAGCATGTGCAGGATGATCTTGTTTTGTTAAAAAACATATGCCTAGAAAAAATCCTGTAACATTATACAGTAAGCTGTTAAATGGTAACCTCTGGGTGGTGATATATCAAATATCTTTTCAGTATTTGATAACTTTCTACAATGAATATTGCTTCATAAAAATAAAAGGTTATTTTTAATTGGAGAGAGAATAAGTTCTGGGAGGGGTTTCCTAGAACATTGGCTCCCAACCCTCATTTTTTTCAGAGGAAAATTTTTGACTCATCACATTGACTTAAAACACACACACACACACACACACACACACACACACACGCACACACGCACACACACACACACACGCACACACACGACTTTTTATGTGGAAACTTTCAAATAGACCCAAGTGCAGACAGAACATTCATCCAGCCTAACAATGATCACCTCATGACCATTCTTGTTTTGTCTTTTCTGGCATGTACTTTCTCCATTTCCGTTTTATTTTGAAACAAATTCCAGACCCCGAAGATTTATCCCATTAATATTTCAGGATTATCTCTCTTAGGACTCTAAAAATATATAACTGCAATACACCAGCACACTTAAAAAGTTAATAATAATTCCTTAATATCATCAAAAATCCCAAGTGGTCATTTTCCCAATTGTCTCATAAATGCAAGGAGCAAGTGTTAGTTTGTTTATTTATTTGTTTAGGGTTTTTTGTTTTTGTTTTTCTTGGGGTTTTTTGTTGTTGTTGTTTTGTTTTGTTTTTTTAAGTTTGTTTGATTGAACCAGGATCCAAATAGGGTCCATAGATTGCAATGGGAGACATATCTTTTTTAGTTTCTTATAATCTACAGCTTGCTTCTCCACCTCTTTATTCCCCTGGTAATATATTTGTTAAAGAACCCAGGTAGCTTGCCCTGGGGCGTTTCCCACAGTCTCAATTTTGTCGATTGCATTTGATGGTGTTCAACACGTTCCTGTCTCCTCTGTTCTTCCCCTAATTGATGGTGGCATCTACAGGCTTTGATCATATCTCTAGGCTAAGTTTTGGGGGGTGTGGGTGAGGACACTTCATAGGTGATGGCACATTCTTTCATCAGGAGGCATGTAAAGTCTGGTTGTCTCTTATCATGTGATATGGGATGTTGTCTGTTGTTGAAACTCAACATTAAAACTTGGGATCCATTACTTCATGGTGATATTCTAAATCTAAAATTCTGTCTTCATTTATTAGCTGGGATATTTCTGTATAGAGAAGCTTTATAATTCAAAATAATGAATTGATTCTCTAACACCCTCCAAAGGCGAGAAATTTTTTTGTGTCAATATGAGCTAATGAATTTAACCCTATTTGTCTTTCATTCCATTGTAGTTTTTACCCTTCTTGATGCTCAAATTATCCCATCCTTTGACCATTGGGAGCCTTTTCAAATTTGCTCCCAGGTTTTTTTGACATGACCCTAGCTACCTTTGATAAAAATCTCTCTTCGACCTGAAATATGATCTCAGTAGGCAATATGGGCCATGAGAAATAAGGTAGAATATTATTTCTGAAGTCCTCCTTTTCTCTCCCCTGGAGTTTGAATGTGTTACCTCTCCAGTGGGGGGTCTCTCCATGCAGCTCCTGTCTCCCTCTTGACTTGAATGCTCCCGGCCCCTCTCACCTCTGGATGTACTGTCCTAGAGTTCCCTGCTGTGCTGGGTCTCGAAGGGTAGAAAGTCAGTGTTGGAAATGCCTTTGTGACTCCTGGAGGGGACATGTAGTCCCAGGTGAGTCCACGTGAGTTTTACCAGGTATCAGGCAGGCAGGGCTGGGTCTGGGCTGACTACCCAGGGTGTGTTCATCCTTGCATCTTTCATGTGAAATTTATATAGTGCCAGCACAGCATAAGTTCTTGAAACTGCTAACTCTTCACAGGTCTCCAATCTTAGGTAGTGTAAGGACTCACATCAGCCTCAAGCACCTGCCGTAGCTTGAGCCCTTCCTACCCTAACTCTGTTGGTTCTTGCCCCTTCCTCCAGCTCTGCTGATGTTCTGATCTCTGTCCCTACCCCTCAAGGAGGTGCATGCTATCTGAAAGCAAGAAACTTGGCTTTGAGTGCTGATCTGGGATTTGAAGACTCACATGCCAGCTCCGTGAGGCTGATGCTTCATGCCTGCCTCTGCCTCTTGTCACTGAGCACAACTCACTCACCTTCATCTTTCTTAAACACCTAAAACTACTTATTTTTTTTAATGATAAATATATTTTCTGATTTCAGAATGGAGATATACACATAAAACTTCAAGCAATACACATTTTTATTTTTTTGTTTATTTTTGAGAGACAGAGAGAGAGAGAGAGAGAGAGAGAGAGGTGAGTGGGAGACGGGCAGGAAGAGAGGGAGACACAGAATCCGAAGCAGGCTTCAGGCTCTGAGCTGTCAGCACAGAGCCTGATGCGGGGCTCAAGCCCACAAACCGTGAGATCCTGACCTGAGCCAAAGTTGGATGTTTAACCAACTGAGCCACCCAGGCACCCCTAAGCAATACAAATTTTTAAAAAGTAAATTAAGCCCCCTATCTTCTCAGATCTCAAATAATCACCATCAACTATTTAATGTATCTTCTTCCAGATCTACACAAAAATTTACAAATGATTTTTCTAAAAATTTGCAACTTATGAATAATTTTTTCTTTATTCACTTACTAATTTATTGTGAACTTTCTTGTGTTTAGAACATCAATATCTTCTGCATTCTACTTAACAGCTTCATATTCCATTGTTACCATAAGTTAGTGCCATACTGATGAAATTGGGGTTGTTTCCAATTTTTTATCATTTCAAACAATGCTGCAGTTAGCACGCTTGTGCATTTAGCTTTGAATGCTTGTGTAACTATTTCCATAGGATAAATTCGTAGAAATGGAATCTGAGTCAAAACTATGGATACTTAGAGGCATCTGCGTGGCTCAGTTGGTAACGTGTCCGACGATTTCAGCTCAGGTCATAATCTCACCCGGGTGAGATCAAGCCCTGAGTTGAGCTCCGCACTGAGCATGGAGCCCGCTTGGGATTCTCTCTCTCTCTCTCTCTCTCTCTCTCTCTCTCTCTCTCTACCTCTCTCCTGCTGGTGCTCTCTCTTTCTCTCTCTCTCAAAAACAAAAAAACAAAAACAAACAAAAAAAACCCCAACTTTGTACATTTAAAATTTTGGGGCGCCTGTGTGGCTCAGTCAGTTAAACATCCAATTTCAGTTCAGGTCATGATCTCACGGTTCGTGGGTTCGAGCCCCGCATTGGGCTCTGTGCTGACAGCTCAGAGCCTGGAGCCTGCTTCAGATTCTGTGTCTCCCTCTCTTTCTGCTCCTCCTCTCTCAAAAATAAACATTTTTTAAAAATTAAAAATAACAATTACCACTGAGATGCCCTCCAGAAATGAGCCCCAGGTCTGGCTCTGTGCTGACAGCTCGGAGCCTGGAGGCCTGCTTCTGATTCTGTGTCTCCCTCTCTCTCTGCCCCTCCCCTGGCTCACACTCTGACTCTCTCTCTCTCAAAAATAAACATTACAAAAAAATTTTTTTTCATTTAGATTTCAATAAATAGTATCAAACTGACCACCAGAAAAGCTGTATTTATGTTTACAAACGAGTGCTTGTTTCCTGCATAATAACCGGAGTGATGCTATGAATTTTCTTCAGTTTTGTCTGACAGGCAAAAAAATTTGATTATTGCTCTATTTTGCATCATGTACTGTTATAGTTGCATATGTGTGTTGGTAATTTTTGTGCCTTTGGTGAATTATCTGCTCATGTCCTCTGTTTGGGTTGTTTTTTCCTTTTCTTATCAACTCACACATCTTTCTCACATACTGAATCAATCTGTTTCATGTGTTAGAAATCTTTTCCCATGGGGTGCCTGGCTGGCTCAGGCGGTATAACTCATGGCTCTTCATTTTGGTGTTGGGAATTTGAGCTCCACATTGGGTGTAGAGATTACTTACTAATAAAATCTTTTAAAAATTGTTTATAAAATTTAAATTTTTAAGTTTTATTTCATTTCATTTTTTAAATGTTTATTTATTTTGAGAGAGAGAGAGCACAGCAGGGGAGGGACAGAGAGAGAGGGAGAGAGAAAATCCCAAACAGGGTCCGTGCTGTCAGCACAGAGACCTATGTGGGGCTCGATCCCCTGAACCATGAGATCATGACCTGAGCCAAAATCAATAGTCCATCTCTCAACTGACTGAGCCACCCAGGCGCCCCATAAATAAAATCTTAAAAAAAAAAAAGAAAAAGAAAAAGAAACCTTTTCCCAGTTGAATATTTGTAGTTTAGTTTTGCCAGATAGAAGTTTTAGTTGAGAACGTGTTTGAACTTAAAAGTCTTTCAGTCTGCTTCTGGTTTTCATGTCATTTTAGAAAGACCTCCTCATCCCAAGGTTATAAGAATGCTCATCCACTTTTTGCTTTTAATGTTTTGTTTTTACATTTAAATCTTTTGGCATAATGAATGAAATAGAAATCCAGCTTCTCCCATTCTCCCTTGAGTAGCTAATTGCTCAAGAAACAACCACTAGGGGCACCTGGGTGGCTCAGTGGGTTAAGCATCCGACTTCGACTTGGGTCATGATCTCCCAGTTCTTGGGTTCTAGCCCCACGTTGGGCTCTGCGCTGACAGCTCAGAGCCTGGAGCCTGCTTCAGATTCCGTGTCTCCCTCTCTCTCTGCCCCTCCCCTACTCATTCTCTGTCTCTGTCTCTCAAAAATAAATAAACATTTAAGAAAGTTTAAAAAAACACCCCTGAATAATCTTTTCCCCCATCCTTAAAATACCACCTTTATCATATATATGCTAAATTCTCATGTGCATTTGGAGCTATTTCTGGATTCTGTTCTGATGGGTGTGCCAGTCTGGTACCAATCTCAGTACACTGTGCTTTTATTTCAACTTTTAATATTTGGTAGGCCAATTTCCCCTGTTAGTTATCTGTTTCAGAATGTTCCAGTTTTTCTCACTATCATTCTGGATGAACTTTTGCATTGTTTTGTCAAGTTTCTCAACTTATCCTTTTGGAATTTAGACACTGCATTGAATTCATGGGTTTAGGGAAAACTGACATCTTTTATATTGCGGTCTTTTCACTGACAACAAGTTATTGCTCTGCTTATGCAAATATTCCTGGTTTAAGTAACTCAAAGGACTTTAGTTTTATTTATTTAAAAAAAAATTTAAAAAAAAATTTTTTTTTCAACGTTTATTTATTTTTGGGACAGAGAGAGACAGAGCATGAATGGGGGAGGGGCAGAGAGAGAGGGAGACACAGAATCGGAAACCGGCTTCAGGCTCTGAGCCATCAGCCCAGAGCCCGATGCGGGGCTCGAACTCACAGACCGCGAGATCATGACCTGGCTGAAGTCGGACGCTTAACCGACTGCGCCACCCAGGCGCCCCTAAACAATTTTTTTTTATGTTTCTTTATTTTTGAGAAAGAGAGAGTGCAAATGGGGGAGGGGCAGAGAGAGAGGGAGACACAGAATCTGAAGCAGGCTCCAGGCTCTGCTGTCAGCACAAAGCCTGACATGGGGCTCAAACTCACAAACTGTGAGATCATGACCTGAGCCGAAGTCAGACGCTCAACTGACTGAGACACCCAGGCATCCCAGGACTTTAGTTTGATTGATTGATCAAATAGAAGTTCTGCACATTTCTTATTAAAGCTACTCCAAGATATTTTATGATTTTGGTTGCTCTTATAAGCAGGCTGTTTACTTACATTAATTTTCTAACTAATTATTAAAAAGGTATTGAGGGGTTCCTGGGTGTCTCAGTCAGCTGAGTGTCCAACTCTTGATTTCAGCTCAGGTTGTGGTCCCAAGGTCATGGGATTGAGCCCTGCATCAGGCTCCATGATGAGTGTAGAGACTGCTTGGGATTCTCTCTCTCTCTCTCTCTCTCTCTCTGTCTCTCTCTGTCTCTGTCTCTGTCTCTCAATCTCTCTCTCCCTCTGCCCCTCTCCCTGGCTTGCCCTCTCTCTCTCTCTCTGAGATTAAAAAAAATTTTTTTTTAAGGTATTGGAAATCGTGACATTTCTGTCAACATGGACGGGCCTTGAGGGCATTAGTCAGACAGAAAGGCAAATACTCTATGATCTCACTTACATGTTGAATCTAAAACAGCAACAAAAAAACCAACAAAACTCACAAACATAGAGGACAGATTGGTGGTTGCCAGAGGTGGTGTTGGCCGGGTGGGCAAAATGAATGAAGATGGTAAAGAGTACAAACTTCCAGTTATAAGGTAAGTAAGTCCTGGAGTTGTAATGTACAGCATAGTGACTATAGTTAACAAGACTGCATTGTATCTTTCAAAGTTGCTAAGAGGGTCCGTCTTAAAAGTTCTCATCACAAGAAAAAAAATTGTAACCGTGTAGTGATGGAGGTTAACTACACTTACTGTGATGATCGTTTCACAATATATATTCACAATAGTCACAATATATATCTATATCAAATCATTATGTTGGACACCTGAAACTAATACAATGTTATACGTTGATATATGTCAATTTAGAAAATAAATAAAAATGTAAAAAGCTATTGCCTGTTCATATTTTCTTAACGCTTATCTTCATCCACACTCTCCTGTATAAAACTCAGTCTCAGCCCTGAGTATTATTTCTATATTGATGACTCCTACTATCTACAGTTTTCTCATCTCTCCCAAACTATTGTCATTTCTTCTCTAAGTCGGTGTTTCCCAAATTCCAAAATTTCTCATACTCTGTCATAATTTTCCATATTCTGTGTATCATACCTGTACCATTATTTAACATTCTTCTT
>NW_024412447.1:7284342-7397214 GCF_014898765.1 Herpailurus yagouaroundi | reverse complement strand
TCCATATTCTGTGTATCATACCTGTACCATTATTTAACATTCTTCTTTAAACCAACTCATTAGAAATAAATTTAGCCTCATCTTGTGCAACAATATCCATGAAATAACAAATACTTTCATGTGCCTGGTTATAATTTCTCTAATAGGAATGAAAATAAATAGAAAACTGTTAAAGCTTTTTAAAAAAAATGTTCTTCTTGGGGTGTCTGGCTGACTCAGTCGGTAGAGCATGTGACTCTTGATCTTGGGGTTGTGAGTTCAAGCCCCACGTTGGGTGTAGAGATTACTTAAAAATAAAATCTTTTTTTTTTTTAAAGAAAAAAAAATGTTCATCTTCAGATTGCTTAAAAACATCTCTTGTGCCATCCACCACACTGTTCTAGCTGGTAACAAACCTTTCAGCCTGGATATTAACCATTGCTTCCAATCCAAAATTCTTCTCTCCAAAGAATCTTGCTTTGCTCTGTCAGGGTGCTCATTACCCAATCATAGGAGCTCCAAACTCGGGCTTCAAGGATCCCCCCTTTGGCTCCTTCATTCCCCACCAGGGGCTGTTCTTTCAGCTGCATCTTACAAACTGTCCCTTGCCCTCCATTCTCCCAGACATTTTTTATCCTCTCCCGTGATTGCTTCTTGAGGCTGAGCATCTTGCTTTGATGCCCATCTCTCCGAACCATCTTCATCATGGTTGACTCATTGCCCGTTGCATTATTTACACACATTGCCTGCCCCACCTCCATCTCCTACTCTTTTGCAGATAATCATACTGTGACCTTGGGACGGTCCCTCCTCCCCCTCGCTCATCCAAACCTTACCTGTCCTTTTAGGCTCACTTTCCAGGAAGCCTTAGATTACTCCAGCCACTCCCAGCCCCCTTACTGCTGTAGCACTGTCCGGTGTTGTCCCAGGTGTCCCCTCCCCCTGGGTAGACTATAAGCTGCTTGAGGGCAGGCTTCAGTCTGAATAGTCCTTCTGTATGAGTGTATTGCCAAACACATATCAGATGCTGGCTCAGTAAATGCTTGCTGAATCACAGCATGGTGGCATTCCCAAAGACTTACCTCAAACTCCACCTCTCCCTGTTACTTGTCACAGCCACTCACCCCTCCCTGCACCACCTCCAACTCCCACCAACCATGAGGCAAGAGGGAAAAGAAACAGGTGTAAGAAAAGCGGAGCACACCGAAATAGAAGAAGCCAGTTCTAGGATCGTTAGTCTTTTAATATATTATTCTGAAAAGAAAGGAATTAAAAAAAAGTTCCTGACATCTCTTCTGATTTTTTAAAATTTAAATAAATACCCTACCCACCCCCCACCCGCTAAAATGTCCCTCCTTCCCCATCATCCCGCCCATCCCTGGTGCTAGACCCTCACCCCAGAGCTAAATAAGATGCCTGTTTCACAGCAGGCCACACTCACTACCAAATTCTGGCCATTGGTAAGTACTGTAATGAGTCTGCGGCCCTCAGCTCACCGGAGCCCCTCCCTCCCTTCTCTCACTGGGCTCCCCACTCCAGACTGATCCCCAGCTTGGGGGTGGGCGGGGATGGTGGGGCCTTCAGGCATTGGGGAGAGCGCCAACTTGGTTCCCTTTAATTGCCCACCATTGTCTGCTCCCTGCCCAGGAGTAGGTCAGAAGGGCCCAGAATTGCCCTCCCAACTAAAATAAATAATGAAATAAATACCCCCTCCCCACTCCCGGCTCTTATAAAAGAGCCCCTCTACCTCACACTCTAGCCCCGTCCTTCACTTGACCCGCCCTCCTTCCTCCCTTCCCTTCCGTCCTCCCCCACGATGACTTCTGGCTTGGCCTTTGCCCTCTCAGGAGGAGGAGTCTACCTCGCCCAGCTGGGAGAGCAGCGGAGGCCCTCACTTCCAACCTCAAACAAACCCTCCTCCCCCAATTCTCAGGGGGCGCGGCTGGCGCCCCAAGCCCGGTGGGCCTGGCGCACTCCCCGTCTCCGGGGGTTAGGGTGGAAGGCAGGGGTTCTCTCTGGCTTTCTCTCACCTGGTCCTTCAAGTGTCCCTCTTTCAAGGCAAGTCTCTGGCACCCCCGCCCCGCTCCCCAGTCCGGTGCCCCGGCCTCCCGGCCTCCTCAGATGGCAGTGTCCCAGAGGACCGTGTGCTGCCGGCGGCAGGGTGGGGTGCCGGACTTGCGGGGCTCGGGCCCCCGCCGCCAGCTGGGGAGGATGGGCATGCTCTCCTGCTTGCAGAGGCCTCGGTCGGGGCGGTGGCGGGCCTTGATCTCCTTGCACACGCAGCGCTTGCGCTCTATCACCTCCAGCAGCTTGCCATCGCGCTCACGGGCAGGCTGAGGCGGTAGGGGCAGCGGCAGCGGCAGCGCGGGGTGGGTCTGTGGCCCTTCCTCCCGCCGCCGGCCCGCGACGAGGGGAGAAAGGAATGAGGGGGGGGGTCAAGGACCTCGGAGTGACCAGGTCCTGTCCCCCACTGCAAAGACCGATGCCTTTCCCCAGAAACAAGTTCATGTCATGCCCCCCAAGGCCTCTGTCCTCTCCCCTCTAGCTGGGGGTGGGGAGTGGGTGACAGGAACCCAGCCCTTGCACCCTTGGCCTCACAGGGTACCGGCCAGGCTGGGCCTGTCTCACCCTGAGGAATGGGCACCTTTAACAAACTGCAGAATGCATTTTTTGAGTTGATCCCGCCCCATCCCACCCCAAAAAGACACCTTTTCCTAAATGCACAGAGGCACACAGCAGGCCAGTGGTGGCCCTGCCTGGCTGTCCATCTGATTAACACAGGCTCTTCCCAGGATCACTGCCTCCCCCCCTGCCCCAACTCTCCTCTGAACCCCTATTAGACTGTGCCAGCCCCAGGTTGACCTCCTACTTTTCTTTCCATACCCAGGCTTTCTTCTCTACCTGCTCCTTCACAAATAAAAGAAAACCCAACTCCATCCTCCTCCTCCTCCTCACCTGGCTTGGGGCATCCCTAGGCTGGCTGCAGGGCCGGGGTGTGTGGAGCGCGGCCTGCCGGACTCCAGAGGTGGAGGCGGAGCGCCCCAGGCGGTAGCCTCCCGTGAAGTCTGAGGTGGAAAATGAGAAGTGAGGAGGGGTCGGGGCCTCCAGGTTCCCTTCCCAAAGTTCCCAGAGGGCAGCCCCTTCCAGGCTGCCCAGGACTCAGCAGAGGAGGAAAGGGAATTGACATGTGGTGGTAAAATGGAGGGCCTGGGACATGGACCCAGAGAGATTTCCCCCATCCAGCCCCATCTGTGTCCGGGTGTGGGAAGGGTGTCACCTCCATTGCGGTGGCAGGCAGGAAACGTCTGGCAGGGTATGGGCAGCGCTGTGCGGCTCCCTCCTCGGTCCCCTCCGTGGTGGATCCTGGCCAGCAGGCCCTCTGCCCCCTGACTCCTCACCGGGATCCCTGATGCCATAGGGCCCCTGTCCTCACGCTCCACCTTGCCTGGACCCTCGGCACTGCCGTTCCAGGCCCGGGCACCATCCTCGATCTCTGCTGGGATGACAAGGGGAGCTCAGTGCCTACACATGAGAAGGGTCTTGCTGTCCCCCCAGCAACACACACCATGGCATGCAGGAACCAGAAGTAACTGCCCCTTTAGAAGTCACAGCTGGGAAGGCAGGGACCCTACCTCACACTGCCCACACACACACACACACACACACACACACACACACACAGGACCCCATTACTGCCACTTTCCTTTCCACCCACTGGTACCATCCCTGGGCTGAGAATCAGATATTTGCTCTTGTCAAACCCTTTTCTGTGGTCAAAGGGGACTCCCCTGCCCCAGCTTTAGCCCCAGAGCCCCTCCTGGCCTGATAGGGCCAGAATGACCACCATCTGAAACAGAGACCAGGAGCCCTGGTCTTCCCCAGGAGGGGGAGATCCCAAATCCTGAGCCAGGAAGTGGGAAGGGGGAGGTTGTTGGGGGAAGGGCTGCAAGTGAACTAAGCTCAGCTCCAAGAGGAGGCCTGGCAGAGCATTGCGTTGCCAGGCAACGGTAGGGGCCTCCCTCTCCTCTCCCTCCTGTCTGGATGGGTTGCCATGGCAACAGCTGGGAGGCAGCTGTGTTTAGCCCTTCGTGTGCGCACACTCACAAACACACACCCCTGCAGCCTAGCAAAGGGAAGGGCAGGGAGTAGAGCAGGACCGGGCAGGAGGCTACTCTTGGGGCCAGATTCCAGCCCCTTCCCATTGCAGATCTTCCTTGCCCCTCCAGTGAACATGTGGGGACCCCCTCCCCTCAGTCTCTTGCATGCCCTTATTCTCTGGTCTCCTTGAAAACTTCCCACTTCAGGACAATGGGTTGTGGCTTCCAAATAACCCTTCCAACACTTCCCTGAAATCATCACGGGCATCCCCAGTCCCCCACCCCCAAATTCCTACCCCTCACTCACTGTCCAGCTCTTTTGCCTTCCTCCCTCCATACAGGACCTTCCTCTGTAGAGCCCAGCCTGCCCCAAATGTCGTGGCGCCCATCTCCTCTTCTTCCTCCTCTGGTGTCCCTGCACTGGCGATGACATGGGCGCAGGAGATGCTGGCAAAGGCACCCCCATCGGTCCCTTGCTCCTGAAGCTGGATCTTGACCATGGGGGATGGGGCCCCCATTCCACAGCCCTTATTCAGCACCCCCCCAGCCTTGAGGCTCTCATAGGCAGGGGGTCTCTTGAGCCCAGCTGCTGCAGCTGGGTAGGTCCAGAGGGGAGTCAGGGGGCCTGCGGTTGGGTCCGGAAGGCTGTGCGGGGAGGCCAGGCAGCCACGATGGTGGAGGACCCCAGCTGCTGCGCCCATGGCCCCGCTGTGGGGGCTGGACTTCCCAGGCACTGGGGGCCTCGAGCTGGTGCACAGCATCCCATGGAGGACTGAGATCTCCTTCTCCGTCTTTGGCTCCCCAGCACCCAGGGGCGGACCAGCTGGCAGGACGGAGTGCGTGGTCACCTTGACCGCCGAGTACACCATGGTGTAAGACACAGCCTTGTCCTTGGGGGGGCCAGGGAGCAAGGCGGCTGGGGCAGGAGGGGCTGCCGGCGCCCCTGCCGCCTTGGGGCAGATCATGCTGTGGGAGTTGGGGAGCTCCCGCTCCCCCCGGGGCTGGCCAGAGCCCTGGGGTGGCAACGGTGTTGAGTGGCTCCGGGCCCGGCCTGAGGGTCCCAGCAGCAGCAGGTTGGCAGCAGGAGGCGGAGGCGGCGGGGGAGGCGTCTCCCGCTCCCGGGCAGGCACTTGGGGAGCTGGGGTGGAGCCCGCTGGCTCCTTCGAGTGGCAGAGGACCGGTAGCCTTGAGACCCCATCGCCAGGGGTTCGGGAAGCAGGCTTGGCTTGGGGGAAGGCCAGGAGCGGAGGACGGTGTTGGAGGAGGTTGGGGAAGGGTGGGGGGATTTCACAAGGAGTGGTCTTGGTAGGTGTCCCATCCCTCCGGCTTGGGAGGGCTGAAGCTGGCCGGCGGTGGGTGTGGGGCTGCAGGGCCTGAGGCTGGTGTGGCGAGGAGGTTGCGGTCAATGGAGGGGCCCCATTGGCCCGGCCTTCCCCTGCCTCCTCGGGCAGTGGGTACTTCATCTCCTCGTATATAGCCTCGCTCTCCTCCGAGTCCGAGTCGGCACCAGCTGGAGGGGTCGGGCCTCTGCCCCCAAGAGGGGGCCCAGTCAGGCCCCCTCCACTTCGCCCTCCTCCCCTGAAGACATCCCCCACCATCTCAATGTACACGGGCTCCTCTTCCTGGGCACCCACCTCCGGGTCCCCAGCTACGCAGGACCCCCTACTGAGGCGCTGAAGGGGCAGATTCCCCCCTCGAGGAGAGGGAGCTGGGGGGCAGGACTCATCAAAGGAGACAGAGAGCTGAGTGTTGGGGCTTCGCCTGGGCTTCTGCGGAGGAACCTTCCGGCTGGACTCTCGGCCCTCTGGGGTTGGCTTCTGTGAGCCTGGGCAGAATGGGAAAGAGAAAAATAAACTGGGCTCTTAGTGGGGGAAGGAGATGGGCAGACCCCCTCTCATCTCTTACCCCATCTGCAAGGACATATCTGCCTCTTTATTTCCCCCATGTTCCTCAACTTAAAGCACATAGGTTCCTTTGCTACCAGCCAGCTCTATCATCCTTCCAATGAACTCCCTGGAATCTGCAGCTCCCACCCTAAATTCTGTTCCACCTTCACGTGTCCCTTCCAGGCCACCCCCTCCCCAGGAATGGGCTTTTCAGGGAGCTTCCCCTACCCTTGAATGGTTCATCTCAGGCCCTTCCAAAAAGAAACAACCCTCCCCCCACTCCCTCTGAGAATGGAACCTTCCATTTCCTTGGTTCTTCCCTGAATGGACCCTCCCCTGTAGGCCTCTCTTGGCCTGGAATGGATCCTCCCAGCTCCCCCAGCTCCCGGGAAGGGTTGGGGGTATCTCACCTGCTTTCTTGCCTGGGGGCATGTCTGCCCCCGACCCTGCCATGCTGAGTTTGGTGCTAGGATGTCTCCGGGGCTTGGCAGGGGGTCTTCGGGCACTGCTGTCCTCTGTGAGACCCCCACCTCCCCCCCCAGGCCCAGCCCCAACACTGTCCATGCTGCCCACTGAATGGCAAGAGAGTGAGCGTGGGGCCATGGCGCTGCGGCAGGGGTGGGGGGTGTGCTCCTGGGAGGCTGGCATTGTCATGAAGCCCATCCTGAGGGAGCGGCGCAGCGAGGCGATGTCCCGCACGCGGACCCCAGGCCCTGGGCCGGCCCCGGGCCCTGCGGAGCCTGCAGGGGCCACCTCCTTACTGGAGCTGGAGAGAGAAAGATGGAACAAAGGTTGGGCCTCAGGCCTGGGCCTCCCCCTCCTCTACCTTAAGAGGGGTGTGCAACCCTGTGGCCTCCAAGGAGGAGGAGGAGGAGGAGGAGCCTCGAGGAGAAGGAAGAGGAGGAAGGGGCCTGGGGTGGGGATGGGAGGCTGCCCGAAGGTCCAGGGCACTAAACTAGAAACATCAGGCAGAATCCCTAGGCTTTAAAAAAGACAAGGAGATTGGGGAGGAGAGGCGAGCAGGGATGAGAGAAGGGATGAGTATGTGTGCAGAGGAGTATCGCTGGAGCTGTGTGATCCCAGCCTGGGCATATCTGGCACACGGCACTCGTGTGGACGGCTTCATGCACAGGTAGAGAGATGCACACGCAGGCAGCACAGCCCTGTCTGGCACATACACCTGCCATCACGGCCCTGCTCCTCCCAGGCTCACGCTGGCCCACACCTGGTCTCTGGCCTCCCGTCACGTCCGGCTACCACGGCCTGTGCTCCCACACCACACCGCGCCTCCATTCCCAGATGAGGGCCGTACAGCCGCATCGGCCTCCTCCTGCTGATCCTTTTCCTCCCTTCCCCTCTCTCTTCCTCTCTCTCAGTGCTGTCCTTTCTGTCAACCTCCCAGGCTCACCCCCATTCCCTTTCACTGTCCCTGAGCTTCTGTGTGAGTGAAGGGAGGGGCGGCTGGCAGGGAAAAGGGGAGAGCCACTGTGGGGTGGGCTCTCATTAAGGCCCTGTCTACTAACCCTTCATTAGGGAGAGATCACTGTAGTCATAGCTCTGATTAATCTAATTAACAAAAAGAATTAAACTCCACAGTTTAAAGGAGGGAGAAGGGAGCAGGGAGGTGGCTCTGACTCAGGCTCCAAGAGGCTGTGCAGTCAATGGGAATGAAGAGAGAGGGGAGTGAGAGCGGAGAGGCCAGGATCCAGGTCCCTGGGAGGGCAAGGAGAGAGGGCAAGCAGGGAGAGGTCCCCAGCCCTGGCTCTTCTGCAGGACCCAGCCTTCACGTCTCCCACCACACACACACACACACACACACACACACACACACACACACACACACAAAAACCCTGTCGCTTGGCCCCCTCATCTCCCCCAGCAGGGGAGGCTGGGAGGGGGGCAAATGGATCTTCTCTGGTGCCCCTGAAATGACTCAGTCCCTGGACCATGAGGGTAGCAGGGTCTGCCCCTACCAAGGTCAGGTGACAGGGGCGCCTGGAGCCAGCCCCACATTGACAGAAAGGAAACTACAGGCCAGAGGTGAGTCAGGAAGGGGTGACTCGGGCCTCCAGGGGTGGGGAAGAGCCAACAGGGTGCTCCTGAGCCAGAAGCCCCCCATGAGGCCAGGATGAGGGCTGGAGCCAGGAGCCAGGAGCAGGGTGGGGACAGGGTGTATGCAATGCCAGCAATTCTGTACTGAGCATAGACTCTAAGATCAGACTCATGACGAGGCTGTTGGAGCCAGGAAGGGCAGAGGGATGTGGTCCAGCCACCGGGGAAGCAGAGGTGTGGGACAGCCCAGAGGGCAATCTGGGACCGCAGCCTTACCTCCTCTTGGCCTCCTCCTCCTTGTGCTGCCTCCACTCCAGCTTGGTTTTTCGGTAGAGGAGGTTCATGTCGTGGGGCAGGAGGTGGGGGCTGGGGGGCCCTGCTCAGCGCCACCAGGCCCGGGGGGCGGCCCTCCCTGGGTCCCGGATCCACTTGGTGGAGATGAGAAGGAAAAAAAGGAAGATGTGGGGTGGGTGGGGGCCAGGAATGAATGAGAGAGAGAGAGAGAGAGAGAGAGAGAGGGAGAGAGAGAAGCGGAGATGTGACTTGGGTCCTCAGAGAGTGGAAAACAGATGGAAGCACAGAAAACCCAACACTGCCTCTAGGACCCGTAGACAGACAGACATAGGAGGACATGTGTACACAGAGTCACACACCCTGACAAAGATGTCCAGAGCCACAAACACACATTCTGGAGAGATCAGCTCGACACAGATTCCCATCCTGTAAATACATCCTGATCTACCACACAGACAGGCCCCACAAATGCACAGCAACCCCACAGCCACACAAACACACATTCAGACACACAAACCACCAGGCCACAGAACCCATATCTACAAACAGAGGACCAGACACATAGATCGGCATGGGTAAACACAACCTAGCATCAGGCAGACACATACAGACATAAACACCCCCGACACACCCACAGCACACAGAGACCTCCAGACACACACAGATCGGCTACACAGAACTGGACATACCTACAGACAAGGAGTTATACTGGGGCCTATTTGCGTACATCGCACCCCACAGGGGAAGGGGGGACAGTCTGAATCCCCACCCCGTCTTGGGCCCCGAGGCAGGGGGTGTCATGAGGGCAGGGTGGGGATGCTGGGGAAGGGGTGGGGGCACTCCAAGTTGGGTATCTACAATACTACCCAAACATCTATTTCCATTCCCTGCGGGCAGGTCCCCCTTCCGGTCCTCTTCCTGGGCCCGGGCCTCGGTCCACCCCTATTCCTGCAACCCTGGCCCCTCGGTGACCGTCTCCACCTCTCTCCATGATGGCCCAAATCACCTTCTTCCTCCTCCAGGATCTGGGAGGCTCCCGGCTTCCCTCTTCCAGTCCCTGCCCTCAATCCCACCCGCGGGGTCTCTAGTCTGGCCCCACAGCTACCTTCTGAGCTGCGGCCTCCATACCTGCTTTGGTTTCCCTCCCCCCAAACACACTCTCCTTTTCACCGTCGGCCTCACCTCTCCTCCTAGGCGCCCCTCCTCACTGCCGTCCTCTCCCTTCCCTGTTTGTTCCAAACCTGGCGGCTTCATTCCCCTCTCCATCCAAGGGCCCCAGGTTCCCGGGCACCCCTCCCCTTCCCCTTGTCCTGCTACCCTGGGTTTCTCCGTCTCTCGCCCCGCCAATCCTCACTACTCCCTGTCCCCCCACCAAACCTCCCCGCACCAAGGCTCCCCAATTTCCACATCACCGTACCTGGCCTGCCGGGCGCCGGCCCCCCCATGCCGGGCTCCGCCCGGAGCAGGAGGAGGGAGGAGGAGAGACAGAGAGAGACCGGGGGGAGCCGAGCTGGGCCCTGCCGCAGAGACAGCCCCGCCTCCGGGTCCGCCCCCAGACCCGCCCCCG
This sequence comes from Herpailurus yagouaroundi, assembly GCF_014898765.1. Lineage (NCBI taxonomy): Eukaryota > Metazoa > Chordata > Mammalia > Carnivora > Felidae > Herpailurus > Herpailurus yagouaroundi. Next base: position 7,387,339 of record NW_024412447.1, on the reverse strand, counting down.
GCCCCAAACCCACCCTTCCACACCCTCCAAGGACGGAGTGGGAGCGGCCGCGCCGCGCTGCGCCGCCAGGCTGGGGTGGGAGGCACGGGGGACGCCGAGCCCGCGGAACCTGCGGGGGGGGACTCGGAGAAAGGGCGCGGGGCGCGGGGGACCTGGCGCCGGCCCGCCCCCGCTTTGAGGCGTCCGCTCTTCGTCGCCCCTCTGCCCCTGCACGGCTGGGCGGTGTTTGGTTCGGTGTCCAAAGCCCAGGCGGAGCAAAGTGGGGCGCAGCGCGTAGCGGCGCCCCCCGGTGGCAGCCCGGCTCCTGCACCCCCGCGCGTACCCCGTGCGCGCTCGGCGCTTCCCGGGTGCGCACCCCGCGTGGGGCCGGGGCGAGGCTGCGGCTGCGGGGCCCTGAGTGCAGTGGGGTGACGAGGCCGGCAGGGGGTGCCGCTTTCCAGGCCGAGGGGCTCGGAGAGTAGCGAGCCCGACCCTCCGAGTCTCTGCCCAGCAGGGGGCGAGCTCCCTTGGCTGCACCCCATCTTCCTGCCGCCCCCCCCCCCCCCACCAGGTGCGGGGAGGGCACCGGAGCTGACTCGCCTATCCCTGAAGACTCCCGGGCGCCCGGACCTCGTTTCACCGCCTGAGCTCAAAGGCTTACTCCAGTCTGCCCCCGGAGCCCAAATCATCCTTCCCCAGTAACTTTTGACTCGGCAGCGGCGCCCGCCAGGTCCTGGGTGCCCCAGGGGTCGACCTTTGACTGGGACCACCGTAGCAACGGTCCGGGTGCGGACGAGGCGGCCGTTCAGGGTCGCGAGCTCGCGCCCACTTCCTCAGTCCCCCATCATATTTCTCTTCAGCTCGGAGGAATCCTCCCTCGGAAATCCCTTTGCCACACATTAGCTGCAAGAAGACCTGGGTTCTACCCCTAAGTGGCTGAAAAAGGGACCCCCGAAAGATATCCACCCCTAATTTCCGGAACCTGTGCACTTTACCTTATATGGCAGATCTTTGCAGATGTGCTGTGTGGCTTTGGGCAAATCACACAACCTCTCTGAAAGATGCCTCATCTCATATTTACTTCCATAAAGTTGTTGGGGCAGCAAAAGAATTAATACAAGGAGATTTGTAAGTCGTAAAATAGATTAAAGGGGTATTATTGTCCCCCCCCCAAAAAAAGGTAACCCATTAAAATACATAACAGCCCTTTCACATTTACACCTTAGTGTGAATGAATTTTTATGTATTCATGCAATAAACACTTGGCGCCGGGACCAGCAATGTCCCAGGGCCTGTAGACGCGGAGGAGTCCAAGTTGAGGCTGAGTGTCTGAGTTGGTAGGACAGAGAGCGTCCAAAGATAAATTTCGAATAGTTTGTAGCGAGTCAGCGCTGAAGGAAGGAGGATCTGGGGGCGGAGCAGCAGGGCGGCGTTCTGAATATTGCCAAAGGGGAGAGAGTTGAGGAGTGGGGGGTTTGTGTGGGCGGCTGCTTCCTGGACCTCAGGACTTGGAAGGACCTGGGACCTGGCTGTGGTAGCTATTGTTACCATGGAGGGATAGAGGCAGAGTGCAGATGCATTTTAATAAAGAAATACAGAATAAACATATAAACGTGGAGGCAGGAGGCATTATTTTTTTCCCCTAACCCTGAAGAGTGGTTAAAAATTTTCCATGAGCTAAAGCTGAAGAAGAAGGGGATGTGTCAGCCAGTCCTGGTCTCCATGCCATCAAATACTAGCTCCGAGGCCTAGGGCAGATAACCGAATGCCTAGGAGCCCCAGTTACCTCGGCAGAAACACTGGAGCTAAACCCTGCAGCTTAGCCTCATGTTTTGAAAATCCATGAGATAACTATGTAAAGCCAACCAATATGAGGAATTTTTAATGTGCTCAAGAATAGTTCTATTTGACTAAAATGAATCAGAATCCATTTCCTAATGAGCCCAAGAGTGAAGGCAGTTGTGGCCTTTAGACACTGCTTTTGCTCAGATGGTTGATTGAGGGTGCCAAAAAAGAGAAAATGGCGGTTGGGGGCTTATTTTTTCACACCTAGCACTCAGTAAACCCTTCAAGCCTGTGTGAGGATTCTCCAGGGCGAAGGAGGGAGGGGATGGGAGAGGTGGGGTGCTTTAGGCCCCCTGGGTTTGTCTTCAGGTGCATCTGTGTGGGTAGCTGTGTGTGCATACGCACACATGTATATGTGACCAGGGTTGGAGAGAAAGTGCAAGTCCAAGTGGGCACCTTTCTGAGCACATCTTTGTTTCTCCACGGGAGGGCCAGACAAGGGCACACCTGAGTGTGCAGGATGTCCCAGCTGCACCACTGACAGCCTTCTGAACCTCCAGGGTCTCAATATCCACATCCAAAAAGAGGAATACTACGGTGCCTGGGGTTTGGTTCAAATACTCCAGCACAATACAACAAAAGATATTGGGAGTATAGATGAACCAAGGTTGGTTGTGAGTTGATCATTGTGGAAATTGCATGATGGGTACCTGGGACTTTATCACATTCTCTCTACTTGGGGGCATGTTTGCAGATTGTCATAATAATCCACTTTTTAAAATAAGGACAGAGAAGGGTAACGGGACCTTCCTCATACCGTTACTGTAGAAACCAGTAAAGATACATTAACAGCTGCAGCAGCACCCAAACACTGACTGGGTGCTCATGGGGTGGCACCCAGTAGAGTCCCGGGTAAATTCCTTCCCACTCTTCTGTGGATCGGTAGGCCAATGGCAGCAAGTGCCTACAAGTAAGGGAATCCCTGGCCTACCCGCAAGCTCCTCCCCTTTCTCTCCGCCCTCCGCAGCCCCTCCCTCCGAGGAAGCGCTGGGCTACGGCCCAGCAGGTGTGGGGTTAAGCCGGTTCTGGGGGCCCCGGGAGCAGCAGCCGCCGCCGCCGCCGCAGCAGCAGCAACTCCACCAGCAGCGGTGCTGGCAGGCCTGGCCCCGGGCCAGCTGGCCAGGAGCCCCAGGAGGCAGTGAGGGCGGAGGAAGGGGAGGAAGAGGGGAAGGAGGAGGAGGAGGAGGAGGAGGAGAGGAGCAGTCAGCAGGCCCGAGGAGGCAGGACTTCCTGGTGTGGGGGTTGTCAACAGCCCAGAAAGAGAAAGGCAGAGAGACAGAACCGAGAGGAGCCGAGAAGCGAAGAGAGACCCAGCCGTGCCACGCGGAGGAGTTTTGGGAGACCCACTCGCCCCAACCACCCAGGCGGCTCCCCCTGGAGGGTCGGGGGGGGGGGGGGGGGGGGGGGGGGCAGAGCCGCCTCTTCCCGCACCGGTCTGGAGACCCTTGGGGCTTCAGAGGCCGCGCCTGGGTTCCACCAAGGAGGCGGGGGATCCTTCTTTTCCGGAGAGCAAACTTTTTACCGAGATGCCTTGTGGGGCAAAGTGCGGTCCCCGAAGAGAACTGGACAGCCTCTGATTCCCGCCTGCGCCCCCCGCGCTGCTGGGGCCAAGAGGCCCCAGGGGAAGGACAACCCGACATCTTAGGCGGCCGGGACCCCCGGCCCAGCTCGGTGGCCGAGGCCGAGAGGTATGGCTCTGGGCTGGGCGGGGCGCTGGGGCAGCAGGGCAGGGCCTGCCCCAGGGATGGGGGAGCTGGGGTGCGGGGGCCCGGACACCCGGCAGAGGCCTCTCAGCGGCGGGGCCAGGCTGAAAAACTGCTTCACCCCTGCTCAACCAAGGCTCTGGAGCCCCCCGCCCTCGGGTAACTGGGTCTTGCGAGTTTGAATCCCAGGGAAGAAATGCCCAACTTTGGGTCTGGGCTGCCTCTTCCTACTCTGTGGGACTGCTGGGATCTCCTGGTCTCTTTCGTCTCTGTCTCTTTGTCTCTGGGTCTCTGGCGGTTTCCCCTTCCTCCCCCATTCTGCTCCCCAGAGAGGAAGCCCCAGAGGTGGCCTGCCCACTGCTTTCTCACAGTCTCTCTCTCTCTTTCTCTCTCTCTTTTTCCAGTTTGCAAACTCAGCTCTGGAGTTGGGCAGCGCCAGCGGCAGGAAAAACCTGCCCCTGCCCCCACCTCCTGCCGCCTCCCCTGCCCTGTGCTCCCTTCACCAACCCAGCACCCCCAGTTCCTGCAGGGCCCTCCGGCCATGTCGGACCCAGATGTCCCCAGGGGCCCTGATGCCCCCGCCATGTGGCCCCCCTGTTCCAGGGGTGCCTGAGCCCCTTCGAGGAGCCCCAGCTGCACCCCCGCCCACCTTGGCCGAGTCCTAGCCCCAGGGACCATGAGTGGGGGCAAGAAGAAGAGTAGTTTCCAAATCACCAGCGTCACCACGGACTATGAGGGCCCAGGGAGCCCAGGGGGTTCTGAGCCCCCTGCCTTGCCCACCCCCACTGGGCCCCCACCCCGCCTGCCTAATGGGGAGCCCAACCCCGAGCAGGGGGGCAAGAGCACCCCCCGGAATGGCTCCCCACCGCCTGGGGCCCCTGCCTCCCGTTTCCGGGTGGTAAAGCTGCCCCACGGCCTGGGAGAGCCTTACCGCCGAGGCCGTTGGACGTGTGTGGATGTTTACGAGAGAGACCTGGAGCCCCCAGGCTTTGGCCGGCTCCTGGAGGGAATTCGAGGGGCCTCAGGAGGCACTGGGGGCAGATCTCTGGATTCCAGGTTGGAGCTGGCCAGCTTGGGCCTGGGTGCCCCAACTCCACAGCCAGGCCTGTCTCAGGGCCCCACCTCCTGGCTCCGTCCGCCCCCCACCTCCCCTGGACCTCAGGCCCGCTCCTTAACCGGGGGGCTGGGCCAGCTGGCAATGCCTGGCAAGGCCAAGGTGGAGACACCCCCACTGTCAGCCTCCCCACCCCAGCAGCGCCCCCCAGAGCCCCGGACTGGGGATAGCGCGGGCCCATCCCGGGCTGCCACGCCCCTGCCATCCCTGAGGGTGGAAGCGGAGGCTGGGGGCTCAGCAACAGGGACCCCTCCCCTGTCCCGGTCAAAGGATGGAGCCCTGCGGCTGAGGATGGAGTTGGTCGCTCCAGAGGAGATGGGGCAGGTAAGAGCTGGGTTCTGGGGTGGGGGAGACACCTGAGGGGTGGTGCTTGCCCATCTCAGCCTGGGTCCCCAGCCTGGGCCTTCCTGCCTCCACCTCCATGCCACCCTCTCCCCACCTGTCTGTCCCATCAGGTAGCCTCTCTTTTCTCTTCTTGCCCTTTCCCTGGGAAGCCCATCCTTCTCCCCACACAGCCTTTCTTTTCTTTCTCAGGCTCCTTCTTCCCCTACATTCTGCACCTTCTTTCTTTCTCTTTAGCCTTTAATTTGTTACCTTTGGCCCAGGTCTCCGTTTCCTAATAGCCAAGTCCTGTCTCTCCATCACAGAGATGTGGCCTCCTCACTTTGGCCCTTACCTTCTGTCTTGGTTTCACCCCTTCTGGCTTCAGGCATTGAGGGTGGAGGTCCTAGGTGGGGCTGGGTGCTTGGGCCTCTGGGAGCTGCCGAGGTTGGCAGGGAGGGGTAGAAAGTGGTCGTCCCACTGTCTCCCTGGCTGACTTGTGTGTCTTGGGACCCTGCATCTAGGCCTCTCCACGACTGATAACTGGGGGTGGCCACTGGGGAATGGGAGAAAAGCAGGAAGCAGCCCAGAGAGAGTTAAATCCTTTGCTCTTTCTGCTTCCTGTCTCCAAAAGAGGAACAAGTCTGGGCTGGGGGGCAGCATGCTTGGGTCCCTGGGGTGGGGGTGGGCAGCCAGGGGTGTGGGGGATGGATGTGTCTGTCCTGAAGGAGAAAATAACACCTTGGACTGCAGAAGAAAAGGCAGGGAGTGTGAGAATGAGAACTTTTCCCCCTTCCTGGCCTTGGGCACAAACCACAGTATAAAAATAACCTGGGACTGGATGTCTGGGCCCTGTCAGGACCGGTCAGGACCGGCTCCCCCACCCCCTCCTGGCCTCAAGCTCACATCTCTCATGCTGCGCCCCCTACTTTTCTTGAGTCAGTTCTTACTCCAGGGGAGAAGATGCTGTTTCCTTTACTGGTCCCTGTCCCCATGCTGTTACAAAGCAAGTCCCCTTTGCCCCAGTCCCTCTGTCATTAAGCCCTGGCCAAGCTTCCCTTGGACCTGCAGACCCTGCCCGTCTGTCCTTAGTGCCCCCAGACCCCTCTCCTCAACCCACATCCTGTGTGCACGTGCCCCGAAGTCTGGCTCCCCTCTCTCAGGAGAGAGGCTGGGAGGAGGGCGGGGGGACACCACCTGGGCCCCCTTCCTCTGCTGTGTCCTTCTAACCACTCTGGACTCTCTGTTCTTGGCTTTTCCGAGAAGCAGGGGCCTCCTGGGGCCTCACAGAGGCGTCTTGTTCCTGTGGCCCCCGCCCTTTTGCAGCCACCCCAGCGCCTGTTGGGCTGTGTGGGTCCATGCCCAGGCTCCACCTCCCCCCCCCCATCTCCGCAACCTAACCGCTCCCCCCACCCCCAGGGCCCAGTGCAGGAGCAGAACCTCACCTGAATCTGAGAAGTTTGAGAGTAGAGACTAGAAAAGATGGGGGGGGGGATGCGGGGGGGGGGGGGAGGACCAGTTTCTGAGGATTCATTCATTCTACAAATAGTTATTGAACAAACTATAAGCTCTATCCTCTAGAGCTTACCTTTTAGTAGCAGAGAGGCAAAAATACTTTAATTTCAGATACTATTAGGTGCTATAAAAAAACAAACAAACAAACAAAACACACATAGAACAGTTCAGTGGAATTCACTAGTCCAGTGATGGGGAACTGCCTCTCTGAGGAAGTGACATTTGAGTTGCTTTAGTAAGTCAGATGACAGAAGGCCCAGACACTCTCCGACTAGCCTCTGATTGGGGGGTCCTGGTTCAGCTGGTGGAAGGGTACTGGAGTGCCTGCCAGACCCCCTCTCTAGTACTCTAGTACCCCGTGAGCCACTTTTTGGAAGCTGCTCACACCCAGTCTTAGGGATGCACACTGTTTCCCTTGCCTCTGATACCTGCCTAATGCCTCCACCAGACCTGGGCGCGAGAGAAGGGCTTTGGGTCAGGACTCCTGGGTCCTCGGAAGAGAACGGATGTATGTGGGGAGAGATGAGGAAGACTACTAGGCAAGCTGTAAGGTGGCCGGTTCTTTTCTTGCGCTTGATGTGATGATTCCTACCTCTCTGCCTCCAGGTGCCCCCACTCGACTCTCGCCCCGGCTCCCCAGCCCTTTACTTGTTCCCCGATGCCAGTCTGGTTCACAAGTCTCCAGACCCCTTTGGAGCAGCAGCAGCCCAGAGCCTCAGCCTGGCCCGCTCCATGCTGGCCATCAGTGGCCACCTGGACAGCGATGATGATAGGTAGGTGGGCTCTGGATCTCCACCCAGCACCTGGGCCAACTGCATAAAACTACCTGGTAGGTGTCCTTCCCCCAAGTTGAACTTGGAGAGGACCTCTTCAACAGTGAAACCTGGCCTGGGCACAACCACTGGGCAAAGTTGATTTGGGACCCACTCCCTCTCTGTGGAGAGAGCTGGGTGGGACTCCCTGGCTTAGGATTGTCAAATCGTAGACTTTTTTTTTAGAGTTTGAAGGGAGTCATTGTTGTCAAATTCCAGAGTTCTTGCAGATTTAGCGATCATTTGGCCAACCCTAAGAATTTACTGGCAAGTGCGCTGGAGAGGCAAATAGGGAGTGGGTCTCCTCCGGGTTCCCACCTCCTTCTCCGTACTGAGGAGAATGGAACGCCAGCCTTTGGAGGTAACATCCTTAGACACTGTGTACACTACTTTAGGATCCTAGGACTTCTAGTGCCAAGAAAGCACGTCCCTGAGGTTCTGCTCTCTGTGCTCGGAACACCAGGAGGGCTGAGTCCTCCCTGCAGCCACCAAGCCAGAATCTGGAGAGGATGGCTGTGGGGCACAGGGGAGGCACAGGAGAGCAGGATCTGCAGGAGTTTGCCCTTCAGGGGAGAATGCACGTTCAGTTTGGCGGCACGGTGGGCAGAACTTCCTGTTTCGAGGGCCAGGTTTCAACATAGGAATGTCAGCAAGCTGAAAAGGGAGGAACGAAATTGCGAGTCAGATAGGCACGCAGCTCCCTTCTGGCTGGGGACTGATAGAAAGGCTGGGGAGTCACCACTTTTATTTTGGAGGGAGGAGTGGGACTTCCTGTTTGAGGCTCTGGGGGGAGGGACTTCCTGTTTGGAAGGAAATAAGGGGTGGGGCTTAGCCTTGAGTTTTATGGGTGATGGGGAGACCTATTCTAGAAGGGAGTCTCTCCTGCCTGCTTGTGTCTTTCATGGCGCCACCCCACCCCGAATCAGGGACTAAGTCTCACCAAAGAAAAGGGCTTGTGGCCTTGGGGAGAGGCGGGAGGCAGAGAGGAAAGAGAAGGGGTGGCCAGGAGCCAGTGGGATGGAGGGCGAGGGGCCTGGTGGTGGCTCCTCCAGAGTGAGGGACACAGTGGGGCAGGGCATTGCTGCTTCTGGGCTCCCCCGCTCTCAGGAATGTATGAGGTGAGGTGTGAGGTTGGCCAGGGCCAGGGAGTCACCTGCCCCCATGGCTGCTATTCTCAGAGCTTCCCACCCTTACTCCCTCCCACTGGGAGGTTCCCTGGCATGAGGGCTCCCTGTCCCTCCCCACCCATGTTGATTTCAGAACCAACCTCCTACTTCTCCTTCTTAGAGGGCTCTGCCTCCAGGAGCCTCCTCAGCTCTATTCTTTTGGCTTGTCCCCTCCCTCCCTCCCTCCCTCTGTCCCACTCCCTCCCCACACCCCAGTCTGACCGGTCAGGCACCCAGGCTTCACTTTATCCTGCTCCACTCCAAGCCTCTGGGGCTCTGGCCCAGCCCAGCCCCTCTCCTGCCCCACCCTGCTGGGCCAGTAGGATTGGGTTGGGCCATTCCCCTTGGTCCCCTGGGATGAGCCATGTGGCCCCCACCTCACCTCTCTGGTGTGCCCAGAGCTGGCAGGAGAACAGGGTCTGAGTGGCATGGAACCTCCCTTTCAAAGAGAAAGTGGGCTGGGGAGTTGAGTGCCTGGATCTCAGATGGGGAATGGGGGGTGCCTGCCAATCTCAGAATCTGGGGATGGGAGAACAGAGGGTGCCTGGTGAATTCAGACTGCTCATATACTGCTGGGTGGCAAGAACCATGTGTCCACAACAGGGCCTGGCAGTTGGAAGGTACTTGAATAAGTGGATAGATGGATAAGTAGTTGGGTGGATGAGGGAATGTGTGGGTAGATGGCCAGCATGGGGATTCCAGGCATTATAGGGAATGAATCCCAGGGACTTGGGAAAGAAAAAGTACATTTATTTATCTAGTGCCTCTGTTGGGTCAGGTGCTACCTCTCACCTCACTAAAGCAACCCCATGATCCCCACTTTCCAGATGAAGAAACTGAGACTCAGAGAAGAAAGGTTTTAGAAACCTACTCAAGGTCACCGAGCTAGTAAGTGACAGGACTGCATTCGGAGCCTGGGTCTGACCCCAAAGCCACATTCTCCACTCTCCTACTGGGATGCCTATGTCCCAAGAGAAGAGGAGGAGGCAGCCCTCTCTAGGATGCCCTTTCTCTCCAGGACAGAGGCAGGGACAGCTCTCCCAAGCTGGGCAAGGAGCCAACCCCCCTGGCCCCCCCCCCCCCCACACTCTGGCCTGGCCCCACCCCAAAGGCACCACAGATCCGGGAGGGAGTATAGAGAGGGCAGCCGGATGCCACTTTGTTGGCCTCAGGCCCATCCCCTGCGGGCTCCTCCGAACATAGCTAGGGAGTAGAGCTGGCCCTTGTCCCCAGAATCAGAACCTTTCTGCCTCTTCCAGGTGTCCCGCTTCTTCATCTGGTCCTCATTTTGAGGATGTTTCATTTGACCTTCAAAAAGGAAGACCAGCCTCTAGGGCTGTCCTTGCCCCAAGACCCAAGGGTCCCACAGAGCCAGAGTCCCCAGTTGTGCATACCATGCATGCACAACCCCAGGGGGCGCCACTCACATTTGAAATCACTGTCGTCAAAACTTGGAAGTCATGTGAGTTTTCTGAAAGATGGCACTAAGTGTCTTGAAAAGGGGGGCATTTTGTTCTAATTCACACAGTCGCCTTTTGGGTTTGTGGTGGGGGCTGATCCCACCCAGCTAACTTCAAGCTTCCTGGTCCTGGCCCTGCCCAGGGATTCCGGCACAGTGCCTGCAGCTTGCTTGCTCTGGGCGCTCTCAAGGGGAGCGTTTGGGTTGCCGGCCAGAGTCCTGGTCCCTTGAAGTATTAACGTTAGAATGTGACAGTGGAAAGTGCTGTCAAAAATTGTCCGGCACTAGACAAACAGGAGATAGTCATCTATCAGCCAACAAATGTTTATTGTTGTATTATTCCTTTATTTCTGGCAAGAACAAACAACTTACTTGGCATCTTTACCTGAGTGTCCGCCAAGCAAGGCCAGTGTTCCTATTCCTGTGAATCTTCCCCTCTTTGGTCTCTGTGTGTCTTGTGTGTACTGGGGAGGGGGGCAGGGGGCGGTGACCTGTGGTGGCCCAGGCTCCACCCAGGTGTCTCAGATTGAAATAGCTTGAAAATTGCCATGGCTCTCCAGCTGGCTGGCTCACCCTCGACTCTTAAACTTGTCCTGTCCCCCCAACCCCAGGAGTCCCTGGTGTCCTTCGCCCATCCCACCCTGTCCTGCTCTCTCAGGCCCTGTCACCCCCTTGGTTACTCCACCTGTCAGCGCCTTCTGCACCCAGAGCTTGGACAGGAAATGGAAAATTCCCAGCTCCCTTGTGCTCCCTTCCTGGCTGCAGGGCCTCATCCAAGGGTCACCTTGAATTGAGTGCTAATTCCCCCCACAGGGAAGCGAGTTGGAACCGACCATCAGGAGAAAGGGCTTGCAACCGGAGCACAGGAGTGCAGGATGCCGCATGTTGAGATCACCCACTCTGAGGGGGGCAAAGCTTGAGGGCTGGAGGACAGGATCATGGGTGATCCTGCAGCACAAGGGGGGGCGGGCCTGGGTGTAGAGGTGGCCCCAGGGCTGAGGTGGCTGAGGGAGAGGTTGGTCAGGTGCGGGTCATGAGCTAGGGCATGAAGCAGGAGGCTGAGACCCAAGTGGTGACAAGAGGGAGACTTGGGGGATAGGGCGAGGCGGAAAGACTTGTGCAGACTCTTGGCCTCCCTTGGCCTCGGAGGGGCAAGACTTGCTTGAGGGATCCTGAGGCCGGCCCTGGAACCGTTCGGCCAGGCCTGAGTCGACCTCTGGTGGCCGCTTAACAAACTGCAGCCAGGTCTGCTCTCCCCTATCATTGGCTCCCAAGGGCCTTCAAAACCCTTGCTCCAATTCTCCATGTCCCATCTCCAGCCTCACTTTCCCACCTCCCCTCAAGTCTTTGTTCCCTCCAAGACCCCAGACCCGAGACCCCGGTTCCAGATCCATAGGCTGTGCTTGTTTATCAGGGCTCTGTTTTCATTGCTTTGGTAACCTTTCCATTCTTCTCCCTCAGAGACCTTCTGGCCAGGCCCCAGGGTCACCCATGATGTGGGCTTTGTGTCTGGGGCAGGGGGTGCTTACAAGTCCAAGGAAGATGACAAGTTAATCCGAAACACCACACCACCCACCCCCATCCCAGCAGAGTGGAGCTGAGGGCTTGAGGGAGACCAGTGTTAGTTCAGAGGGGATGGGATGGGTGGAGAAGTGGGGACGTCTCCCTAGGCCAGGCTGTCCCTCACCCTTCACACCCCTCTCTGACCCAAGCCTCAGGCCCCAGAGTCCCTCCCCCGACCCAGCCCACCAGCTGACTTCCCTCAGCCTGCCCCCTTCCCTCTGCTCTGGGATTGGTGCCAGGGTGAGAAGGGGACATTGGCACTGACCGTGTCTGGGAATTCCCGCCCACCATGGAGGTTGGTGGGAGGGGGTCCCCGTGTCCCTGAGGAGCCAATAGCAGCCAGGCTTTGCCCTGGGGGGCGGTGTATATCTTTCAGACCAGCACCCCCTAGGCACTGTCTCCTTTCCGTCTGCCTGGCACCAGCCAGACCCCGCTCTGCCCCGGGGGGCTCTGAGCCCCCCAGGCAGTCCATCTGATACAGCCCTCTCCCTCTGGGGGTTGCCTAAAGCCCTTTCCCTTGGGAATGGCCCAGCCAGGCATCTCTGTCAAGTCCCTGGTGTCATCGTATGAGACCCGAGTGGTGGGGATGGCTCCAGGGCCTCCCCGGAAAAGGGGCTGTGTCTCCTCTCCTTGCTCTCCTCGGGGAGCATCCCCCATCCGAGGGGCATCTGCACCCCCGCCTCACCGGGGCCTGGGGGGGCCTGGACAGCGGCCCTCACCCCGCCGGGGGATGGACAAAACCCTCCTCTCCCTGATTCTCTACTGTCACAGGTACAGACAGGGGTGTGGGTGGGAGGCTGCAGTGAATGGGGCTTGTGGAGGAGGCCAGAGCCTGCTTTGAGAAGGACCCAGAGGGCAGCTGGCTGCGGTGTCCAGACACCTGGTTTGGCACCTGCTCTTCCCCCTCACCTCTCATCTCCCTGTGTCTCCCCAGCGGCTCCGGAAGCCTGGTTGGCATTGACAACAAGATCGAACAAGCCATGGTAAGAGAAGCCATCTTGGTCCCAGGTGGTCCCAGCTCATGTCCTGCTGCCCCTCCTCTGCTGTCCTCATTAGGGAATACTAACTCCCAGCTCCTCATCTGACTCCCAGCTGGGTTCCCTTGGGTTCTTCACCCCCTCCTGTCTCCACCTGAACTCCTGATTTCCCTTGGTCTCTGACCCAGCCCCCATCTCTGTCTTTAAGCCCTAACTTTGTCTCTGTCCCCTCTTTCCGCTCCGTGCCCCCCGCCTTCCCCACCGCTTCCCTGCTTTGCTGCTTCTCCTGTGGTCCTTCATCATTTGGGAGCAGGGGCATCTCTCACACCCAGACCCTGGAGGCACTGGGCAGTTGGGGTGGCCTGGGACCCCTGACCCTTTGCCTGTCCCGGGCCCCCAGGACTTGGTGAAGTCCCACCTCATGTTTGCGGTCCGGGAAGAGGTGGAGGTGCTGAAGGAGCAGATCCGAGACCTGGCCGAGCGGAATGCCGCGCTGGAGCAGGAGAATGGACTGCTGCGTGCCCTGGCCAGCCCCGAGCAGCTGGCCCAGCTGCCTTCCTCGGGGGTCCCGCGGCTTGGGCCCCCTGCGCCCAATGGGCCCTCCGTCTGAGCCTCCCTTCCCTCACAATGTGCCTTTGGGGGCTCCCACAGCTGCCAGGCCTTGTGCCAGCTGCCTGCCCCCTCTTCCTATGCAGCTTTAATGCCTCCTGATCCCTGGGGATGGGAGTTGAAGGCTCAGAATTGGCCTGTCCCCGCCCCCCACAACTCTTCCTCAATCTCCCCCTAGTGCCCAGGGACTGAGCTGCGGCATCTCCAGGCCTTGAAGGAGGAGGGAGGGCTTCAGGATGGGGTGTTAGATGGAGCCCTCCTCCCTCCCGAGGTGTCAGTGTTCTGGGACCCCTGGCAGTAGATGGCTGGGGGCGTTGGAGTCTCCCTGGCAGACACCCCATCCCCACCTCATTCCCTCAAAGTACCCCCTCTCCTCTGCCCAGGGGAGGGAATATGGACAGTCTGCGAGTTCTGGGATTCAGGTTGTTATTAAAATAATAATTATAATTAAAAAAAATCCGAAGAAACTTGAATCTGGAGGTTGGCATCTCGTTGCTTGTGTCCAGATGGGGCCTGCAGTGGCATTTCCACTTGTGGGGGAAAGACTGAGGCTGTGGGCTCCCTTAGAGATCTTGTGCAGACTGGGAAGGTTTGAATGTGGCTCAGACAGAGTGGTCGGAAAAAGAGTTGTGGAAGGGGGTGAGGGGAGGGTGGGGAAGCCAGTGGCCTGGGTCCTGGGAAGGGGCAGGCAGGCAAGACAGAAGGAGTGGAGGGGGGAGGAGGGGGGCGTCAGCCCACGTGCTGGGGGGGGGGGCAGGGAAACAATGAGGCCTTTGGTAATTGTGCAGGATCCACCCCCAGCTTCCCAGCGTGTCCCCTCTGCGGGCTGGATCCCGGTGGTGGCTTGGGGGCGGGGCCGGGGGCCCTGAATGGGCCCCTTGTCTCAGCGCTGGGTGTGGGCCAGGCTCCCCGGGCGCACGGTGCCCTCGCCAGGCCTGGCTGGCCTCTGTGGCTTCCACCCCCAGCTGGCTGAGGACGGGCCCTGTGGGTGAGCAGGCCCCTCCCTGAGAGCCTGGGCTGGGCTCCCATCCCAGGCTGCAGAGACAGGTAGAGAGAAGGACCCCATCTAGTGGGGAAGGGGGAGAAGCAGCAGCCAACTGTCTCAGAGCACCCTGACCCCAGACTAAAGGGGACCTGTGGGGGGAGAGTGGGACACTGGAGGCCGACCCAGGTTGGATTTCCCACCCTTTGGCTCCCTGCATTTATGACCTTGGGCAGGTTCTTTGTTTTTTTCTGAATCTCAGCTTCCCTACGGGTAAAATGGCTCTGACAGTAATACCTACCGGAAGGGTTGCTGTGATGATTGCATGACATCATACCTGGGAAATGCCCAGTGAGTATCAGGTGCTCAATAAATGTTAGCTTCCCTTCCCTGGACCTGGGGGAAGGAGAACTGAGGGCTCCAGGATTGGTTCCAGGGATCCTGGAAGGGCCTCGGGGGGTGGGGTCAGGGGTAGGTAGGCTCTCACAATGGGCTAGAACTCTGCCTTCCTCTGAGTTCTCATCCACTTTGACTCCTCTCCCTGTCTCAGGGAGGGGAGGAAAGGCTTAGGATGAATTGTCGGCGAAAGTTTTCCCCCTAGATTCTCCATTTCTTTCTTCTTGGCTGCACTTGAAGCTTCCAAGAGACCCCTTAGGTGGTGGCCACTGGCCTGCAGCCTGGTCCCCTCCACCCTTTGTACCAAATGCTTGTCCTGCCCCCTACTTGGTGCTTGTGTATTGGGAGAAATGGCGGTGGTTATGAGGTTCTTCCGATGGATTTGGCGAAAGATTACTTGCTGGGTGAGTTTCAGAGAATGCTCCATCCTCATGACATGCTGGGGTTGGAGGTGCTGCTCCTGGAGGTCACGGGAACCCATCTGGGGAGGAGGCCGGGACACCTATTGCCCCTTTCCTTCTGTGCTTGCCTTTCTGCCGACCACTGTGCCCCTCTTGTCTTTCCTCTCCCTGTCTTGGTTCTTAGGTTTTCTTCTGGAAACAAAAAGCTAAGTCAACCTTCTTGGAACACCATGATTCCCAGAAAAGTGTATTGAAGGTGGAGAAGACTCCCAAGGTGGTTGAGACTTTCAAGTTGGTTGAGCCCTGCAAAGAGGCTAAGATTTCCAAGATGGTGGAGTCCCCCGAGGTGGCTGATGCCTGCGAGTTGGCCAAAGCAACAGATAGGGCTAAGGTGGAGCCGGGTCATAGGGCCCGATCCCTGCTGCAGCTGCCCCGGACAGCTGTCAAGTCTGTCTCCATGCTCATGGTCTCGGCCCTGCAGAGCGGCTGGCAAATGTGCAGCTGGAAGGTTAGCACCATATTTCCCTAGTTCCCAATGGTCCTCCCACCCTCCCAGAGCCTCTATGACTCATTCCTCCCTCCCATCACTTGTTCAGCATTTATTTTGTGTGCCTTTCCTAAGTGCCAGGCACTGAGGCAGGCAACCGAGAATACAAGGTGAACAGGACTAAGGGAGCCAAGGGAGCTACAGACAAGGTCATAGGCATTGCGGGTTCAGTGTCTTAAGGGTGTGACATGGGAGGTCAGTGGTCTGCGGGAGCCCAGGGAAGGGACATCTCATCCAGACCTGGGAAGTCAAGGAGGCCTTCCTAGAAGAAGACAGGGTGAAACTGAGGCCTGAAGGATTGGGCCTGCCTCAGGTGGGTTGAGGAGGGAATGGGGGGAGCATTCCATGAAGATAGAATAGCAAGTGGGCTGGGGTAGGGAGGTGCTGGCCCAAGGTGATGGGTATGGGCAATCCTAGGGCCAAGGGCCAACTTGTGCAAGGCAGAGTGAGTGGCCATCTGTGGAGTTTGGCTTTGACCCTAAGAGCAATGGGAGCCCTTGTACGATCAGATTTTAATTTAGAAAGCTTGCCTGCTGTCATATGTGGTAGCTATTCTGGAAACAGTTGGATAGTTCCTTATGAAACTGAACATGTAATTATCTTATGCCAAGCAATTGTACTCTTGGGCATTTATTCGAGATAAATGAAACTATGTGCACACAAAAATCTCTACATGAAAGGTTCCTAGCAGCTTTATTTATAACAGCCCAAACCAACCCCAGTGTCCTTCACTGGATGAACGGTTAAACTGTGATATATCCATACTGTGGACTACTTCTCAGCCATAAAAAGAAATAAATTATTGAAGTAGATGAGTCCCAGGAATTAGTCTGAGTGAAAACAACCAATCCCCAAAGGTTATAGCTATACTGTATAATTCTATTTGTATTATATGTCACTCTTGAAATAACAAATTGTAGAAATGAAGACTCGATTCCTGGTTTAGTGCTTGCCAGAGATTAGGGTTTGGCGGTGGGGGGGGGGGGGCGGAGGGGGCAGGGAGGTAGGTTGTTTATAAAATGGCAACATGAGGAATTCTTGTGATGATAGAAATGTTCTGTATGTTGACTGTGGCAGTTCGATAGGTGAACCTGTGTATGTGAGATAAAATCAGGTAGAATTCAACACACACACACACACACACACACACACAAATGAGTACAAGCAACAGGTGGGGGAGCAGGTATATGAATAAGATCAGTGGACTATGGATGTCAGTATCCTGACTATGATACTGTGGTTTTGCAGGATTTTATTTCAACGTTGATTTATTTTTGGGACAGAGAGAGACAGAGCATGAATGGGGGAGGGGCAGAGAGAGAGGGAGAGACAGAATCGGAAACAGGCTCCAGGCTCTGAGCCATCAGCCCAGAGCCTGACGCGGGGCTCGAACTCACGGACCGCGAGATCGTGACCTGGCTGAAGTCGGACGCTTAACCGACTGCGCCACCCAGGCGCCCCAGCAGGATTTTAATATTAGGGCAAACTGGGTAAAGAATATCTGAGGACTCTGGTATTTCTTGCAATTGCATGTGACTATAATTATCTCAAAGTCAGAAACTTAATTTTAAAGAGGGAAGTGCCTGTGGGCGCCTGGGTGGTGCAGTTGGTTAAGCATCCAACTCTTGATTTTGGCTCATGTCACGATGTCATATTTCGTGAAATCGAGCCCTGCATTGGGGTCTGAATTGATAGTGTGGTGCCTGCTTGGGATTCTCTCTCCCTCTCTCTGTCTGCCCCTCGTCCCCCAATAAATAAATAAAATATTTAAAAATAAAAAATAATAAAAAGGGAAGTGTCTAGATCACTACCAAACCAATTTATTTTGGCCTTAAATGAAGTATTACAGCATTTAATAATAATAATAATAATAATAATAATAATAATAATAATAATAAAGTTCACTTGGCTGCCCTGTGGAGAGAGCAGGTCAGAAAAGGACTAGAGGAGAGGCAGGATATTTAAGAGGTAGAACTGTTGGGGCACCTGGGTGGCTCAGTCAGTTAAGTGTCTGACTTTGGCTCAGGTCATGATCTCGTGGTTCTTGAGTTCAAGCCCTGCATTGGGCTGTCTGCTGTCAGCACAGAGCCTGCTTCGGATCCTCTGTCTCCCTCTCTCTGCCCCTCCTCTGCCTTGTACATGAGCGCTCTCTCTCTCTCTCTCTCTCTCTCTCTCTCTCAAAAATAAACATTAAAGATTTTTTTTGGGGGGAGCACCTGGGTGGCTCAGTCGGTTGGGTGTCCAACTTCCACTCAGGTCATGATCTCACGGCTTGTGAGTTCGAGCCCTGCATCGGGCTCTGTGCTGACAGCTCGGAGCCTGGAGCCTGCTTCAGATTCTGGGTCTACCCACCCTGCTCTGTCCCTCCCCCACTCATGCTCTGTCTCTCTCTGTCTCTCAAAAATAAATAAACATTAAGAAAATTAGAAAACAATTTTTTTAAGAGGTAGAATTGTTGCACCAGCTGGTTGACTGGATGATGGTGAAGGGAGAGAGACAGAAGTCAGAGCAGGCTGGAGCCATTCACTGGGATGGAGAATGAAGGAGCAAGAGCACACTCAGGGGAGCAAGTAAGGAGTTTAGGGCATTGGGACAAGATGAGTTGAGATGCCAGTAGGACATCTGCACGGAGGTATCTAGGAGGTAGTGGGATATACAGGCCTGGAGGTGAGGAGGGAGCTCTGGACTGGAGATAGAGATCGGGTGCCATTCTGACCTTCATTTGAACACAATCCCCATGAAGCCCTAGTGAGGACTCCAAGGTGAGTCAGACATGGTCCCTGTCTTTCAGGAGCTCACATTGTAGTGTAGAAGGCAGACAGGTGCACAGAACAAATAGTGTACGAAATGCCACAAGATGGGCCAAACATAAGGGTGGAGACAAAGACCATCCAATGCAGTCTGGGAAGGCTTCTTTAAAGGAGGCAGTGCCTGAGCGAGGTCCGATGGAGGAGGTGGAACTAGAAAGGCGGTTGCTGTTTATCTGGCAGTGCTTCCAGCAGCGGTTTCTCCCTAGACCAAGCTACTTATGCACATTTCTCTCTCTTTCATAGTCATCTGTGAGTTCTACCTCCATTTCCTCCCAAATGAGGTCTGGGTCCCCAGTGGATACGTCGTCGGAAGCTGAGATGCTGTGGGAAGTGTACCTGATACTGTGGGTCATTCGGAGACAACTGCGACAGCTGGCCCGCAGGCAGGAGAGGCGGAGGCGGCGCCACATCCGGGCCCACATTGGCTCCCAGCCTGACACGGCTCAGGGCCTGAAACAGGATGCCCGGAGTCCCCTTTAGGGGGGAACCCCACATCCTCAAAAAGCCCCACCTCAGTCTTAGGTAAGGTTGATGGGAGAGGTTAGGACAGCAGGCCAGGAGTTGTGTGTGAGAAGTTTTCATACTGTCACCTCTCTCATCGGGAGCCTAAGCCCAGGTGTGGGGTCCCACTTATTCCCCTTCATTCCATTTATTCAATTTGTAAAAAAAAAAAAAAAAAAAAAAAAAAATTATCAAAAGTTGGGAAATAAATATCAGATATTTCTGAGTAAATGGAGAGTGTGTTTGTGGATAGCCAGAAGCAATGAGGGGAACTCGGAGGGGGCACCTCAGGTCCTGCCCCAAATATGCGTGGGAGAAATTTGTGGGCTTGGGGGAGGGGGCTTTGGGGGGGATCAACACATCCAGGCCCTAGGCCCAAACCCACCTCCAGGGGCCGAATTGCCTTTGGCAACCCTGCCAGGCCGGGAGTGCAGCAGCACCCTTTACAGAGACACGCCACCTCGCATCAGGTCCTGAGCCCATGCTCTCCTGGGCAATCTTACAAGATGGGTGTTTTGCAGAGGTTAAGTGGGTTGTGTAAAGCCGGAGGGCAAAGATCTGCTGGAAACTGCCGGCTCCAGCGGCCAGCGACTGACGAGCCCCTCTGGCGCTCGAGGGCTCCGCCGCAGCGAGGTTGGCGGGTCCGAAGACTCCTACCCGGGAGCCGGACACGCGACGGTGGGGAAGGCACGCAGGCCCAGCTGGCCGCGCCCCTGCCGAGAGCGGCGCAAAACTACACCTCCCAGGGTTCCCAGCGGTGCCACGGGCGGGGGCGGGGGCGGAGGCGCGGGGACGCAGGGGAGACCTGGGGTGGTGCGGCGGCTGGGCAAAGGCGCCCCAGGGCCGAGAGTCCTGCTTCCCGGTAGGGTGTCAGCCTGGCGCCCCGGGGCGAACGACCCGGCGGGAGGTCGAGGCGGTTTGGAGGAGGCTGGGGGGTGGGGTGGTGGTGGCGGGAGGCAAGAGGAAGGAGACCGTGGAACCGCAGGTCCCCTCTCGGACTTAGTCCGCCCTTTTGCTGGTCCACGCGGAGGCGCAGAGGTGACTCCCCAAGGAAAAGCAGGGATATGTCACAAGTCTGCAAAATTAGGGGATTTCAGTGTTCACGGGCCTTGGGGGTGGCTTGGTGAAGGAGGAAGGGATGACAGCAGAGGCCCCGGGGCGGGGTGGTAGGGGGCAAGGGGAGGAGGAGGGAGGGTGCGGCTGGCTGTGTTGCTAGGTCTTGCTCACGTAGAGGTTAGTCGTGAATAGGCGGTGGGCGTGAGCAAAGCGGGGATTGGGGGATAGGGGGTGGGCGGGGGGTAGTGAGGAGCAACGGGGAGGGTTGCTGGAAGCGCCCAATTCACTAGAAGAGTCAGCAAACTACTCCCCTCACCGCTTCCCGATCCCTCACTGCTCTGGAGGAGTTGGGCCCCCTTGCTGGGAATCCGGGGCATCTTTCCCAAAAGTCGGGAACTGCAGCTGGCTGCCCAGTCCTATAGCTCTGCTACCCTGAGCCTATTAGCTGTCCGCCGCACCTCAACCTTTACAGCCACAGTGATACCAGCCACCACTTATTAAGCACCTATGGCAACTATTTTTTATGTCCTGTTCTAAGTAATTCTCATAGCAGCTTTATGATGAGGTATTATTGCTTCCGTTTTTTGTAAGAGAAACCAGGGACAGAAGGGTCATGTTTAATAAGATCGTGCCGCTTTCATTGATCCAATTAATGAGTCCAGCTCAGAGGGGACATGTAACATACATGTTAAACATACACACACATACCTGTTACACTGCAGGTGTTCAGTGCATTAAGTGACTTCACTGGGAATCTGTCTGGACTTTAGTTAGCATGAAGTCAAAACCTGCTTTCAGGTGTGGCCTCAAAACGGGCTGATACACAGTGGCTCATTTCTGGAGCTTTCAATTACCAGTTATTCCTCACATCTCCCTATGTGCCAGGAACCATTCTGGACCTGAATGGCATTGGTACAGGGTCTGTGTCCAGAGGTTGGAATGGTTGCCTCACTGTTTAAGATTCAGGATCAGCCCCTCCAAGTCCTCTTCCTACTGGGGACCTTAAGGTTTCAGCGAGAGGGTGGTGGAGCAGGGTTAAGGGTGCCCTGAGGGTCACTGGCAAATAGCCTTGCAAGTAGCTACAGGCCCAGGAGCCATTCCAGCCTTGAGCCTGTGGGCTTGTGGGAAGGAATACTGCTCTCATTTTTCTTTGGCTTCTTTGACATCCTGGGAGTGGGAGGGGAGGAAAGGAAGAAGGTGAGTTCAGCCAGCAGCCAAGGGAGCTGTTTGCACCTCCCACCACTCTGTCCCTCCCCAGACATGATGGAGTCCTGTCTGGACTTGGCCAAACAGGGGAACAGAGACTTGCTTGAGAGAAAGGGGCGGGATGGAAGACAAGTCCACAGAACTTGCTTTTCCCAGATGTCTCAGTGCACCCAAGTGGCCTCCTTCCTCCAAATCCTAAATAATCCAGCCTAGAGCCCTGGAGAGGAACTTCCCAATGGGGAGGGAAGCCGAAGTAATCTCCTGGGGGTAGTGATTTGTGGGGAAGGATGCTTACTCACCCCAGCCCTCTCCTGGCAAAAAGAAGTGTGGGACAGAGTGACCGCCACAGAAATCTGCCTCCTGATGACAGTCTTGTGAAAAACTCCCACCTTGGACACCTTCCCCTCCCATCCCCATCAGACCCCAGGCCCTTCTCCTCCATCAAATCTGTTCCACCCCATGAGGCAGATGTGGTAGGACTAGGGATAGTCTGAGTTGGGACCACCGTCCTTCTTTCTTTTCAAAGCTTACCCATCCTATTAGAAGGGCCCTGGGAATTTGGGCAGCAAAATGAGAGTGCTGGTCCCACATGCCCTTGCTCTCTGCCCCATCTCCCCTTCTCCTCCAAGATCATCGGATTTCCTGAAGATTCCAAATCTTTTGTCCAGCTCTGCCACACAGCAAAACGTGTCACACCCCTGCAGAAACCTTCCAGTAGTTTTCAATCATTCTTGGAAGAAAATCCAAACTGTTCCCTTTGTCTAAAATGCCCTTCTCTCAGATCTTGGCACGGTGGGCTCCTTGCCAGTCTGGATTCTGTACAAATGTCACCACGTCTTCAGGAACCCTTTCCCTGACAACCTAGAGATCAGGAAAGACCCACCGTCTTGGCCATCTTCTGCCTTTCACCATGCTTTATCTTTACCTAGTACTTAACAGTATCTGAAATTATATTTATTTACCAGTGTACTTGCGAGGCAGCTGTGAAATGCATGGGAAGTGGTTTAAACTAACACTTCCTGGATGTGTGACCTTGGGTGAATCTGTTAACCTCTCTGAGCCTTGGTTTCCTCATCTGTAAAATGGGGAAAGCAGTTGTACCTGTATCACAGGGTTGTCATGAAGATCCAGGAAGTGATGCTCAGCACAGTATAAGGACTCAATAAATGTAGGCTGTTATTATTATGATAACAGTTAAGAGTGACAGTGTATGGTTACCATCCCCATGGCCCCAAACAGTACTGAATAAAACAGAAACTAAACCTTTACCTATTATGTGGGAAGCACACTCCCACCAGCTGTCTTGTGGGCGCCATGCCATTTTGGAAATGACCAAGAATGCCATGTGCAGCGAGTACCAGGAAGAGCACTTGACAGAGAGTCAAAAGCCATTGGTTCTGGACTCAGTGTTGTTACCACTTCACCTCAGGACTTGGGCTGGTCACCTTTTTTCACTGGGCCTCAGGCTCTTCCAAGAAAATAATGGATTGAAGCAACTGATTGCTGTGCTCTCTGCCAGCTTCCAGGGGTTCTGCTTTGAGTCCTGTGCTCTCTTTATCCACCACATAGCCTTCAAGGTTGGGGAGACACGTGGTGCCTTCAACTTCCCTCAACCTTGTTTCCTAACAGGCCAAAGCTGCCGCGAAGAGAGTTGAACCCAGGGAAAACATTCTTTGTTTAAACCTTTGAACCCAGAGACAAAAGTCTCAGCCCTGGACACCAGATCTTCTTTTCACCCACATCACTCTCCCTGCTTCACCCTCATCTGCTGTCATATCTGAGCCCTGAGGAAGGAGAGCCAGCCCTCACTTCCCCTACAGGCATGAAGGCTTTGGCCTCAGTTATTCTCAGACATGCAGACAGGGTGTGTGTGTAGCTGCATGTACACAGATGTGTGTGCCTGTATGTACTTGCGGGTATCTGTAGCTATATTTTCACTTGTTTCCATTTTTCCCTCAGGAGCGGCAAGACTGAGATTAACTGAAGGAGAAGATTGTACATCCCAGGGCTGAAAATGCTGTCTGCCCCTTGCTGGAGCTGCCGATCTGTCCCGTGGGGTCATTCTGGGGTGCTGGGAATGGCCTAAGGGTAGGGATCTCCTCTTCCCTTCTTAGACCTCTTTGTTTCACGAGTTGAGCCCTCCTGTCCCACACCTGTCTGCCCACCTCACCTGGGATGCTGTATCCCTGCGAAAGCTGAGTCATGGCCTGTTTCCCTTTCCCTCAGTGCCTCCTGCAGTGAGTGGCTGTAGAGGGGCGGGTTTTGCAAGACAGGCTCAATGTTTTGTGTTAAAGGAGTCTGTGCAAGGGCACAACTGAGGTGTGACAGTGGCTGGCCCAAGCTGGGACAGATGAGGTCCTAAGAAGGCTGGTCCCCAGGATGCAGGGGCAGGTCTGTACTACCCTTCTCTGGCTTTCTCTCTGCCTCTACATTTACCCATGTGGTAAAAATAGGCCCAGCTGTTTTTCCTTTATTTATATGCTCTGACAGGTTTATTCGGCTGGGTTATGGGTCCTTTCTAGAGGCCCACAGAGTTTAATATCGAATTTAAGAGCCTTAACTCTGGAGCCAGACTACCAGATTTTAAGTCCTGGCTCTACCACTTACCAGCTGTATGGCCTCGGGCAAGTTACTTAACCTCTCTGTGTCTCCATCACCTCATCTGCAAAATGGAGGTAATGTAGGAATGTTGTGAGGATTTAATGAATTAATGCACAGAAAAATCTTAGAATAGTACTTGCCACATAGTATGTGCTGAATACATGTTTGTTTTTATTATTATTTCTTATTGATATCTAGAAGCTCTTTATATATCAAGGGCATTAAGCCTTTCTGTGATATGAGTTGCAAATGTTTTAACACAATCCTCTTTTTTAACTTTTTATTTTGAAAGAATGTGGATTCACATGCAGTCATCAGAAATAATGTAATATTGAGTGCCTATATACCATTTATTCAGCTTTCCCACATAGAGGTGGCACTTTTTAAAAAATTACTTGACATATATTTAATTTCTTAAAGTTTATTCATTATCGATGTGAGATCTTATGGTATTTGTCTTTCTCTGACTTATTTCACTTAGCACAATGACCTTAAAGTCCATCCATGGTGTCACAAATGGCGGGATTTCCTTTCTTTTTGTGGAATAATATTCCATCATATATATTGGATGAAATCCAATCCCCTTACCTCAGCTGGTCCATCAGTGAGCTTCAGGTTTCTTCCATGTCTTGACTATTGTAATGTTATGATGGGGGCGCCTGGGTGGCTCAGTTAAACATCCAACTCTTAGTTTTGGCTCAGGTCATGATCTCACGGTTGGTGAGTTCAAGGCCCGCATCAGGCTCTGCTCTGACAGCGTGGAGCCTACTTGGGATTCTCTCTCTGCCCCTCCCCTGCTCACTTTCTCTCTCTCAAAATAAATAAATAAACATGAAAAAAATAATGTTATGATGAACCTGGGGGTGCAGATACCTTTTTGAGTTAGTGTTTTTGTTTCTTCTTCAGATAAATCTCCAGAAGTGGGATTGCTGGATCACATGGTAGTTCTATTTTTAATTTTTGAGAAACCTCCATACCATTTGCCATAGTGGCTGCACCAAGTGACATTCCCATCAGCAGTGCACAAGTGTTGTGTTTTCTCCACACCCTCACCAACACTTATAATCTCTTGTCTTTTTAAAAATATGTTTTAATGTTTATTTTTCAGAGAGACAAAGAGAAACAGAGTGTGAGTGGGGGAGGGGCAGAGAGAGAGAGGGAGACAGAATCCAAAGCAGGCTCCAGGCTCTGAGCTGTCAGCACAGAGCCCGACACAGGGCTCCAACTCATGGACTGAGAAATCATGACCTGAACTGAAGTTGGACGCTTAACTGAGCCACCCAGGAACCCCTCTTGTCTTTTTGGTGGCAGACATTCTAACAGGTATGAGCTTATTTACTCTTATTTTTCACCAAACAAATACAGTTTTGGAATTTTACATGGGGTTAGAGAGATCTTTGCGGTGCAACTTGGAGTACGTCGTCTCTTCATGTAAGTCCTTTTCAGGGTGTTCTGTAGCCCTTAGGATGAAATCCAATCCCCTTACCTCAGCTCCTGGCGGTGGTCCCTGTCCACCTGCCTGACCTCATCTCTTTGGGTTTCCCCTTGCTGTCACTTCCAGTGTGCTTGGTTGGTTTCCATTTATTTCCTCCTGCCCCTGGGCCTTTGCAGATGCTGATTCTTCAGTTTTGAAAGTTGTTCCCCCACATTCTTCACCTGGCTTGCTCCCATTCCCCCTTCAGAGCTTCTCTCCCCCTCCCTCAGAGAAGACTTCCCTGAGTCCCCGCCCCCTCCCTGGGCAGTGTCCCGGGGTCCCAGGCTTACCTTAGCACAGTGCCCCTCACGCAGAGGTGTTCAATGGATGTTTGGGGTAGGGAAGGCTGACTCATTGGGTATGCACTACTTGGTCCTGGCCTGTCCACTCGATGGGCTTCAGGGTTCAGACTCACTCCCTTTGGGGTCCTGCCTTTGGCTCCCTGACTGTGCTCCCCTCCCCAAGAAAACCTTTAAGACCCAGAAGCAAGCAGGGAGAAACACAAAGCCTGGGGCTGGAAGGGAGAGCCAGGGGAGATTAAGCACTGTCCAGACGGGTTGTTGACTCCTTGTCTCGGGTCTACCCCACAGAAAGTGGGGGTTCAGAGGTGACCAGGGAGAAGCCTGGTGTGAAATAGACAGGAATTGGGAGTCACAGGTGAGAACTCTCCTCGTCCCTAACAGCCTACTCAGATTTGTTTTTTCCTTCACCACACTGTCCTTTACCTGCTCTCCTCTCCACCCCATCCACAGCTATGGCTCCACTTGTGTGTCCCTGCCCCTGAGGACAGGCTGCCACCCAGGACTTATTGGGGCAATACCTCCAGGCAGTACTGACAGGTGCCGGGGCACCTGTGCGGCACTGCCTCTCCTTTTTGCTCTCTGATGGCCCTGCCTCCATCCTTTTCTGTGTCCTTCCCTCCTCCCATTCCCTGGTGAATGTCCAGGAGGCTCTGGAGCCAATCAGGGAGAAGTCAGGATCTTCCACTCTCGATGTGAGCGGGAGCAATGGAAGTAGGGGTCAGCACTACACAAGGTGGCTTCTCAGTCCCTTCCTCATGAACTCTCTGAGCAGAGAACCTGGCACCCAGCAAAATCAGTCCCCTGAACCCAGGGCAGTGTGGGAACGGGACTCAAAGCCCTCTCCTGTACCTTTTCAGGCTTCACGGAGTGCTGGGGTTGACTTCTAGAGACAAGCAAAACCCTCAGAGGGCAGATAATTAGCAGTGCACAAGAGATACAGCCAACTCAGAAAAACCCATCCTTCCTAGCTGTGTGACCTTGAGCAAGTGAGTTAACCTGTCTGAATCTTACTTTCCTTATCTGGAAAATACAGTAAATACTTAATGTCACACGGCTGCATGAATGTGAAGTGCCTTGCATAGGGCTTGATACATGGTGAATTGGCAGCAGGTGAATAGGTCTTCTAAACACACCAGAGAAGTGGTTCTCAGGGTGTGGTGCTAGACCAGCTGTACTAGCCGCACCCTGAAAATGGGTAGAAATGTAGACTCTCAGGCCCTATCCCAGACCCACTGAATCAGAATCTCTGAGGGCGGGTCCCACCCATCTGTTTTAACAAGACAGACGAAGTTTGAGAACCACTGCCATATTGAGCAGGAATGCAGACCATTAGATTCCGAAGCTTTCAGACACATCAGAATCACCTGGGAACTCGTTAAAAATACAGATTCTGGGGCACCTGGTGGCTCAGTCTGTTGAGTGGGCAACTTCAGCTCAGGACATGATCTCCTGGTTCCTGAGTTCGAGCCCCACATGGGGCTCACTGTTGTCAGCACAGAGCTTGCTTCAGATTCTCTGTGCCCCCCGCCTGTCTGCCCCTCCTCTGCTTGTGAGGGGCAAAATAAATAAACATTGTGGTGCCTGGGTGGCTCAGTCGGTTAAGCATCTGACTTCCACCCAGGTCATGATCTCATGGTTTGTGAGTTGGAGCCCTGCCTTGGGCTGTGCTGACAGCCTGGAGCCTGCTTCAGATTTTATGTCTCCCTCTCTCTTTCTGCCCCTCCCCCGCTCACACTCTGTCTCTCTCTCTCTCTCTCTCTCAAAAATAAATAAACATTAAATTTTCTAAATAAACATTAAAAAGGAGAAAAATAATACAGATCCCTGGCCTCAAAGCCAGGATTGAAGTGAGGCCTGGGAATTATATTTTAACCTGAGATGGGTTGGATGGGGGGGCCATGCACCAGAAGCTGCCCTGGGGAAAGGTCATGGAAGGCCCCTTGGGTAGTTGAAGGCTCCAGCCTGGGGTCCTGGGGACTTCCTTTGGGTGGGAAAGGTGATATAAAGCTGGAAACTGAAGGAATTTGCACTTTACCCTGAAGTCACTGAGGAAAGGGGAGGAAGGGTACACAATGAAGGCAGTGCGTGCCAAACCTGGCTACCGGCCCAACCCCGTGACGTCACCCCACAACCCCTGAGGCCCTGGCCGCCCCGGGGGTCTCTGCCGCCTCCTCCCGCGGTCCGACTGGTGTAGGTGCGGGGAGACCCGGCCCCAGGGCACCAAGCTCCGGGTGGGATGTCCGGGTGGAACGACAGCGCGGCACCAAGCCGGCCGCCGAGCTGGGGGACCTGCGCGATCCGCCACCTCGCTCTCCTGAGCTCCAGGTGGCGCTGGCGTGCGCGGACGCCCGATCCGCCGAGGCTTTGCCACCGCCCTCTCGCCGCTCCTCGGCCCCAGGGTAGGAGCTGGCAGCGGCCTGGAGGGGCGGCGGCCACGGCGGCGGAGGGGCGGGAGGGCCTCCTGGCAGTGTCCGCGAACAGGGATGCGTCCCTGTGTGAGCCTCAGACCCGAGCCCCTGCCCCTCCTCGCCGCGGCCCTTACGGAGCCCCTGCCCTGTGTCCTCGGGGTCCGCCCACCGTGGTAACTTCGGCCGTTGGACACTGGTTCCACCGGACAGTTAATTTCTAGTTAAAACAATTCCGGGCTTGGGTTGAGCGTCTTGAGGCTTGATTTCGGCCTAGGTCTTGATCCCAGGGTTCTGGGATCGAGCCCCTCGCTCCAACCCCCCACCCCTCCACACCCCCAGCTCTCTCTCTCGCGCGCGCGCGCTCTCAAATAAAGCCAAAACAACAACACAACACACACACACAGACACACACCCCTTCTCAACAAGCTAGTGAAACCTGTCCCCTGCCCGGGAACAGCTAGCCTGTCTCACCCTCTTGCTCTACTGTTCTTGCTGCCATGTCCACCATCACCGGAGCTCGCACTTCATGCCTAACAGAGCTTTGCATCCATCACCTCATTTAGTCCTGAAGGCAGACTGTCTCTTAGGCCCTAAGGCCATCACTGCTGGTTTCCAAATCAGTAAATTGTGGTTTAGAGGAGTTCAGTAACACCTCTAAGATCCCACAGTTAGTGATATTGGATGTCACTGATCACTGCTTTCCCCATTTCCCTGACTGAACCTAGGGGCCCCTCCTCCTTCTCTCTCCGTCCTTCAGGGCCAACGGTTACTGTTGTGTAGGTTGTGCACTGCACAACTCTACAATCAACAGACATGTATGGAACCATTAGGGCAATTTTTCACCACATGGCAGTAAAGGGCTTCAGGAAAGGGGCACATTTTTCTAATTTGCACAAAATTGCCTTGTGGGCTGCCCCAGTGTCCCTGCACCATCTCTCCAAGTTTGTTCCTCCTCTTCCCAGCAGGTGCATCTGCCATCCTACACCGAATTTGGCTTTCTACAGGACCATGGAGGTCTTCATAGAGCCTGGCCCAAGGGATCTACTCTCTTCTGATGGATAGTGCTCTGTGACATGACCTGATGCTGCTCCTCAGTGGGACCTGTACCTGTTAACAAGTACATGCTTACATGTGTGTGTGTTGGGGGTCACCTCATCGGCCAAAGCATAACTACCCCTTGCAGGTGAGAGTGTCTTGTAAGCAAGATGAGATTTTCCTGGTGGGATTTCTGGGGAGTACAGGACAAGTGGATGAGCCCTATGAACCAGGCATGTTGATCCTCCAAGCTGATATTATAAGGGCTATGAAGAGGACTCCCACCCACCCTCCCAGAACCACACTGGGCACCCTGCAGATTTGAGGGTGGGCAGAGAAGATCTGGAGAGGATGGATATGGTCTCAGGAACATCCAGCTCACTGCATGGATGCCTCCAGCGCCAAGTGGGGCAGAGATGATGCTGGGAGTGGAGTGATAGAAGCTGGCCTAGGATCTAGAGAAGAGGAAGAGAAGGATATGGAGAACCAGTCTCTTGGAAGTGGAGGAGGGGAGAGATATCTAGGCTGCATTGGGTAAGGGGAACACCCTGAGCTGGGACCACTGGCCTGAAGGTAGAGAAGGAAGAGGAGATTTTGATCAGATTGGGGAACCCTGGTCTTGGTGCCCAATGTCCCAGCTTAGCTTCGGGCCATGGTGGGGCTCTCTTGGAATGATGGCTTCCCATTCCAGGGCTTCTCCTGTTCCTCCATTTGACCTGTGCCCTGTGTTACCTCAGTTCCTTGCTCACTGGATGACTCCCAAAGCACGGAGCTTGCTCCTGGCAGGAGATCTGACCTGCTCCACCGCTCCAGCTC
Organism: Herpailurus yagouaroundi; assembly: GCF_014898765.1. NCBI lineage: Eukaryota > Metazoa > Chordata > Mammalia > Carnivora > Felidae > Herpailurus > Herpailurus yagouaroundi. Next base: position 7,357,741 of record NW_024412447.1, on the reverse strand, counting down.
TCACTGCACCCACTTTATGCTTCTAGGGTTTTCTCTTTTGCCAAGAAGCAGTTGATCTCCAGCATCCATCCTCAGACCTGCCACTTTTAAGTTGCATCAGGATACTCGCTGCTTCCTGCGGCGCCTGGTAGGCCTGGCTGGTTGGACACATCTATCCAGTCATCCTGAATTGCCACTCCTGGCTGGGGGCTGACTGGGGAGGCTGCCATGGCTGGTGGGGAGGGGAGATGCTAGAGTCCTGGGGAGAAGTGAGAGTCTTGGGAAGGAGAGAGGAAGGGGCTGGTTGCAGGAGATGCCAAGGGGAGGGGACCAGCCCCTGGGTGGTGGCAAAAGACTGAACTCTGTGTGTGTGTGTGTGTGTGTGTGTGTGTGGTGTTTGGGGGAGGGGATATACTGCCTGGAACAGAAGCTGCTCAGAGATCAACTAATATAGTACCTCCACCTTTAATAATGAGAAGACTAAGGCCTAAAGAGGAAAGAGATGGTGTTGCTGGAGGGGGTGGGGGTGGGGGGGAGTCCTTTGGCTTCTGGACCCAGGCCCAGTCCTCTCTGGGATGTGAGTCCCTCCTATTCCTCTCTCTGTCCCTAAGCGTGGACTATGGACCTGGGGCAGCAGATGTGATATCTGTGCCCACAGGCACATCTTTGGCGACAGCAGTGTGGAAGGCCTCTTTCTCTGCCAAGTTCACTTCCTGCTGGACTACCTGGTTCCTGCTTGTGGCCCCTCCATCCCTCTAGCCTAGAACCAACCCAATTCCAGATCTTTGCTCAGCTCATTGGTGCCAGAGCAACACGCCTTTCTTCAGCCTAGGATGCAGATAGGAAACGTGCTGGGCATTTGGGGGTTTTCTTGGGTTAAGGACTGACACAGTGCATGGCAGAGAGGAGCTTGTCAGGGGTAGGGTGGGGGCTGGGTCCTAATTCCTAGGGCTCTGCTAGCAGCCCAGGTTTTGGTCTCCTAAAACTCAGTATCTAAGGCCTCAGTTTCTTGAGCACGCTTCCTGGTTGCCATGGTTGCCTGATGCTTTGGACATGATCAGTGACCAGCTGTGTGGCCACTCCCTGGACCTTGAGATGTTGGAGGCCGTTGGATGGGCATTGCTGGACAGAGACCCTCACCATTAACTTCTTCACACAAGACTTCCCCTAATGGCCCCTCCCTCTGTGCTGATATGGCCCCCATCCCTTTCCCTACATGGAGGGACCCCAGTGAGTCATTCCTCTATAATGCCAACACCAGGCTTCCCTTCCCAGTGCCTCCAATACACCACCTGTCTATCTCCCGCGTCCCACTCTTCCTTCTCCTGTCTTTACCTGTTTCCCTTGGTAACTCTCTGGAGCCTGGGGAAGCCTTCTCAGGACAAGATGGTCCTTCATGACCAGATCCTTCTCACCAAGGGGACTCCAATCTCAGCCCCCCAAGGGATGGGGATGCTGCCAAGGTGAGAGTGTGGGTGAGATCCTGGGGAACACGGTGACCCAAGCCCGAGGTGCTGCCCAGACTTTTCGCCCAACTGTATTAGTTTTCTGGGGCTGCCATAACAAGTTACCACACACTCAATGCCTTAAAACAACATAAATTCATTCTCTCATGGTTCTGGAGGTCAGAAGTCTGAAGTTAGTTTCCCTGAGCCAAAATCAAGGTGCAAGGAGAGCTGTGCTCCCTCCAGAGGCTCTGGAGGAGAATCCATTCTTTGCTTTCGTCCAGCCTCTGGTGGCCACTCTGATCTCTCTCACATTGTCTCCTCTTTGCTGCCTCCCTCTTTTAAGGAGACTTGGGATTGGGCCTCATGTCTCTGGGAGGTCATTATTCAGCCTCCTACACCACCTTTCACCCAAATGCACACACTCACAGTTGTTGATCGCTTGGTCTAGGAGCTGTGGAAATCAGCCAGGAAAGGAGTTGAGAAGTAGGAGAGGGCCCAGGACTAGCCCTAGGCCAAAGGCTTAGTAGCTTCTGGGTGGGCCTACCTGGGAGTGGGAGGGGGGAGCAGCAAAGTCTGGGGGGAACTGCCACATTTCTCCCCAAGTTGTACATCCCAAATAGTATTTGCCCAAAGACCTCTTTCATGCCACCTGCCCCACTTGCAGGTTGGGAAGCACTAGGGGTTATGGGTAAGAGCCTGGGTAGTCAGGCCCTGGGGCCAAGGTAGGCTGAGGCATCACCATTTACCAGTTGTGGTTCTCAAAATGTGGGCTAGGGCCAGCAGCATTAACATCATCTGGGAGTTTATTAGAAATGCAATTTCTTGGGGGGAACGCCTGGGTGGCTCAGTTGGTTAAGCGTCCAACTTCGGCTCAGGTCATGATCTCATGGTTTGTGGGTTTGAGCCTCGTGTCAGGCTCTGTGCTGACAGCTCAGAGCCTGGAGCCTGCTTCAGATTCTGTGTCTCCCTCTCTCTCTGCCCCTTCTTGGCTCATGCTCTGTCTCTGTCTCTCTCAAAAATATATAAACATTTAAAAAAATAATAAAATAAAAATTTTTTAAGTTCAATTTCTTGGGCCATACTACAGACCTACTGGATCAGAAACTCTTTGCTGGAGCCTGGCATTCTGTGTTTTAACATGCCATCCAGGAGATTTTGATGCATTTTTAAAAATGTTTATTTTTGAGAGAGGAGGGGCAGAAAGAGAGGGAGACAGAATCTGAAGCAGGCTCTAGGCTCTGAGCTGTCAGCACAGAGCCCAACGTGGGGCTCAAACCCACAAACCGTGAGATCATGAGCTGAGCTGAAGTTGGATGCTTAACCGACTGAGCCACCCAGGCACCCCAGCTTTTATTATTTTTTTTTTTGGCTCAGCATAACCTAGCTAATTCATCCAAGTTGTTGTGTACCAATAGTATGTTCCTTTTGATTGCTGAGTAGCATTTTATAGTATGGATATACAATAGTTTAACATTTATTTGTTTGTTTGTTTGTTTATTTAGGCTGATAGCAGACAGCCCAATGTGGGGCCGAACTCATGAACCGGGAGATCACGACCTGAGACGAAGTTGGTCACTTAACCAACTGAACCCCCCAGGTACCTCCATAATTTAACTATTTACCTGGTGAAGGACATTTGGGTTGTTTCAAGTTCTTGGCTATTATGAATAAAGCTGCTATAACCATGTATATGAGTTTTGAAGTGCTCAGGGCTATGGAATTAGCTACCACATTCTGGGGGCCATGGGTGCTTACTGGGTCCATCATTGTTTCTAACGGCTTTTCAGTGGACAGAACTAGGATACACTTTTCAATTTAAACCACAATACACCAGGGGTTCATAAGATACTTCCTAAATTCAATATGGCAGAGAATTTGCATGACATCATTGATTTTATATCCTTTTCTACTAGGTGAAAATTCCAGTTCTGATACTATTAACATAAGTATGTTTTGTCCTACACATTTTTACCTATTTCACACATGACTACTGAATATAACTTAAGACTTTAGGGCAGGTGTTTTTTTTTTTGTTTTGTTTTGTTTTGTTTTTTAATGGCAGTTAATTTTGTCCTTAGGGCAGATCTTTGGGATGTACAGTTAAATTTATGTGTTTTCAAGTCATTGAGAAAAGTTCCCTTCCGTATTAAGTTAGGCCACCATGTAGAATCACATTTAGGTTCATTTATTTCATTTTACTTTCAACTTTTAGGGATTGATTTTTAAAAAATATTTTTTATTTTTTGAGAGAAAGAGAGCGAGCATGAGCAGGGGAGGGGCAGAGAGAGATGGGGAGAGAGGATCCAAAGCAGGCTCTGTGCTGACAGTAGAGAGCCGGATGCGGGGCTTGAACTCACTAACTGTTACATCATGACCTGAGCCGGAATCAAGAGTCTGACCTTAAGGGACTGAGCCACCCAGATGCCCCATAGGGACTGATCTTTAAAAATTAATTTTTGTCATATAGCTATGGAAAACATAGGCTTCAAAGTCAAACACACAAAACAAAGTATATCAAAGTCTAGCCTCTTTTGCTTTCATTTTGTTCGCTCCTTCTTACAAAGTTTTTGAGTTATATTTCCACTTAAAAAAAAAACGCAGGAATTTACATTTGTACCTCCCCACTCCCTGTCACAAATGAATAGTAGAAGAATTTGTATACTTTCCTGCTGAAGACAGGATAGCCTCTAGTGTTTCACCCCTGAGATCCTCAGAAACATTTTTTTTCTTTTTTTTTTTTAAATGCACGTAGCTATCTATGCCTTCTACCGGATCTTCCACAGCAGTTTTCAGAAAGATAAAGCATATGAAAACACTCAAACTGCAAAGTGGCAGACAAACGTGCCTGTTGACGGAGTAATAACCCATCTGGGGAGAACCTCAAGAGTCATGAGCCCAACTTAGCACATTTCACACAAGACAAAAGAGGCTCACAGAACTGAGAGGACCTGCCCCAAGGAACACAGGAAACGGGCAAGCGATCCAGTCTCCTGCCCTGCAATCCCCCGAGCCTTTTTTTTTTTTTTCCTTTTTAAAAACTGTACTCAACATACAGGTAACTATTTTTATTTACTTATTTTTTATTTGAGAGAGAGAGAGAGAGAGACTGTGCGCGAGGAGGGGAGAGGGGCAGAGGGGGAGAGAGAATCTCAAGCAGCTCCACACTCAGCGGAGAGCCCCACCCCTGCTGGATCCCACAACCGTGGGATCATGACCTGGGTCGAAATCAAGAGTGGGTCGCGCCCCTACAGACACCGATTTTAAAGAGACGAATATTTTAGAGAGCCCTCGAAGGGGAAAAAGTCACAAACGGCTGCAAGGCTGAACGAGGCAGTTCTTGCCGAGGCAACCATGAACGCCCAGAGTCCCGGGAAGAAGTCGGGTCTGGGGGGTCAGAGAGCTTCTCCCTCACTCATACTGGGAAGCTCCCGTCGCAGTTGGCAGGCGACGAAACACACGGAGATGCTGTGAAGGCACCGAGTAGGGAGGGCCGACGTGGGGGCGCCTGACCGTTCAGTTAAAGCTGTCCCATTTGGCATAAAAGACTTAACACACGCACACTCCGGCTTCGAGCAGAAGTCAGATCAAGACTGCAGGAAAAAGACGCCACATCCAGGTTTCCAAAGAAGAAATGGTCCTCGTGAGGACCCGTAGCGCCTCCACGGGCTCCAGCTCTGAAACTTTGGCTTAGGGGTGGGGCCGAGGTTTTGTGGGCGGAAGCCCTCGGGGAGACAGGGAGGGGAGTAACGGAAATGACGCTTAGAAGCGCCGATGGGGTGGGGCAGGGGCTGGTCTTTCCGCCCTGTTTGGGTAGGGGCAAGCGATTTCCGGTAGCGGTGTCTGGAAGGGGAGGGGCGGGGGAGAAGGGGCGGTGAGTTTGTGTTCTGTGACCCCTGGCCTCCAGAGACCTTGCACTCTGGTAGCCAGACCAAGATGATGGGCTGTGAGGAGCCAGGGCTGGAATTGGTCGAAGGGGAGGAGGCCGTGGCGGCCCCAGGGCCACCCCCGGAACCGCGCGCCCCGGAGCCCAGAGCCCCAGTTCCCGAGCCTGGCCTGGACTTGAGCCTGAGCCTGAGCCCGCGGTCCGAGACCCCCGAACGGCCGACCTGCAGCCCTGGGCGGCGGAAGGGGCGGGCGGACCGGCGGGGCGGGGCCCGCAAGGGGCGGCAGGTGAGCTGGGGGAAGGCCTGCCCGCCAGCCCGCAGACGAGCCCGCGCCCACCTCTTCACCGCCCCACTCTCTGCTCCCAGGTACGCTTTCGCTTGGCACCGCTCTCCCCTGTGCGGTCCGAGCCGCTGCTGGCCGCCGCCGCACCCAGCGAGAAGCTCTCGGCGCCGCAGGACCTGGGGGCGCCCGCGCAGCAGAGCAGCCTGGCATTGAGTCTCGAGTTGCAGGCCGCGCGGGCTGCAGCCGAGGGCCAGTTCGATGCCGCGAAGGCCGTGGAGGAACAGCTGAGAAAGTCGTTCCAGACCCGCTGCGGCCTGGAGGAGAGCGTGGCCGAGGGTGAGAGAGAGACGGCCGGCGGGACGCGGGAGTGGGGTTGAGAGGCGCCGCTCACCTCCGCTCCCCCTGCGGTCTCAGGGCTGAACGTGCCGCGCTCCAAACGGCTCTTCCGAGACCTGGTGAGCCTGCAGGTGCCAGAGGAACAGGTTCTGAACGCGGCGCTGAGGGAGAAACTGGCGCTCCTACCACCGCAGGCCCGAGCCCCGCCCCCAAAGGTGAGGGACCTGGGCTTGAGTTTCGGCCTTGTGCCCTCCTCCCCTTCCCGAGTGTAACCTCACTTTGGGCTCCCAATTCCCAACAGGAGCCACCTGGGCCAGGGCCAGACATGACCATCCTTTGTGACCCAGAAACATTATTTTATGAGTCTCCACACCTGACCGTGGACGGTCTGCCTCCTCTGCGTCTCCAACTCCGGCCCCGCCCTTCAGAAGATACCTTCCTCATGCACCGGACACTGAGGCGATGGGAAGCGTAGACGTGAAGGCTCCCGGGATTGCTAGTTCGTATATTTGTGTTAAAAACTTTTTCATGGGGCGCCTGGGTGGCGCAGTCGGTTAAGCGTCGACTTCAGCCAGGTCACGATCTCGCGGTCCGTGAGTTCTAGCCCCGCGTCGGGCTCTGGGCTGATGGCTCAGAGCCTGGAGCCTGTTTCCGATTCTGTGTCTCCCTCTCTCTCTGCCCCTCCCCCGTTCATGCTCTGTCTCTCTCTGTCCCAAAAATAAATAAACGTTGAAAAAAAAAAAAAAAACTTTTTCAGAATAAAGTGGCTTTGCTAACAAATGGGACTCTTCTTGGGAGCCTTAAAATGAGGTCAAGCCTCAGGTTGGAAGCTGTCTGGAAGTCAAGTTTTTGGTCTTTTAGGAACTTGGTAGTGCTAGCAAGTTAACACTGTCCCACCCTCCCCACCCCTTCAGTCACAGACACTGCATTTGTTCCTTTGCGCTACTTATTTCGGGTCACTTTAACATGTGGGTCTCAGGCCTTCTTCCCTAAAGGCTCAAGGATTCATCTAGTTGCACATTACAAAACAGGTGGGTGGGTAATCCTGGAGCAGGTGGGCAGTCTGGTCCATACTGCCTTTTTTCTAGTTCTACTTCAACTCCACTGTTCATTCTTCCTAAGTTGTAAATTTGCCTCTGTCCAAAGCTCCCACAAAATAATTTTTGTCAATGAGATTTTTTGGGGAGGGGAGATGGCCTCTTTTCTCAATTTCCACTTAAGAATTCACATTATACCCCTTCTTCCAGACTAGAGTTGTGTGTGTGGATGTCACTAGCATTCAACACTCACTGAAAACTCTGTCCTCTTCCTTGAGACTCTATTTGGGCAGAGGAAGCACAGGTTCTACTGGGAAGCACCATCCCTTCCCCACCAACTAGAAAGTGCCAGAAACCAGCGTGGGGGCCACTGCCCTGAACATCAATTTATTGTGCTGTTCTTACATTCCAGACCCAACCCCCTCTCCCAGTGGGGGTCAGCAGAGGGAACGATTTTCACAGTACCTGCATGCTTCCCTGCCAAACTTCCCCCTCTTAACCCTCAGTCCATCTATCTGTGGTCCACTGAAACGCAGCTAGGGACAAGGGCTGAGGAGAAATGGGAATCTCCTTTGGAGAACAGAAGGAAGAGGCTAGAGAACTTGATACCCCCCACCTCCCATACCCGAGGAGAACAGGTCAGCAAACAGTCCATGCCATCCAGCCCAGTAAGCTGGGGGGTGGTGGGGAAGGGTGGAGAGGAAGATGTCAGTAACTCCAGCACGGATGGGCTTGCTGCAGAGGTGGAGGGAGGAGGCTGGGGCAGCAACATAGGAGAAGCTTTCTTTGTAGATCCGAGAAAGGAAACGATTTTTGGAGCCAAAAAGGAAAGACCTTGGGGTACTTTCCTTTTCCCCCAGGTCCTTAAGAGCAGTGGGTAGCTTCTTCACACTTTCTGTTCAGGGGGCCACTTAGTGGCTGGGGGAACGGGCCTTGTGGAACAGGTACACAGAACGCTGGAAGCCTGAGGAGAGAGTATGCAATTAGTAGGGGTTAGCAGGACTTCAAGACTCCACAGGGTCTGCAGCTTTCTTTCAGGGCCAGCCTCGACATCCCTCCCCATTCTCACCAATCAGCCAACCTTACCTCTGGAGGTGTTGTGGGGTGTAGCCACAAGCTCATAGCTGGAGAAGCCCACCTCTGGGGAGGTCAGGTAGGAAGTGAACTGCTCTGGCCTCAGCTGGATTCGAAAGTAGTTCTTATAGATTGTTTCCTAGGGAGAAGGGCAGGGGACCGCTTCAGTTTGCTGGCTTTTCCCTGGCGTGGAATGATGTCCACCCAGGGGACCTATTCACCTCGTTCAGAAAGTACTTCTCTTTCTGCTTCCTTGAGGCCTTTCTTGTCTCAACTAAAGGAAGGATATCCCAATTTCCACCAAAATCCCAACTCACCGAGAGAGTCTTTCTCTTGCCATAAGATGACCAAGGTTGGGGTTCTAAGACCAGGATGCCCCCAGGACGTAGATGCCGGTAGATCCTGCGAAACATGCGCTTTAGCCCCTCATCTCCCCAATTCAGGTGCACCCACTTGGTGAGGCTGAGGCAGAGCACGACATCATACTCGGGTGTTTGGGCCTCCACCAGCTCATCTCGATCCAGGACATAGTTACCCTGAGGGCAAGAATTGGGAGCAAGGTCAACAGAGGCAATAAAAGAACCACTGCCCCCACACAACCCACCCTGTAGCCTCTAAGACAGAAAGTCCTACAGCCTCACCTTAGCCCTTGGCCACAATCTTCTCTGACACTTGTGAGACTAACTCCCAAATGGTGCCCTCTTTGAGTCTCATTTTCTTTTTTTCTCTTTGTAAAGTTTATTTATTTTGAGAGAGAAAGGGAGAGAGAGAACGAGCAGGGAGGGGCAGAGAGAGAGAGGGAGAGAGAGAATCACAAGCAGGTTCTGCACTGCCAGCACAGAGCCCAACACGGGGCTTGAACTCACAAACTGTGAGATCATGACCTGAGCCAAATTCCAGAGTCAGACTTTAACTGACTGAGCCACCCAGGCACCGCCCCCCTCCCCAAGTTTTTTTTTTTTTTTTTTCTTTAACTTTAGGTAGGCTTCACATCCAACATGGGGCTTGAACTCACAACCTGGAGACCAAGAGTCCCATGCTGTATCGACTGAGCCAGTTTGGGGGCCCCAAGTCTCATTTTCTTGCTTTCCACCCTCCTGCCCTTTTCTGTTGGTGGTAAGCCAAACATAAAAAAGGAGCCTGAATAATTTTAAACTGAGCAAATTACCCACAAGGTCTCCAAAACTGGTGTGAAACTTCACAGAAAAAACACAGGTTCTCTGGAGACTCCATCCAGTACTTATTCCCACCCCACAAACATTGATCTGGGAGACCACTCAAGTCAGCTGAGTGACTCAACATTGCAAAAGGACCTAACTCAGGTTTGAAAGGGAACCTGTAGTTCCTTCCCTGTAGTTGAAGCTGGCAGAGTTCCAGGCCTGTTTCCTTTCTCTGAGAGAAGTGAAGAGCCCCATCCCTTAGGAAACCTTTTCTAGATGATAAGCTCAACACCCTCTGCAAAGTCCATTCTTGCAGGCTTAACCCAACACATTGCCAACTGTTCCTGCAGACGGCCTAACTGGAATGTTTTATGGAGAGCTATGTGCAGTCAGGAGACAGACACTGAAGACACAATACCCCCCTCCTCCTGCAGAGGACTTTGACTCTTCCCCATTCCACCATCTAGGGTCAACATGAGATGATCTAAGGCCAAGACACTTCGGGGTCCTGATCACCAACACTCTTCAACCAAATCTGGATCTAAGTCCCTCTCAAAATATTAGTCAGCCACTACCCTCCTCCTCCTCCCACCCCAAGACATTCCATGTCTGACACCTATCCCTTCATGCACCTTCATTCTGTGGGTTGGAGAGCAAACTTTTGGTCTGGATTACAGGCCAGGCCGGGAGCAGGGCAAAAGGAGTCAGACCCCATCTTGGGGCCAGCAGTCATGACAAAGGAGCCCAGGTAGAGCCCCCAGCTTTCCAGATTATAGGAAAGTGCCACTCAGCAGAGGCAGTCACAGATTCAGACCCCTCTCTTGATCTGGTTCTCCCAGCAAGGAGTGCATGCAGAAATCCCTCTGGGTCATAACTTTCCTCTGTTTTGTTCCTATTTAATCTCATCTTCACACCTGGCCCCTATCCCAAGAGCCTTCAGACCCCCTTACCGTGACGAAGACAACATTGTTGGGGAAGACTGATGTGTCTGCTCCATCCAAGGGCACTTGGGGTGCAGCAATGGGACCCCGGCTAGCTGTCAGTGAGGCTGGGAAGCAGCTTCTCTTTCGGACGGTTGTGGTCCCTTCCTCACTCTCTGACCCTGGGTCCCCCTCAGAAGTCTGGGGTGGCAGACGCAGCTCCTCTGACAGGTAGTGTCGGATGTTTTGGCGGGCAGAGTGGATGAGCCGGGAATCGATATCCAGGCCCACCATGAGGGATGGGCCCCACTTACAGGCAATGCTCAGGGTCAGGTGGCCCACATTGCAGCCCAGATCTAGGACGTCCCGACCCCGAAACCACTCAGGCTTCAACACTCGCAGGCGCCCATCCTCACAGGAAGGATTGCGGTAACCATAGTACTTGCAATAATTCCCATACTGGAACTTGCACTGTTGCTTTTTGAAGATTGCTGCAGGTAGTGGGTAGAGGTGGTGGTGGTGGCGGCCTCCCCCACTCCCCCGGCCCTTTTCCTTGGGAACCTGGCCTCCACCCCTGGCCCCTGCCTCTGACTTGCTGGAAGTCCTGCGACGTTTGCGATGTCGTGAGGAGGAAGACGGGGGTGCAGAGGTAAGTGAGGCAGCTGGAGGGGCTGAAAGGGAGCCTGAGGGACCCTGTAGGGCAGATGGAAGGGGAGACACGACCTCATCCCTGCAGTTGATGGCTGTGTTGAGTTCATAGGGCTGGGGGGCATCCCGGTTCTGGCCCCTATGCCGCTGCTGCTGCGTGGCGCCCTCCCCATGGAGTGAGGGAGTGAGGGGGGCTGTGGGAAGTACAGAGTGGCTATCATTCCCTCCAGATGCCTGCTGCTGCTGGTGGTGCTGTCCCCGGTGTCTATGCCGCTTCCGACCAGTCTTGAGTGGCGATGCAAGTACTACCTGGGCCTCATCAGTGCAAGTATTGAGACTGAGCGGGTCAGTAATATCTTTGGGGATGAGGATCTCCACTGGATCTCGCCCCTTGGCCGGAAGTGGAGATGACTTAGGGGTCTCTGCATTGAGTGCGCGGCTCACTTCCTCATCCAGGAGACTATTCAGGTTCAGTGGATCAAAGATATTGCCTCCCAGGAGAAAGTTGGAGGGTAACACAGAATCACAGTCCGAATTAACCCGCCTGCGCCTCTTGAAGGCTGGATGTTTGAAGCCTCCACCACCCCCTCCTACATTACAACTATTTCTCCTTTTGCCCCCACCTCCCCCAGGGGGCCGGTGGGGCTGATAGCCATTACGGGGCCGAGGAGGGGCAGGGGGACCCAGTTCTGTTCCGCCCCCTCCCCGTCGCTCCTCCCCGACGTCAGGGGGAGCGGCTCGCCCGTGGGGATCGGACAAGCGGGCCTCCCCGTGCGACTGCGCCTGGGGGCTGTCCCCTCGATGCTGCTGCGACTGGCCTCCCCGAGTGGATGTAGCCCCAGGACTCTCCTTGCCAGCCCCAGAAGCCGGGGCCCCCGCCGAATGAGCGCGGGGGCCCGGCCCACGCTGCGTCCCGCCGCAGAGCTCCCCGGAGGCGGCCTCTCGGTGCGGTTGCACCGTGGGGCCGCCCCCTCCGCCCGACTCATCTTTGAGCGGCGGCGGCGGCGGGGCCGGCACCAGAAACGGCTCCTTCTCCGCCGCCATCTCGATCATTTCCTCCCCTTATTCCGTCCCAGGCGAGGGCAACGAAGAGGGGACTAGGGGGCTTAACCCCCTCCCTAGAGCCCGCTCTCTCCCCCCCCCCCCCCGCCTTCCCCGAGTGCGCGCGCAGCTCTGCTCTTCTCGCCTGGTCTCGCGCCTCCCCCGAAGCGCGCCCCACTCGCCCGCGAGACCAAAACAAGATGCCCGCGAGAACCGAACAACTCGAGGAGTCAACCGCGCGTGCGCCGAGCTCTTTCTCCTCTACCACTACCGCTTCGCCGCGAGCGCGCACTGCTAGAGCGCGTTCCTCTTGCCCCTGAACCACGCATGCGCACTCCGCCACCACCCTGGTTGCGCGCGCATCAGAGTACGAACCAACTTAACGGCTCTGGGAGTTTAAATATAGCCCACCTCAGCCCTCCCCAAAGCCCACCACCCCAAATTGACACCCTACTTCCCTTCGCAGCTATGTCCGTCCCTACTGATATCCTTTGTCTCTGCCGCGCGATCCCACCCACCGTAGGCGGGGGACGGGGAGCTGGTGTGAAAAGGTCTCCTTGACACCCGACCCTTGTTCCTGAGGAATGAGTCTCAGCGGTCTCCGCCCGGCTCTAAACCCAGCAACCTCCCTACCCCGCCTCCTTCCTCCCCCTGGCGGGCAGCGCCTGCGCACACCCTTTGGACTTGCGCGGGTAGAAACAGCACGTGCTGGAGATGACACCCCGCCCTCCACCCTAGAGGCGGGAACTGTTACGTCCCTTCCTCAGATTTGGTTCACGCAAGCGCTTCAGCACGATCAGAAGGGGCGTGGCCAAAAGAGCGGGGCGGCCCTCTTAATTTTTTTTTTTTTGTCCCCCCCCCCCCCCCCCGCCTACCTACTTAGAAAGGCTTCCGAGGGAACGGAGGGGTAAACCTAAAAGTAGAGGAAGAGAAGGAGAGGAGCGTACAGACGGCTTTCCTACAAACTGTCCTCAGCGAAATACAATAAGTCATTGTAACTCACCCCCCTGAGAAATATTCTCTGCTGAACTGAAAAAAAAAAAAAAAAAAAAGGCACTAAAACAGCCGATGTTGTCCAACTTCCTCTTCCCCCGAAACGGCCGAGTCGTTCTCTCGCTCCTCCGCCTTTCCCCAATCGCGATCACCTGAGGACACCACGCCCTCCTTTTCGCCTCCACACTTACAGCCCTGGCACCAACACCCCCTCCCACCACCCAACGCCTGTGTGCGATACCCCCCAGCCCTCGGACTGCGACCCGACGCCCACCACGGCCACCAATAGCAGTACACCCCCTACTACCACCGCCACCTCGCACGCAGGCCTTCCCAAGCACACGGTGTCTTCGTGCAGCCTTATATAAAAACGAGTGTGGGCGGGGAAGAGGGTTGGTCTGCTTTGGGCCCCCTGCCTCGGCCAATGGGGAAGAAGCTATTCGGCGCCCTTTCCACAGGTTGCGCGTTCTCCCTGCCGCCAGGGCTTAGGGAGCGGGTCCTGGTGGCAGAGAAGGCGGGAGAGGCGAGAGTGGGCTTGCGGATAGTCTCAACTAAAATATCAATATAGGGCGTGGAGGAAACTAAAAGTTAGATTAGGAATCAAGAAACGAAAGGAGGAAGGAAAAGGCAGTATGGGACAGACGGAAAAGTTAGTAAACGGAAGATGTGCTTCACGAACGATCAGGCGCCGCTCCTGTCGCCTAAGAAAGTGAGGCCATCGAGGATTATGGGATTTGTAGTTTTACGTGTCATTTGGTTGGAAGATGGCGGAAATGACAGCTGCGCAAACGCAGAAGCAGCTTCAGCTGCGCTTGCGCTTCAGTCCCCGGACCACTCCCCTGGGGTGGGAACGGTGCTTGTGCGTGGCCTCGCGCCTTTCCTTGTTGGCGGGAAAACTGAGCCGAGGTTGGGGGGCTTGCAGAACTGCTGCAGTGGCTCACTCCGCTCCTCGTCTTTAGGCCCTCCTTGCTCCAGAAGGTAGCTGGCTCTTCTCTGGTTGTAGATGAAAGGGCTGGGCTCTGCTAGTCCTCTGTCTCCTGAGGAGAAGTTTTGAGGGCGACAACGAACTCTTATCCCTCCTTAGAATCTCCCCCCCGCCCCCCGCCCGTAAACCTACCCTCAACAAACAAAAGTAATCCAATATCCTGGAGGGCAAGGACGGAGTGAGCGGGAATGAGGATCCTGGTGCTTCCTCCAGGGGTGGGGTGCGGGCGCAGGCGGGAAGCTGAGGGAAATAATCTCCTGGGGCGGGGTGTTCTTGAGGTGGAAGAGAAGCTAGAAAGGTACTGTTTTACCCATTGAGGGGAATCAAGGACTTTTGACTCTGGTAACTCCGATATTAATTGCTGCCCTTAAGAGAGAATTGGTGAGAGAAAAGAGGGAAAATGGGGATCACCAAGAGTTCTAACCGCAGGTTTGAAAGGCGGAGTTAGAGTTTCAGACCTTGGCACCCATGTGAGGGGAGATGGAGCGGGGATTTAGGGGTTCCTGGGAATGTGAAAACAACACACAAAGGCGGATGTGAGGTGGGTAAGGGGCACCTGTGGAAGTGTTGCCGTCGGCAGACAGCAAGGTTTAGAATATCAGCACTCAGGAAAGAAAGCCTGTGTTTTGGTGCTTAGTGGCCATATCTTTGTGCTTCCTTGCCCTTTGAACTAATAAGCTTTAGTTCACCATGAATTTATTTTTTAAAGAGCTTATTTATTTTGAGAGAGGGCATGCGTGGGCGCACGTGTGGGGGAGGGGCAGAGAGGGAGAGAGAATCCCAAGCAGGCTTGAGGTGAGGATGGGGAGGTGGGGTGGAGGGTGTTTGAATCTCATGAGCTGTGAGGTCATGACCTAAGCCGAAATCTAGAGAGGGGGGCTTAACTGACTGAGCGACCCAGGCACCCCCCCCCCCCATTAATTTATTGATAGGATTCTGTACAAGGTTTAGTTCAGGTAGTTACCACAGTAAATATCTTGTTATGTTAGGTATGGGTAGTGAAAGTAGCTGGAATCCTGTTTTTACACTCTTGTAAAATCATGCTTGCTGAGGAAGAAAAAAAGGGAAAGGCGGGGGAAGGAAATAAACTCTATGGTTCTTAATGGTGGCATGAGTTGCCTGACCAGCTCAGTTGATAAGAAGAGTATGAGACCCTTAATGGTGGCATGAAAGTAAGCAGGAGTCCACGTGCCATTGGACATTAATGCCAAAAGGAAATCAGACTCAGCATAAAGGAGATTAAAAAAAATTTTTTTTATGTTTATTTTTGAGAGAGACAGAGCATGAGTGGGGGAAGGGCAGAGAGAGACAGAGATACAGAATCTGAAGCAGGCTCCAGGTTCCAAGCTGTCAGCAACAAGCCTGAGGCAGGGCTCAAAACCCATGAACTGCAAGATCATGAACTAGAGTTGGAAGCCTAACTGACTAAGCCACCCAGGCGCCCAAACGTAAAGGAGATTTTAAATATACTTTTCTAGGTTCATGGAGTCTGTGTGGACTGTGTGTCTGAGGACAATTCTAACAGGTTTGCTTTTATTCTCTTCAACCAAGGAGTCCAGGAACAATATAAAGAGGGAATAACTGGGTAGTTAAGAGAGAGAAATTTGTGAACACATTCTAAGTGGGGGGAGGGGGATTAATGGTTTTGGAAAAATATTGACAAGACTGTATTGTTGTTTAGCTAGATCAGTTCTCAAGCTTATTGGTCTCAGAACCCTCTTGTGTTCATAAAAGTTACAAAGGACTCCAAAGATTGGTTAATAATTGGTTTTATTTATGTTGATATTAACATATTAGAATAAATGGGGAAAAATTTAAATTATTAATTTTAAAATCATAAGTTATAATTAATAGTAAATGATAATGATATGTTGACCTAAATAACTTTATGGAAAACATATTTTTCCTAAATGAAAGAAAATTTAGTGCAAAGAATGGTGGTGTTTTACAGTCTCTTTCATGTCTGGCTAATAGAAGACAGCTGGATTTTCATCTGTTTCTGATTTCAGTCTGTTATGATATCTTGTTTTGGTTGAAATGTATGAGAAAATCCAGCCTAATACAGATAAGCAGTTGGAACAGGGAGGGGGCCCCCAGGAGTCTTTGGATCACACTTTGAAAACTGCTGAAGGAGATGATTTCAACTTAAAATCACTGATGGCTTTCAGTGTTCTAAGCGAAAGAAAACTTACTCTTTTTTGGAACACCTCATTCGCCTTACCTTGGTTCCCTTCATTCATTATTTCTAAGTTCTTTTTCTGTTCTTATTCATCCTCCTTTCTTATGTTGAGTGGTGGATCTGACTTATGGCACTTTCTTTTACTTTCATACTTAAAACTTTATTGAATTTTCTCCCTCTCTGTTTCGTTTGAAGTAAAAACAAAAACAAAACCCCTCAAATGTTCTAGAGCCCCCAGTTATTTAGTAGCTAGTCAGAATGAAAGTTGGTGGTATTTTGTGTGCTTATTAACTGTCTGGTTTTAAAAATATCTCTCTCTCTTTGTGCTTTGTTTTAATATTCCTTATGTGGAAGGAGAAAATTCATCTGGAACAGAGGACCAGAGACTTGAGTTGTCATAAAGTGAGTGACTCCTGGCTTTTCTTTCTCTATTAACCAGGTTAGAGATTTTCTTTAAAAGTAATGTTCTTCATCACATCCTCCACTCTAGATTAAGGGGAACTATTATGTATCACTGCTTATAGATTTACTTTATTTTGTTAAGGATCCATGATTTTATCCAGTTGGTTGGAGCTCCAGTAACACACTTTGGCCTAGAGAGGTCAGTATAGGTTTAGATAATGATTTGAACCTAAATACTGGAAAATTTTTGCATTTTTAGGTGGATCAAAACACTCTAAGGAATTTGGAATTTAAAAAAAAAATCACTTTTGAAGTGGTAATATAGGCATGTTACAAAATGCTAGAGATATAGAAGGGGGTGTGTTAAAAAGCACCCCCAGCCACCCAGTTCTACTCCCTAGAGGTTAGTGTCTTGTGTATTCTTCCATAGATAGTTTGTGGATAAGTTTAAGCATATTAGGTAGATATACATTTAAAAAAATCAAATTTTGTCATTTCAAATACACTAATTTTCATTTTGCTTTTCCCCTTTTAGTATAGCTCATCTTGTAATTTATATTACCTTCATAGGGACTTCTCATGATCTTTTTTAGAATTCTGGAGTCTGGAAGAAAATGTATTTGTCATTTTTGATCAAATTAATATTCATTTTCAGCCTAACTGTATTCAGTTTTTAGCTTCTATTTAGAATTATCAGAAAGAAGACCAATTTGCTGCAGTGTTTCTCCCTCAATATCCCACTTGCCTTTTTTCCTAGAGTAAATAGACTTAGGGGGTTGGTAGTGATGAGTTAAGATGGAAACAGTGAAAAAAATATGTTGCCCTCAATATATAGGAAAGGTAGTTGCTGCAGAACAGCACATCTGAATTATTCACATTTATAGAAGACAAGGAACAAAAAATATCAAAAGATAGTTTGAAAATACATTTAGCCATGCTGGGGACACACTAAGTCAAGCCCCCAGTACCTTTTGAATTCACCTTGGGATCTAGAGAAAGGAACTCTATACCCTGAGCAACCAAATGTTCACTATAATTTGGTCATTTGAAGGTCTTAAATTTTTCACCTTTAAAGGGACATAGATGGATAGATAGATAGATAGATAGATAGATATCTCATATATAAGATCCATTTTATGCTACTTTTGTGTCTGTTTCTAATGGGAGATGAGAGAGTTGGAAGAATGAGTTTCAGGTCCAGGGCCTTCAAATTACTCAAAACCAACAGCCAGAAATAAGATCATTGAGAAGAATAGATGTGTTATTAGTAGAATTTAGAGGCAAAAGTCTGGGTTCATCCTGTCTCTACCATGTATTAACACTGAGGCTTTGGGAAAATCACTTAACTGCTTTTTGCCTATTTTTTTGATCTGTAAAAAGGTGAGCTGGCATTTTATGACCTCTGCGGACCCTCCCAGAGGTACAATGCTTGCTATAATTGTTATAAAAATAAGAATGGCTTATATGCTTTAAGCCTAAAGAAAACTGGGTAGAAGAGTTATAAGAAGTTTAAGCTGATAAAACAAACATATTTTTTTCTAATTAGTAGAAATAGTATTAATAGTGGAAGTGTAAACTGGAAAAAAATGTATAAATTATTGCAACTTCACAAGAGGAATCTTGGCACTCTGCTGGGCCACGAATGGCTCATAACTGTGTGGAGACAAATCTCTTCAGCCTTTTGTGTGACTAGATGTCTCCCCATTCCCAACCCTCAGTTGTCTATCACTGTGAAAGGCCTGGTCCTTAAATCCAAAGTATCTGGAAACAGAATTTTCTGTGTATTTCAATGTGTACTTTTAATGTGTGCTTTCCACATGTGCTATAATATCAAAATGGTTGTGAAGCACTGAATTAGACTCTTGGGATATAGCATACCATAGTTAATAGCGTAAACTTTAAAATCAGGAGGGTTCAGGGGCGCCTGGGTGGTTCAGTCTGTTAAGCGTCTGACTTCGGCTCAGGTCATGATCTTACGGTTCGTGGGTTCAAGCCCCGCATCAGACTCTGTGCTGACAGCTCAGAGCCGGGAGCCTGCTTCGGATTCTGTGTCTCCCTCTCTGACCCTCCCCCTTCATGCTCTGTCTCTCTCTGTCTCAAAAATAAATAAACGTTAAAAAAATTAAAAAAAAATAAAATCAGGAGGGTTCAAATCCTGAATTACTATTTATCAGTTACCTATTATCTCTAAGTCCCTCTAAGCCTAAATTTCTCCAAGTGTAAAAAAGTACCTATCTCATAGATTTACTGGGAGAATTAAGTGAGATGACATATGTAAAGGATAAAGAATATGGTTGATGCTCAGTAAGTGTCACCTATTATTATTAGTCACGATTTTGATGGTGATAATGAAGCATACTGATGTAGCATAGAACATCTGCAAGTAGATAGATAGTTTCAGGATATAGAGTGGAAAGTATTAGATGCCTATGACTAGCTTCTCTGGGGATGGCTGCTGGTTACCAAATATTTCTGAGCCTTGAATAGGGATTGCTAGAATCTAGCACATTGTAAAATTTATTGGACTAGAAGATCTAAGTAAAGATTATAGTGATGTTAAAAAGGGGGTTAAAAAGGGGGTTCTTTATGCATAGGGACCTCTGAATTAGGTCAGAGAATTGCCAGATTATTTGTGTTTTAAGTATTTAGGAAAACCTTGTGAGATGAGTTTATCCTTTTGAAGAACACTCTCACTTTTTAACTCTCAGGACTGTTCATACTGCTGCTGCTGCTGCTGCTACTACTACTACTACTACTACTTTTTATACTTCCATCTATTAAAAACAGGCCCAAAACTCAGTTGGTTATGTTAAGCCCATGTCACCAAACCAAGACTAAACAGTTTTGGCTCTCCCAGAAATAGAATTTTGGTTTATAGTCAATCAGGAATCACTTGATCAGCACTATTTAGGTAATCTGCCTAATAGACCCCTATCATCTCTTATAGGAAAGTAGACTTGCAATAGGTAATTTGCTTGTTTGCCTAGTGTAACTTCCTTGTTCCAGCTCCCTTCTGCCTGTAAAAACTCTTTCATTTAAAAAAATTTTTTTAAATGTTTATTTTTGAGACAGAGCATGAGCGGGGGAAGGGCAGAAAGAGAGGGAGACACAGAATCTGAAGCAGGCTCCAGGCTCTAAGCTGTGAGCACAGGGCCCAATATGGGGCTCTAACCCACAAACCACGAGATCATGACCTGAGCCGAAGTTGGATGCTTAACCGACTGAGCCACCCAGGTGCCCCTAAAAGTCTTTCATTTTGTGCAGCTCCTCAGAGTTCTTTCTATCTGTTAGGTCAGATGCTTCCCAATTCATGAATCACTGAATGAAGCCAATAAGATCTTCAACATTTACTCAGTGAATTTTTTTTAACACATCACTACCACTACTGACAAGTGCCGACCTTACGTTGGACATGACTTTAGGCACTTAAAACATGAAGGAATGTTGCTAATCTTTAAACCAGTAACTCTCATTATCCCCTGGCATGTGATTGGCACTGCTGAGGAGGTAAAAGTACAAGAGGGCAGAAAATGTAGTACAGCAGTCCCAGGTAAAGATCCTAAGCCCAACAAGATAGAGAGAGAAGAAAGTTTAAAATCAGGTTCAATCAAAGTCACAGCAGTTAATTTCTTTTTTCTAACAGAGGCACAAAGAAAGTGTAGCTTCTGAGCTAAATGATGGCAACGTTGCAGAGTAAAGAAGGTGAGTCAAGGATAAGGGAGGTTAATTTTTTTTGTATATTTCCCTCATTTTTTCCTTCTTTCTCAGTCCCTGGTAATATAGATACACTTCCCACCAAAGGGAAGCTCAGTCTATATATATTTGGTATACACTTTGTTAAAGTTACTACTTTTCTAGAAACTTTGAGTGAAATATATACAACTTAGAAGCAGTCTAGCTCAAGAAATATATGAACTCATAGGGAGACAAAAGGCATTTAAATATTTATAATACAAATTCGAATGTGATAAATGCCAGCAGAGAAGTATTAAATGTTATGGAAGCTCAGAAGAAAGAGATACTGTTTATACCTGGGAGGATCAGTGTAATTTTCATTGCACTAGTTTTTTTTTTTTTCTTTCAACTTCCTGATTTCCTGTAAAATTTTCTTTAAAGTTAAATGAACAAATTTTTAAAATTTCACATTTGAATAATTCAGCTTTCTGTATGTTTATATTTGTCACCTTTTAATTACTCAGTAGTTTGTAAACTTGGCTGAATAATCTAGGTGGCCTTGCAAAATGACAGGTTCCTCAGCCTCACTCCCAACTGTTTATTTAGAATTTAAGGGGTGGGGTGGGGTGGGGTGGGAAAGGAGAGGCCTAGTAATCTGATTTTGTTAAAAGCTCTCTCCAGGTAATTCTGATATGGCCAGTCAATGGGCAGTGCAGACATTTTCTGTGCTAGACTCTATGTTTCATAAATCCATTTGATGATCAAATTTCTTTCAGAACATGGGAAGGGGTCAAAGAAAACCTTCGCCCCACCTGTACAAAAAATGCATAGCCTGATGTGCTATAGCCCTAACTCACCCAAGGAGGAGACCCTGGGGATCAGTTCCTCAAAGGACAGGTTAGAGAAGAAGGAGGAGAAAGCAACCACAGAAAATGGTCCAAGCAGTGGCCAGGAGAAAAAAGGAAAGGCTAAAGACAAGCAAGCAGAGAAGAAAGCAAAGGTATCAGTCTCATTGATGGGTTCTAGTGGGACAGTTTCTTCTAGACATCCAGTCTAGACAGTCTTTTCATGTAGGGGAACTTTACCCTGTACTTTAAGTTTTTTTATTCCTTTCTTGGGGGTTCTATTTTCTTAAAGAGGTGAAAAATGTTTTGAAGAAAGCCTTTAGCTGGAAATAATAGGTGGGTAGGGATTGAGGTGGAATGGAGGTGAAAGTAAATGTGGTCAGAGGCTTTATAAAATTTTCCTTTTCTTTGACTCCTTTATTCCCAGGAAATCTGAGACAGAGTTTATAGAATCCTTAGGGACAATACCTTCATGCTCTCAGCCTTGTGAACCTACTGGCTGATCTAAAGGCTGGTCAGAGAGGAGACCTGGGAAAAGATGAATGGTTTTCCTTCTCTGCCCTTATCTCTGCAGGAAAAATTAAGTCTCACCAATGCAGAATTTGAGGAGATTGTCCAGATTGTGCTACGGAAGTCCCTCCAGGAGTGTTTGGGTATGGCTTATAGTGAGAGAAAAAGAGTTTCAGTTAGACAAACTGTTATCTGAAGGGGTAGGGTAAATTGACAGCTTTTCTCCTTCCCTCCAGTTTCCTATAAGTAAGGAAATATTAGATGGCTTTGAAATATTTTTAAATATTTCATCTATCAACAGGACTATAGCTAAACTACCTTACGGGGTACAGACTTCTAGAAAAATAGATTAAGTTGAAATAGATTACGTTGACTTCAGAATATAAATACAGTCTCAGATAGTTTTTTTTTTTTTTTAATTTTTTTTCAACGTTTTTCATTTATTTTTGGGACAGAGAGAGACAGAGCATGAACGGGGGGTGGGGCAGAGAGAGAGGGAGACACAGAATCGGAAACAGGCTCCAGGCTCCGAGCCATCAGCCCGGAGCCCGATGCGGGGCTCGAACTCACGGACCGCGAGATCGTGACCTGGCTGAAGTCGGACACTTAACCGACTGCGCCACCCAGGCGCCCCTCAGATAGTTTTTTTAAGTGTAACTTAAATTCACTTTCACATGTTTACAATCTACTTAGAAAAGATAAATTGTATTTACTAGATTTGAAGAACTTAGTTTCCATCTACCCTTGTGTATTTGTTTCCAATACTGTTTTAACATATGCTCAGGGATTTGATTTTTGGAATAAAGAACTCTACAGTGTACACCCTGAGGATTTTGCCATATGTCCTGAGGCTAAGGAGAATAGTCTGATGTTTTCAGCTATTCTTAGGTGTACTTCTATTCCAAGAGAAAGTTTGAGGAACAAATGGTCTAAAACACATTACATAAGATTTCTTTTATGTACACAAAATAAAATTGACATTACTTGGCTATCCTGGAGCAAGGCGGATCAATCTGGAAAGACTTGCCAAAAGATACAGATTTGTAGTTTTTCCTGAGAATTTTAAGGCTTAAAGGTCTATTATCGGACAAAACTCCAAAGATGACTCTTCTAGGCATCATTTTAACGGAAGGTTGCAGTTTGGAAATAATGGAGTCATTATTTTCTTTAATTGCTTCTCTGCTTATAGTATTTTGTTTTGGGAGAGATGGGATCTAGCCTTGATTTTTCAGAGACTTCCTGTGCCCAGCCCATAAGACGTACCCAATTAGACAAGGAACCAGGAATTGCTTCTTCTACTGATAATGATAATGCTGATGGGTAAGTTTATCCCAGTGAGGCAAGTTGATCACAGGGTAGATTTAGCATTGGTAAATGGTTATCTATCTAGTCATTTTCTTTATATTTTATTTTATTTTTGAGAGAGAAAGAGAGAGCGTGAGCAGGGGAGGGGCAGAGGGAGAGGGAGACACAGAATCTGAAGCAGGGTCCAGGCTCTGAACTGTCAGCACAGAGCTGGATGCGGGGCCCAATCCCACAAGCCATGAGATCATGACCTGAGGTGAATTAAGACACTTAACTGACAGGCACCCAGGTGATCCAAGTCTATCTAGTCATTTTCGTATCTCTATGGATTTCTCTCAGCTCAGGACAGATACCTGTTTGAACTGGGAAGAGTAGGCAAATAGATGGATAAGATGGCCTCTGGAGGCTGTGGAGAGCCTAGGATTTTTCTATACTCCTGACTTTTATCCTTGGGTTTTTTCAAACAAAGGTATGACAAATGGCTCCCTTTTGCCTTTTCATTAAAAAGAAAATCTTATTTTCAGAGAGAAGGTAATGGTACCTCATATTCTAGAGATTTCAGCCACTGATGAAGCTGGAGTGACCTCTGTGATAGAGACACCTAAGCCAGGGCAGCCAGATCCTCCACCTTCTGAGAAGAAATTCAATAGATTTTCCTTAAGCAAAGGAAAGAAAGGAGCCCGTAAGTATAGTCAGATATACTTTGACATCTGGCTCAAGTACTTATTCCACAAAATTAGGGAATGGGACAGTGGGCAGGCTGAAAATTTTCAACCCAGGTCTTGAAACTATTAGATTATGATCCTTCTTCCTTATTTCACTGGCCCTCACTATCTA
Source organism: Herpailurus yagouaroundi (assembly GCF_014898765.1). Lineage (NCBI taxonomy): Eukaryota > Metazoa > Chordata > Mammalia > Carnivora > Felidae > Herpailurus > Herpailurus yagouaroundi. Next base: position 7,334,200 of record NW_024412447.1, on the reverse strand, counting down.
TAGAGTGTTTTGTTTTATCTTCCCAGAAGATGAGAGAATGGAGAAAACCCAAAGTGGACGTGAGCCCAGACAGAAAGCTCAACTGAAAAAAACAGTTCAAAATCATTCTCAGATCAGAAACCAACAAAAAGGAGAAGGCAGTGGTTTTGGTGAGTTCAGCATGATTTGGAAAACCTACCTGGGCTTGAAAATTGGAGATGGAGGACAGAGGCAAGGGTTAGGTTGCTAGAGGAAATTCTGCAAACACAATAATTTATCTCTCACAGCTACTTGTAAGAGATACGCTGCTGTGGAAGAGAAGGCTTTCATTTATTCAGTTATTTAGTCATATAGCCCATAGTTGTTGGATGCCTACTGTGTACCAGGCATTTTAGGAAGTGCTGAGTAAATGTAGAATAAATTAATATATGCCTGTTGGAAGGGAAATAGGCTTGTGAGGAAGGCAAAAAAGAAAGCTACAAGGTGGGAGTAGACTTGAAAAAGTTTCCAAGAAAAGATACTACTTTTTTCTTTTTTGATTTAACTTTATTTTTTATTTTTTAAAATTTATATCCAAATTAGTATATAGTGAAGCAACAAGAAAAGATAGTACTTGAGCCATGTGTTGGAAGTATCATTTAGTAGGGTGAACTGAGGTGGGGATGAAGGTCAGAGTGATATTTATTGGCAAAGTTATGGAGGAGAGCTAATGATTGTAGCTTTTAGGTACCTTGCAGGGGATAGAATGTTGTAGGGGGAGATAAGGTTATAGGCATGCAAGGGCCAGATCATAAAAGGCCTTACATGCCAGGCTAAGGAATTTGAATTTTATTTTAAAGTTAAAGAGGAACCATTGACCTCTTTAGGGGAAAGTTGATAAGATTTGTATTTTAGAAAGCTCACTGTGCCATGGCATGGGAGATGGATTAGTGGGAGCATGACTAGACCCACAGAAATAGTGATCTAAACAAGGAAGATAGGCAGTAGCAGTGAAGAGGAAGAGACACACTTGAGATCTTTAGGAGGAAAGATCAGTATGATATGGTTACCAGTGGGATCTGAGGATGATCCTGTTTTCTGACCTAAGTGCTTGAAAGAACCATTATTTGAAATGGAGAATATAGAAGAAAGGGCACATTTTTCAGACAGTGAATTAGCTTTGGACAAGTTAGAGGGTCTGTGATGAGCTTTTGCATCTAAGAAAGAGGTCTGGGCTGGAAATACAGGTTTGGGAATCTGCATCAGTAAGAATGGATGAAATTTTCTAAGAGGAGGGTGTGGAGTGCAAAGAGAAGAGCAATGAATAGAAAACACATAATGTTTAGGGGGAATATAATGTTTAGGGTTAAGCAGAGGAAGAGCTGCACAGGAAGAAAACTAAGAACTAAGAGAAAACTCAGAAAGGTAGAATCTAGGAGAGTATGGCATCACAGATGCCAGGGGAGGAGAGAATGTCAAGAAAGAGGGAGTGTTTAGCCTTGTGCTGCTACAGAGACATCAAAGAGGATAAAAATTTGAAAATGCTCAACGATATTACAGGTAGGAAGTCATGAAAAGTCAGAAAGACGGGACACAGAATTTGAAGCAGGCTCCAATCTCTGAAGTGTCAGCACAGAGCCTGATTCAGGGCTTGAACTCACAAACGGCAAGATCGTGACCTGAGCTGAAGTCAGATGCTTAACCAACTGAGCCACCCAAGCGCCCCTAATTTATTTTATATTTTAATGTTTATTTATTTTTGAGAGAGATTGAGTGAGGGAGGGGCAGAGAGAAAGGGGGACAGAGGATCCGAAGCGGGCTCTGCGCTGACAGCCGAGAATCTGATGCGGGGCTCAAAGTCACGAACCGTGAGATCATGGCCTGAGCCAAAGTCAGATGCTTAACCACTTAACCGACTGAGCTACCCAGGTACCCCTTTAAGCTTTCTTTAAAAAAAAAAAAAAAAAAGAGACTTGGCCTGTGTGTCATGAGCATATGAATAAGTTGAGGGAAAATTATTTATAAAGGAGGAGAGAGTGAAGGGAATGAGAAGAGAGCCAGAGGGTTTATTCTTACTCAGAAAGGACACCTTAGCCTTTGACATTGGATGGAGGGCAGATAAACATGGATATAGATTTATTTATTCTTTTAACAATAGTTATTAATGCCTTATGTTCTATTCCAGGCATTGTGCTAGGTACTGGAAATATAGTGGTGAAAAAAATAGATAATCCTTTCTTTCATAGAATTTACCATTTTAGTGTTTCAGGTGATAAACAAATATAGAAAATAACCATGGTAATATGGGGAAATTTTAAAGTGTTTTTCTTTTAAATTTTATTTATTTTGAGAGAGAGAGAGGGGGAGAGAGAATCCCAAGCAGAGAATCTCTGTACTACCAGCACAGAGCTCGAACTCACAGTGAGATCATGACCTGAGCCAAAACCAAGAATTGGATGCTTAATTGACTGAGTCACCCAGCTGCCCCAGTATTGGGAAATCTTAAAATGAGAAATAAAATATATTAGACAATATGTTAGTAAGTTTAAAATTTTGAAAATAAATACACTTAACAATCTGGGGGGAAACAGTCTTGCACCAAAAACAGGCTTGTGCATACTTGAAAGAAAACTCTAGGAAGACTATGTAGACATCACACAAGATAGTCCAAGGCAATAAACTACTTTGTGTGTTATAATAACATGGTAACATAAGGAGCCAGAGATGTACGTCTAATTTGGGAAGTTGGGCGGCCTGGGTGATGCCATTCCATCTCTTGCACCTCTTGGTATGAGGGCAAGGATTGGATTTTTCACTGGGAGATGGAAAGTCCACTCCTTTGGCAGTGCTTGTTGAGTCGAATTGTGATTGTCGTGAATGTGTAAGCCTCTTGCTATAAATGAACCACTCTTCCTGTTTCTTACAGTTGTCAGGGAGAGATGAGTCCTCCCACAGTAGGAAATAGAAGGGGCGGTATCTGATAAATACAATCAGTTTGGGTGAAGTGAAGGAAAAGAATGGAATGTCATGGCAGCAAATAACAGAGACCTAATCAAGATTGGGCCAGTCAGGGAACACACTTGTAAGGAAATGACATTTAAGCTGAAATCTGAAGGAGGAGTAGGATGCGGAGAAAGAATTTAGGGAAGGTGCAGTTTGGCATATTCCAGGTTTTGAAAGGAAGCCAGTATGATTGGAGTTCAGAGACCAAGGGGAAGTAAGGCAAGAAAGTGGCTCCGGATTAATGTACAAAGTAAGAATTTTAAGTGCATTGGGAGCCACTGATGAGGTTTTTTTTTTTTTAATGTTTATTCATTTTTTAGAGAGAGAGAGTGAGTAGGGGAGGGGCAGGGAGAGAGGGGACAGAGGATACAAAGCAGGCACTGTGCTGATAGCGGCAAGCCTGGTGCGGGGGTCAAACTCACAGACCATGACCTGAGCTGAAGCTGGACACTTAACCAACTAAACCACCCAGGTGCTCCGAGTGGGGCTGACATCATCAAATTAATGTTCTAAAAGACTCCCTTTGTGATTAATTGAAAAATGAAGTATGTAGTGACAAGAGTAGACAAGTGAGTCCTAGGATTAGATACTTTGGTGGCTTAGATGAGGATGTTGAAAGTGGAAACAGAAGTGGATGGTTTTAAGATATGTTTTGTATGTAAACTTGTCAGAACTTGGTAATGAATTGGATATGGGGGGAGGTGAGAGAGAGGCAAGAATATGTTAAGATGATCAGTTTCTGGCTTGAGCAGTTACTTGAGAGGGGTGAGGAAAAGTAGAGAAAGAACAAATTTGTGAGATAAGATCAAGCACTTGGGTTTGGGCCCATTAGGTTTGAGCTCTTTGTGACACATCCAAATGGTGATTTCAAAGAGTAAAGTGGCTGTAGGAATCTGGAACTCAGAACAAAAGCTAGATGCATCATTCATCTGTATGTGGTCAGACATGAAGATGGGTTTCAAACCTATAGGAGTGGGTGAGTTTGCTTCAGGAAAAGTGTAGCATGGGGAACTAAGGCCGTGACTGGGCTTTGGAACCCCAGGGTTTAGAGACGGAATGGAGAATGAGGAGGGAGCTGCCAGAAAAATGGGGGGAGCGGGGAAATGAAGAAGGGGGAGATCATAGAACCCAAGGAAACTGGTGTCAACTGAAATACTCATAGTTTGTCTGTGACATCAGTTTTCATTATCATAGAACTGCGTCATGAGCCTCAAGCAGTTTTCTGGAGCACATCATCCTCTCTTCTAAGTTGTTTGAGGGGAAACTTTATTTTATTTATGTTTATTTCTTTATTTTGGGAGAGAGAGAGTGTGTGTACGTGCAGGAGTGCAGAGGAGAGGCAGAGAGAGAGGGAGAGAGAGAATCCCAAGCAGACTCCGATTAGTGCAGAGCAGGAGGTGGGGCTCAATGTCATGAACCATGAGATCATGACCTGAGCAGAAATCAAGAGTCTGACGCTTAACCGACTGAGCCACCCAGGAGCCCATGAAAGGAAACTTTAAAGAATTGTGTGTTCTTTTATTGGAAATTTTATCTCAAGCCACAGATCCTTAGTTCTACCTCATTAGGATTCATTTTTCCTATTCATTTTCTCAGGAATATTCATTCTTTTCACAACCAACCATTTATTTTATTGATCTGTGTTTACTTTTATGGTCTCTGGCCCCTTTTCCCACTCTTTTTTTCTAGTCTTGGTAGATCACTTCTATAAACATCAAAAACAGTTACTGGGAGCTGTTTTTTGTTTTGTTTTGTTTTGTTTTGGACAGTGTTGTTTTGCTTTTAAGTATACAAAGTTTCCAGACTTATATTTATCGTATCAAAGATACAAGATGCCAGCATGTAGTGACCAGAAGAAAACCAGGTAGGAAGCCAGTACAGAAGCTTCCAGTGGACCTGGGCCAGTTTGGCCAGTTAGAGTCCTGCTGCCACTTGTCTGTCCATTGGTCCAGAGGCAGGGCTGGTGGGTGGCTTGGTGGCCGCCCTCACAGGAGGCCTGTGCATGAGTCAGGTCCGTGGGGGCTCTCTTGGGTAGCCCAGCGCATTAGCTTCCAACTCTGAATCATAGTATTTCTGTCTTGGTCCTTGATCAACTTTCTCTGGTTGCTGAGGCAGAAGGTACAGATTTGTTTGGGCTGGATGTTCTTGCCATCTCGGGTTGGGGCAGCAGCGTGGAAGAAGGCAGGCCTGGAGTGACACAGTTGGCTGCCGGTTGTTGCAGGCCTCGCCTATGAGCAGCCTGGGAGGTGCGGGTCTCCGTGGCCCCCAGTGGCAGCTGTGGTGCTGCACGCATGTATGCATCCCGGGCTGGGCAGCTGTCTTTTCAGACTAATGTATCACTCTCAACCGGTACTTTTTTTTTCAAAATAAAGTAATTCAAAACCTTAAATATGAGATACTTTGAAAGGACCCAAATGTAAGTCAGCTGCTTCTCTGAAGGATGATTTCAGTGGAATGGAGGGCATCCCTTATGTTCAGGCATTTAAGGTAAAACTTGACAGCGGGAGAGTGAACCTACGTGGAGAAACATGTTGGTTGGTGTTGTTAATTATGATCCTAGGGTGTATACCTATGTGCATGGTTATGCTCTGCTTCTTTAGCAATGCTCAGTTTCTATGAATGTAGGCACAGACAAGGTAGCATGTGTTCATTCTGGGTTGTGTTTGCCCAGCTGAGTGGGAGGAAAAGTGGAGGGCAAGAGAGTTGAAGATGTCTGCACTAGAATCTAAGGAGTCAAACCTGAGTAAGAACAGAGTGAAGAAAGGATGTTGCCACTAGATTGGCAGGAAGTTAGAGGCCAGTAGATTGGTGACCTGGGTAAAGTGAAAGTTGCTATAAGGGTCTTTGAGCAAGTGAGATGGGAGCCCATGCATTTTCATCAGAGAGGAATGTTTGGATCAGTGCTTCAGGGGAGTGTATGGTTCCTAAGGATGAGTGGATGGGGCATGCAGGAGGGGGAGTGCACCACTGAAGTGGAGTGCGTTACTGAGGTGGCATAGAGGAAAAGGTCAAGGAACTCAGAGAATGGGGTGCTTTTTGAGTTACTCCTATGAAACCAGTGGCTGTCTGGAATGAGGGCAGGAGGTGGAAGGAGGAGGAGAAGGCTGAACCAGATGCTAGCATCTTTCCAAGGGAGATGAGAGGGTGGCATAGTCCCATGGCATAGATCTCAAGGGAGGGAGGGTTTTTATGGGAAGGATAGTAAAGGTCTGGAAGTGGTGATGAGGAGTAAGGATGATGTTGACCCCACTCTCTGGCCTGGGGTGTGTGAGAGGGAACAGACTCCACTTAGAGAGCTGTGGGTGGGGTGGAGTTGGGCAGGGGCAGTGTCATCGGTGCATCACCAGGTTTCAAAAAGGAGGTGGATGTTCAGAAAAGTTGAAGATATGTGGACTTTTTGTTGCTCTTGTCTAGAATTCCAAAGAACATAGTGGAAAGGTTTGGGATGGAGAGAGGGGAGGCTGTGAGGAAAATTGGGTCAACTTAGAAGATGTTGGTGGGGATAATGGTTTGGAAGGTAATAGATAAAAGGAATGCTTGGCCTTTGATCAAGGCCTGAAGTAAATAGTTGATTGACTTGATAGACTTATCTCTGTCTTTTGGAGGAGGGTAATCTCAGGACTGTTGGTTCCAAAGACTGCTACCAATCACTGCAGTGATTTGGTGACAGGTAAATCAGTTGAGATTCAGATAGTAACTCTGGATGTTGTACACGAAAGATGCTGGTTAGCCCTTCAAAAGAACTTTCCAGTAGTGACAGGCCAGTGGAGAACGAGGCACGAGCCAGAAAGATGCCAGCCAACCTTTTCAAGAACTGTTAATACATTGGGGTGCGAGGGTGGCACAGTTAAGTATCCAATTCTTGGTTTCGGCTCAGGTCATGACCTCATGGTTTGTGGGTTTGAGCCTTGCATCGGACTCTATGCTGGCAGCACAGAGTCTGCTTAGAATTCTCTGTCTCCCTCTCTCTCTGCCCCTCCCCTGCTCACTCTCAATAAAAAAACAAACAAACAAGCAAACAAACAAACATTAAAAAAAAGAACTGTCAATATGGGAAACACTTGCTTTTTCTCCTGGGGGGAAGGAGAGATGATAGTATGGTATAGGAGAAAGATTGAGATGTGAGACCTGGGATCCAAGTTCAGCTCTGCCACTGTGTTAGATTGATCTTCAGCAAGTCGATTATCTTCTCTGAGCTTAGTTTTCCCACTTATAAATCTAGGATTAGACTATTTGACCCCTAAGGCTCTATGATTTTAGTGAAGGTATATTGATTTTAGTTGGACTGAAGAAGGAAGAGCATATTTTTGTCTCACTTTTTTTTTTTCTGTTGCAGGTCAGTGTCTCGTCTGGGTCCAGTGTTCCTCCCCAAACTGTGAGAAGTGGAGGCGGCTTTGTGGGAACATTGACCCCTCAGTGCTTCCAGATAATTGGTCCTGTGATCAGAATACAGGTAGAATGGACTGGAGAGTTTTTTGTTTGTTTGTTTTTATTGTTCTTTCCTTTCTTTCTCTGTATGTATCCCTTAGATTAAATATGTCATAGATGTAGTTATAATCCCAGGGGTCCTTGTAGTGTTTGGGAGAGAGGAAGGGATCTTCCTTGTCATATCAAGATGAATCTGATATAATGGGCTAGAAGAAGACACCCTGAAGAGTTATATTGTGGGAAGGGCCTGGAATCTAAACATACATTCTAAGTGGATTCCATCTTCTTCAGCATTAGTCTGACCCTGCTGGTCCTGATTAGGTTATTGGTGTTGGGTTGGTGGATAAGAAGGGATATGGGATCCATGGGGAAAAGTGGGTGAGAGAGACAGCCAGTGGTTTAGAATTCTAAAATGTTTGAAACCACTTGGAAGAGTATGATGATCTAACCCAGCCCAGTTATTTTAAGGATGAGGTAACAGAGTCTCAGAGAAATTGCTGTCATGATGTTATGTAGATGGAAGCAGGGTCAAATAATGTGGGTCAGGCAGAAGTTTGGAATCTCTTTCTGTAACGTACATGGAGGCAGCACTCTTATTCTAGCTATAGCTGCATTTCCTCCATGGGTCTTTGTTCTTTGTCCATACCTGTCTCCCAGTGCCCTTTTAGTCCCACCTGGTGCATACTCTTGTCCTCTCTTCTGCCCTCGTCTAGATTTTTACCTGATGAGGTTCTTTCCTTCCCTTCATTCCTTCTCTTTTTTGGCAGACTTGAAGTATAATCGCTGTGACATCCCTGAGGAGTCCTGGATAGGGCATGAGAGTGATGTGGCCTATGCCTCCTACATTCCAGGATCTATCATCTGGGCCAAGCAATATGGTTATCCTTGGTAGGGCACCATGGCATAGAACATCCTTCATGAACTTGGGAGTGGTAGATTCAAGCAAAGAGGGAAAGAAATAGAAAGCATTTATAATGGAAATGGTACCTGCCTTAGAAAGAACATGGGATGAGGGAAAAGATAAAGTACCAAGCTGGGAGGCTTTGAAAGAACGTGTTTTCTAAAGGTTTCACAGTGGAGGTGGTATCTCCCTGGAAAAAAGCATCTGACAATTCTACTCTGGGTGGGCAAGAAAAAGGAAGGTAGCTTTATGGCATTTTTAAAACATTGAGATATGAGAGATATATAAAGTAGAGAGGACAAAGAAGGGTGGGATAGTTTCTTCTTTGGAGATGTCCTAGTCAGAAGATTTTTTCTCAGGGTTGATGGAAAGCCTAGGTTAAGATACTCTTACTAGAGGGCGCCTGGGTAGCTCAGTTGGTCAAGCATTTGACTCTTGATCTCAGGGTCTTGAGTTCATACCCCACATTGGGGTCCATGCTAAGCATGGAGCCTACTGGAAAAAATATATATATACTCTTACTTGGAAGATTCTGAGCTTCTTTGTATACTGATAGAAGTCACTTTAGTCATTTGGTAGTGACTACTGGGGGAGATCACCAAGGGTGGAGGTCTATTTTTAAGATCCTTTGTTTGCAAAACATATTGCTCTTTTATGTACATGTGTATTGGTGAATTTGTGTTCTGTTCCTCTAAACCATGTAAACCCTTCCTCTTCTGTTCCCTGTACCCATCTGTCTTCTCCAGGTGGCCAGGCATGGTAGAATCTGATCCTGACCTAGGGGAATATTTTCTTTTTGCTTCTCATCTTGATTCCCTGCCGGTGAGTTTTCCTGGCTTAGGGTATGTAGGTGCTCGGGCCAAAATAATGAACAAATCCATCCTAATAGATGTGCAGAGTTAGAAACATAGACATAGCCAGAAGACATGAGTAGAAACCGACACTTAGCTAGAGTGACAAACACAGAAACAAGTACCCACATATAGAATACAAACTTGTATCTAATTATTTAGTCATTACCAGGACATTTATGATTGTGATAAATATGCTTTGGTTGGGATTCTTGATGTCAGGATGGAAGAACAGCAGTCTGAGGTGGGTGGGTCAGGTTTATGGCATCAGATGAAGCCCAACACCTCTTTCCTTGTGAATCCTCAGTTCTTCCTCCACCTTTTCGGGTTGGAGGGCCAAAGCAAAGAGAAGGACTAGGGGCCATATGAAAACCATTTTTCTATTTCAGTCTAAGTACCATGTGACATTTTTTGGAGAGACAGTTTCTCGTGCTTGGATCCCAGTTAATATGCTGAAGAACTTCCAGGAGCTGTCCCTGGAGCTAGCTGGAGTGGTAAGCAGCCCTTGGGGGTCAGTTGTGATACAGGTAACTTGAAAACTAAATCTGCCCTTTATTAAACCTGATTTTGTTCCAGGAGAAGCTGTGTTGGGAGAAAGTCCCATGTCTGACCAAGTGTGCAAGGGTGAGGTTATTCATGAGGGACTCTTCTTTCTATCAGGTTTGCAGCAGGATAATGATTTTTCATAGTCTCCTTCCTTGCCTGCAGGCGGGGGGGCCTTCCTGAAGACTGTGGTTTTCTACAGTTTAGCCAAGGCAGGTGTGGCAGAAATGAGGACAGGTTAACTCAGGTTTCTCAGTCTTGGTACTATTGACATTTTGGGACAGATAATTCTTTGTTGTGGAAGTCTGTCCTATGTATTTTAGGATGTTTAACAGCATCTCTGGTCTTTACTGGTGTCTAGCCAAAGGGTGCTACTGCCCTTGGACTCAGTCGTGACAACCAAAAACATTGTCTCTAGACATTGTTAAGTATCTTCTGGGAGGCAAAACCTCTCCTGGTTGAGAAACTAAAAATATTAACTAAAAATATTTCTTCCCTGTAATCACTTTGGATTCAGTCAGCCTTAAAAATGAGCAGAGGGTTGCCTGGGTGTCTCAGTCAGTTGAGCATCTGACTCTTGATTTTGGCTCAGGTCATGATCTCATGGTTCATGGGTTTGAGCCCCCACTTGGGCTCTGTGCTGTGAGCATGGAGCCTGTTTGGGATTTTCTCTCTCCCTCTCTTTCTGCCCCTCCTCTGTGCTCTCTCTCTCTCAATAAATAAACTTAAAAAAAAAAAAAAAAAAGAAAGAAATGAGAAGAGGCCTACCAGCTCTGGGGCTTTTGAAAATCAGGCAGTGAGTATTAAATCAAGCAGCTGGATCTGAAGAAACATGTGAGAAGCTCAAAAGTGGAATTACCTGAGTTCCTTTAATCTTGCCTTTTCACATTTCCATGAGATTTACTTTGGAGAGGCCACCAAAATGTTGGTTGACAATATTGCTAGGAATTGGTGAAAAGTGTGTTGGGTGATAAAGGGAGATTATGTCTCTAAGCTCAAAAGATTAAGAATAGGAGTATCATGTCAATATCAGGAGCCAGAAAAGATCATGTCTGGTGAGTAGCAGTCTATTGGAATTATTTCTCTACTATTTATCATTGACTCTAATCTTCTTCTATTTCAGAAAAGGTGCAGGATCAAGGATTGCAGTCAGAAACTGGGAGTGGCCCTGACGATGGCTCAGGAGGCAGAACAGATCAGTATTCAGGTGGGAGAGTGTTCAGACTACATACCTGCTCCTCTTTGGGACCTGGGACACAAAGCAAACCATATACTGTCTACTAAAGAAAAGTGGCTTGTCCTTCCCCATCATCCAGTCTTAGTCTTAGAACTAGTCTTTTCTTTCCAGGACAGATTACTTTAGCTCCTTAAATCATTTATTCTTTTTCCTACCCTTGGGCAAATGGGATCTTCTCTCATCCTACATAGAGGCAGTTTGTAGTAGGGGGCATCCTACCTCCGTATTTAACTTTAGATCTCAGATGTATGAGTCTTAACCTCTCTTTTATGCAGTGTTTACCCTCAAATTCTGCCTTTGGGTGTGCAGTGGAGAATGACAATTATAAGTAAACTGGAAAAAGAGATTATTATAAGAATATATTGCAGCATATAATTCTCTAACATAATGTAAATATATAATATAAAAATAATGTTATAATGTATTATAGTTAATCTTCGTAAAAATTTAGATAAACAGAATATGAAATTTTAAGTGAAAATGCTATGGAATATGAATATAAAGTATGTAACTGAAGTATTTTTTTTTTTTTAGCGTTTATTTATTTATTTTGAGAGAGAGAGAGCTCAAGCAGGAGAGGGGCAGAGATAGAGGAAAAGAGAAAGAATTCTAAGCAGGCTCCGTGCTGTGTGCTGTCAGCACGGAGCCGGACATGGGGCTCAAGCCCACAAACTGTGAGATCTTGCCAAAGTCAAGAGTCAGATGCTTAACCAACTGAGTCACCCAGGCACCCCCATAACTAAAGTCTTGAAGACAGAGGGGAAAAGTCATCCTTGGGAGAATAGTGGATGATGCTTTTGTTTCTTGGTTCCCTCAGGAACGGGTTAACTTATTTGGTTTCCGGAGCCGATACAATGGATCTGACAATAGTCGGGAAGGAAAAGGTAGGATCAGTAAGAGGATAAGGATTAGTGAGGGAGGTGGGGAGAAGATGTAGAGAGGAAGATGGTCCTTCATGAGGGCAGAACTGAAACTTCATTTTATATCCGATATCATCCATCTAGTTCTGGATTCTAATAGGAGGCTCTCCATGAATGCCATTGACCCAAGTATCTGGGAGGGAGGGATGGATGGATAAATGGATGGGTGAAGAGAAGAATGGAGAGAAAAAGAGGATGGGGAGGGAGGGCACATGTTAAAGAGTGGTGGGTGTTTGGAAAAGGTGGGAACCATGATAACCTAGGGCCATGTTTTGTGGAAGAAATGCCACTGGGACATGAGAGGCAGAGTTAGAAGACTGCTTCTCTGGGATCAGCTCAATTAACTCATCATCTAATTTATTGGATAAATTCTTTAGCCTTTCTTTCCTATTCCTGTTCTAGACATAACGGTTACTGGGGCTAACAGCCCAGATTCCCGCTTGGAGAAAGAAGGGGAAGAGGCCGTGTTGGAGGAGGAGGAGGAGGAGGAAGAAGAGGAAAAAGTAAGAGTGATCTTGGGGATTCCTTTTAGGAGATTTCTGTAGGACATCTGGTTAGCATGGATTTATATTTACTATGGAACCATCCTATTCCTGCTTCAGGGTGGACCTGACTAGCTGGTCTTATCTTCTAGGGGTCTTCAGGGAAGAAGACCCTCTTTTTTCCTCAGTTATTCTCTCTAATGTCTCACATTTCTAGGAATTTATTTCTTGATTATCATCCCAGTTCCTAATGTAGTTTTTGGTTCTTACTAGAGCAATTTCAGAGAATAGCAGGGTGCCTCTGTTTACACTCTCTTCTCCCCTGTGTACACACTTAAGATATTCATTCACTTGTTACCTTTGGGTATTTTCAAGCATATGAAATATAGATTTTTTAAAAAATATTTAAAGACTTTTTAAAGAGTGGTTTTAGGTTCACAGTAAAATTGAGAGGAAAGTACAGAGTTTCCATACCCTGTCTCCATACATGCATAGCCTTTCCCATTATCAACACCCACCAGAGTCATGCATTTGTTTCCAATTGATGAACTGACATTGGCACATTGTAATCAACCAAAGTCCATAGTTTACATTAGGGTTTACTCTGGTGTTGTTATAGTCTGAGTTTGGACAAACATATAATGATACATATACATCATTATAGTATCATACAGAGTATTTTCACTGCTCTAAAAATCCTGTGTGCTCTACTTACTCATCCCTCACCCCGCAACCCCTGACAACCACTGGTCTTTTTATTGTCTCCATAGTTTTGCCCACTCCAGAACATCATATAGTTGGAATTATGTAGTATGTACCCTTTTCAGACTGGTTTCTGAGAAATATGCATTTAAGTTTCCTTCATGTATTTCATGGCTTGATAGCTAGTTGTGTGTGTATATATACATAATATATATACCTATTTACATATACATATTATATATATATATTTTTTTTTTTTTTTTTGCTGAATTTTTCCATTTTCTGGATGTATCACATTTATTTATCCATTCACTTACTGAAGGATATCTTGGTTGCTTCCAAATTTGGACAATTATGAATAAAGCTGCTATGAACGGCTGCTTACAGGTTTTTGTGAGAACAAGTTTTCGACTCCTTTGAGTAAATAGCAAGGAGCTTGATTACTGGATTGTATGGTAAGAATATGTTTACTTTTGTAAGAAAACACCAAACTGTCTTCCAAAGTGGCTATACCATTTTGCATTCCCACCAGCATTGAATGAGATTTTCTGTTGTTCCACATCCTTGCTAGTATTTGGTATTGTCAGTGTTCCAGATTTTAGCCATTCTAATAGGTGTGTACTGGTATTCATTGATGTTTTAATTTACGTTTCCCTGATGACATATGATCTGGATCATCTTTTCATATTCTTACTAGCCATCTGTATATTTTTTTTGGTGAGTTGTCCATTAAAGTGTTTGGTCCATTTTTTAAATTGGGTTGTTTATTTTTTTTTTTTTTTTTAGTTTTAGGAGTTCTTTGTATATTTTAGATAACAGTCCTTTATCAGGTGTATCTTCTACCAACCAGACGATTAATTATTTCGTGGATCATGCCTTTAGTGTTATATATAAAAAGTCATTGTCAGGGTGCCTGGGTGGCTTGGTCGATTGAGCGTCTGACTTTGGCTCAGGTCATAATCTCACGGTTTGTGGGTTTGAGCCCATGTTGAGCTTTGTGCTGATAGCACGGAGCCTGCTTCAGATTCTCTGTCTCCCTCTTTTTCTGCCCCTTGCATGTTGTCTCTCTTAAAAATGAATAAACGTTAAAAAAAAAAAGTCATTGTCATACCCAAGGTCATCTAGATTTTCTATGTTATCTTCTAGGAGTTTTATAGTTTTACATTTTACACTTAGATCTATACTACATTTTGAGTTAATTTTTGTGAAAGGTGTAAGGTTTATATCTAGATTCACTTTTTTGTGTGTGGATGTCTAGTTGTTCCACCATATTTGTTGAAAAGACTCATTGCCTTTGCTCTTTTGTCAAAGATCAGCTGACTGTTTTTTTAATTTATTTTTATTTTTTTATTTTTTAATGTTTATTTATTCTTTGAGAGAGAGACAGAGCAAGCAGCGGAGGGGCGGAGAGAGAAGGAGACACAGAATCTGAAGCAGGCTCCAGGCTCTGAGCTGTCAGCACAGAGCCTGACACGAGGCTCAAACTTATAGACCATGAGATCATGACCTGAGCCGAAGTCGGTCACTCAACCAACTGAGCCACCCAGGCGCCCAAGCTGACTGTTTTTATGTGGGTTTATTTTTGGGGCTCTCTATTCTGTCCCATTGACCTATTTGTTCTTTTGCCAATTCCACAGTCCTGATTACTATAGCTTTATAGTAAGTCTTGAAGTTGCCTAGGGTCAGTCCTCCAGCTTTGTTGGCTATTCTGGGTCTTTTGCCTTTCTACATAACTGTAGAATCAGTTTGTTGATATCTACAAAATAGCTTGCTTGGATTTTGTTTGGAATTGCATTGGTCCTATTAGATTAAGCTGGGAAAAACGAACACTAAACAATATTGAGTCTTCCTATCCACAGATGTGGAATATCTGTTTATTTAGTTCTTTGATTTTATTCATCAGAGTTTTGTAGTTTTACTCATATAGATCTTGTACATATTTTGTTGAATTTATATGTAAGTATTTAATTTTTTCGGTGCTAATAAAAATGGTATTGTGTTTTTAAATATCAAATTCCACGTGTCCATTGTTGGTATATAAGAAAGTGATTAACTTTTGTATATTAACCTGTATCCTGCAACCTTGCTATAAACACTTAATAGCTGTGGAGTTTCTGTCAATTCTCTTGGATTTTCTGTATTGGCAATTATGTTATTGGCAAACAAAGACAGTTTTACAGTTGACCCTTGAATAGCACAGGTTTGAACTATGGAGGTCCACTTATGTGTGGATTTTTTTCAGTAAATACACTGGAGTACTGTAAATGTATTTTCTCTTCCTTATGGTTTTAATATTTTCTTTTTTTTTACCTTTACTCTAAGAATACAGTATATAATATATAATGGACAAAATACATGTGAATTAGCTGTTATTGGTAAGGCTTCTAGTCAAAAGTAGGCTACTAGTGCTTAAATTTTGGGGGAGTCCAAAGTTATACACAGATTTTCCACTGTGCAAAGGGTCAGCACTCCTAACCCCTGCATTGTTTAAGGGTCAACTGTATTTATTCCTTCCCAGTATCTATACCTTTTATTTCTTTTTGTCTTACTGCTTTAGGTAGAACTTCCAATATGATGTTGAAAAGGTGTGATGAGAAGGGACATCCTTGCCTTCTTCCTGATTTTTGTGGGAAAGTTTCTAGTTTCTCAGCATTAAGTATAGTGTTAGTTGTAGGTTTTTGGTAGATGTTCTTTATCAATTTGAGGAAGTTACTCTCTTTTCCTAGTTTACTGAGAGTTTTTACCATGCATGGGTGTTGGATTTTGTCAAATGCTTTTTCTGTATCTATTGATATGATTATGTGATTTTTCTTTTTTAGCCTGTTGATATGATGGGTTACATAAATTGATTTTCAAATGTTAAACCAGTCTTACATACCTTGAATAAATTCCACTTGTTCATGGTGTATAATTGTTTATACATTGTTGGATTCAATTTACTAATATTTTTGGCCATCACTGTGGACTATTTTTGCATCTCTTTTCACAAGAGATATTGCTCTGTAGTTTTTTTTTTTTTTTTTTCTCATAATGTCTTTGTTTTGATGTTCAGGTAATGGTGGCCTCATAGAATGAGTTAGGAAGTATTCTCTCTGCTCCTTTTCTCTGAAAGAGATTATAGAGAATTGGCAGAATTTCTTCCCTAAATGTTTGGTAGAATTTACCAGTGAACCCATGGGCATGGTGCTTTCTGTCTTAGAAGGATAACTACTAATTACTGATTCAATTTTGTTGATAGATACAGACCCTATTCAGATTGTTTCTTCTTGTGTGAGTTTAGGCAGATTGTCTTTTAAGGAATTGGTCCATTTCTTATTGGTTATCAAATTTGTTTGAAAACAATTATTCAGTAGCGCCTGGGTAGCTTAGTTGGTTAAGTGTCTGACTTGGCTCAGGTCATGATCTCGTGGTTCATGAGTTTGAGCCCTGCATTGGGCTCTGTGCTGACAGCTTAGGCCCTGAAGCCTGCTACACATTCTCTGTCTCTCTTCCCCTCCCCTGCTTGTGCTCTGTCTCTGTCTCTGTCTCTCTCTCTCAAAAATAAATAAACATTAAAAGAATTTTTTAATAAAAAAAGAAAAGAATTATTCATAGTATTCCTTTATTATCCTTTTAATGTCCTTGGACTCTGTAGTGATGACCTCCTTTTTATTTTCTGATTTTAGTCATTTGTTTCCTCTCTTTTTCTTAGCTTGGCTGGAGGCTTACCAATTTTATTGATCTTTTCAGAGAACCAGGTTTTTGTTTCATTCATTTTCTCTACTAATTTCCTGTTATTAATTTCATCAATTTCTACTCCAGTTCTTATTATTTCTTTTCTTTTGCTCACTTTGGATTTAACTTGTTCTTCTTTTTCTAGTTTCCGAAGGTTAAAACTTAGACTGTTGATTTTAGATCTTTCTTCTTTTCTAATAAATGTGTTCAGTGCTAAATTTCCCTCTCAGTACTGCTTTCTGTGTATCCCACAAATTTTGATAAATTGTGTTTTCCTTTTCATTTAGTTCATATTTTAAATTTCACTTAGTTCAATATTTTAAAATTTCTCTTGAGATTTC
Source organism: Herpailurus yagouaroundi (assembly GCF_014898765.1). Classification (NCBI taxonomy): domain Eukaryota; kingdom Metazoa; phylum Chordata; class Mammalia; order Carnivora; family Felidae; genus Herpailurus; species Herpailurus yagouaroundi. The sequence goes on along the minus strand of NW_024412447.1, from coordinate 7,317,120 downwards.
TTCTTTGATCCATGTGTTATATAGAAGTATGCTATTTAATCTCCATGTATTTGGAAATTTTTTGGTTATCTTTCTGTTATTGATTTCTAGTTAAAGTCCGTTATGGTCCAGGAGCAGACATTTAATGATTTCTATTCTTTTAAATATATTAAGTTTTGTTTTATGGCTCAGAATGTGGTCAATCTTGGCGAATGCTACATGTGAACTTGAGAAGAATATGTATTCTGCTGTTGTTAAAGTACTTAGAGAATTGACCTCTTTATCATTATGTAATGCCCTTTTTATCCCTGATAACTCTCCTTGTCTTGAAGTCTGCTCTGTTTGAAATTAGCATAGCTACTCCTGCTTTCTTTTGATTAGTGCTAGCATGGTGTATTTTTCTGTTTACTTTTATAATCTCTCTCTCTCTCTCTCTCTCTCTCTCTCTCTCTATATATATATATATATATATAGCTTTATGTTTAAAATTTTTTTAATGTTTTATTTATTTTTGAGACAGAGAGAGACAGAGCATGAGCAGGGGAGAGGCAGAGAGAGAGCGAGACACAGAATCCAAAGCAGGCTTCAGGCTCTGAGCTGTCAGCACAGAGCTCGACGCGGGGCTTGAACCCACAAACTGCAAGATCATGACCTGAGACAAAGTCGGACGCTTAACCAGCTGAGCCACCTAGGCGCCCCTATAGCTTTATGTTTAAAGTAGACTTCCTGTAGACAACATATGGCTGGGTCTTGTTTTTTAATCCTGATAATCTGTGTCTTTTAATTGGTGCTTTTAGATTATTGACATTCACAGTAATTATTAACATAGTTGGATTAATATCTATAATATTCGTTACTGTTTTCTATTTGTTGCCCTTGTTCTTTCTTCCTATTTTTGTCTTCCACTCTTTTTCTGCCCTAAGTGGTTTTAATCGAGCACCGTATATAATTCCATTTTCTCCCCTTCCTTAGCATATCAGGTGAGGTGTTCTTTTCCTTTGGCTTCTTTCAGGGCTTTTTCTTTTTTTTTCTTTTTCTTTTTTTTAAGTTATTAAATTCCAGTTAGTTAACATACAGTGTAATATTAGTTTCAGGTACACATTATTATACTCAGCACTTCTGTACATCACTTGGTGCTCATCACAACAGGTGCACCTTAATCCTCAAGGCTTTTTCTTTATCTCTGATTTTCTGTAGTTTGAAAATAATATGCTTAGGTATAGTTGTTGGGCATTTATCCTTCTTGGTGTTCTCTGAGCTTCCTGAATCTGTGGTTTGGTGTCTGATGTTAATTTGAGAAACTTCTCAGTCATTATTGTTTTCAATATTTCTTGGGTTTCTTGCTTTTTTTATTATTATTATTTTTTTACATTTATTTATTTTTGAGAAACAGAGTGAGACAAAGCACGAGTGGGGGAGGGGCAGGGAGAGAAGGAGACACAGAATCCGAAGCAGGCTCCATGCTCTGAGCAAGCAGTCTGCACAGAGCCTGATGCGGGGCTCGAACCCACAAACTGTGAGATCATGACCGAGCCAAAGTCGGAGGCTCAACCGACTGAGCCACCCAGGTGCCCCGGGTTTCTTTCTTTTTTTCTTCTCTGGTATTCCCACTGTGCATATATTATGCATTTTATAGTTGTCTCACAATTCTTGGATATGCTGTTCTTTTTTTTTTTTTTTCATTCTTTGTTCCTTTTGCTTTTCAGCTTTGAAGGTTTCTGTTGAGATATCCTCAAGTGCAGAGATTCTTTCCTTGTCTGTGTTCCATCTACTAATAAGCCCATCAAAGGCATTTTTTTTCATTTCTATTACAGCATTTTTTAAAGTTTATTTATTTATTTTGAGAGAGAGAACAAGCGAACGAGCAGGGGAGGGGCATAGAGGGGGTGGGAAGAGAGAATCCCAAAGAGGCTCTGTGCTGTCAACACAGAGCCCGACATGGGGCTTAATTCCATGAACCATGAGATCATTACATGAGCCAAAAACAAGAGTTGGACACTTAACTGACTAAGCCACCCATGTGCCCCTAATTTACCAGGCCATGCTAATGGCCTAGCTTTATTTCCTTCTCTTGTACATAAAGCCTTGTACTGACTAATATCAAATAGAATGGGAAGAATGAACATTAAAAAAATTTTTCTTTTAAAGTTTATTTTTGAGGACAGAGCACAAGCAGGGGAGGGGCAGAGAGAGAGAGAGAGAGGGAGACACAGAATCTGAAGCAGGCTTGAGGCTCTGGGCTGTCACACAGAGCCCAACTCAGGGGTCAAACTCACAAACCATGAGAACATGACCTGAACTGAAGTTGGATGCTTAACTGACTGAGCCACCCAGGCACCCTGGGAAAGATGAACATTTTTATCTTTGTTGTCATTGATTTAAACAGTATCAGGCTCACAGAATCCAATTTGATTTCCCTTACCCCACCCATCATTTCTGTAGCATCCCACTCTATTAAAAACACAATTATGTGACTTAATTTATATTTTCTTATTTTTCTCTCCCATTTTCAGGACTCAACTTTGCCCAGTCCCAAGCCAGCCAAAATTCAGACAAAAAGCCCCAAGGCAAGAGGTAAGCAAGCCAGTTGGGAACAGGTATGTGCTACCATTAAGGCAGGGCAGAAATAGACAATGGGAAGGGTCTGCAGGTCACAGGATCTTAACTGCCTGTCTCAGCTTTAAAATCTGCAAAAATGGTCAAGGCTCCTACTGTGTCATCAGGGAAGCTGTCCTCTGCCAAGCGAGTACATCTCCTCGCTTCTGTGCACTGATTATAAAATATTAGACTAAAGGTGGAATGAATGTCTTAAATTCTTAGCCAAGAAGGATGGCTTCCTGGAGAAGGCAGTCTATGAGGAAAAATATAAAGAGAAGAAGATCCAGAACAAACAAACAACAACAAGAGAGAGAGAGAGAGAGAGAGAGAGAGAGAGAGAGAGAGAGAGAAATATTTGGGGAAAAGGAAGGAACCAAAAAAACTCACTAGATTGAGAATGAGCAGAGGATGTGGGGCACAGACTAACTGTGGGAAGTCTATGGACCCTTGCCGAGCTGTCATTTAGAGAGAAATAAACAAATGTCCTTCATGGTTGTTGGTGGGGGTGATGCAGGCATAGCAGATGGACGAGATGGGATCCTGCAAAGGAAGACAACGAAGAGATCTCTGGGAAATGAATCTGCAGCAACGCCTGTACGCATAATGGGAAGGAAAGAAGGACACAGGAATTCAGAGCCTGACCAGCCAGGTAAGGCTCAAGTCCTGGGAAAAACTATGGGAAATGAGGTTCAAGTCTGTGTCTCCCTTCCCTGGATCGTTTCTTAACTTTATAGCTTTTTGTTACTTTTAAAAAGAACAAGAATTAAGCATCTCAGATGGTAGAGTGCAGTACACACTGTAGAAACGTAATGGTTATTCGTTTGATTTGATCCAAGCACAGGAGAATGGTGAGGAGGGGGGAACAGACATTTATCGAGTATTGCTGTGGGCTGGCTAGATAGACATTTGCTGGCTCCCTTGAATCTTTCAATATCTCTGTGACTGGACATTTGCCATTTTAGAGATAAGGGGATTGAGGCCCAAAGGGTTTATAATTTGCTGAAGACCCATGACAGGCATATGACTAGCATATGGCTAGAATCCAGGTCTTTCTGACTTCAAAGCCCATTTTATTTCTATTGAGAAAGATCATATTTCCTAGAGATATTTTTGTAAATAGGAATGTAGGGGTTTGACTTGTAAAAAGCCAGGACAGATGGCCTAATAGGGCTCTCAGTTTTATCACTTTTTCATCCAGGCCCTAAGAAAAAATTTAAAGCTCCCCAGAGCAAAGCTGCAGGAACCAACTTCCCTGAGGACAAAGAAGCTAGGATGGAGCCAAAGGGCCCGACCCCACCAGCTCATCTTGGGGCTTGTCCCATGGTGGGGAAAGAAGGCTCAAAGTGTCCTCAGGAGGCTGGAAGTGTCCTCCATGACGATGAAGCCTCCAGTGACCTGGACCTGGAGCAACTCCTGGAAGATGTTGGAGAAGAGCCGGAGCAGCTGGAGGAGCCACAGTGTGGAGATGACCCTGGGGAGTTCACCACGACCTTCTTTGAGGAATAGCTGTGTGCTCCTGCCTCACCCGCTTCCACAGGAGCAGCAGAGAGAGCCCCTCAGAGGGTCCCTGAGAAGCTACTAAATGTGGGGTTTGTTCCTCAGCTACAGGTCAATTGGCTAAAGTCACGGCTCTGCAGTTTATGTGTTAATAAAACAGGTTACCGGCTTAAGTGGTTCCATTCGTCTCTAACCACATGCTTCCCTTGGCTTCTCTCCCCGCCCCCCCCCCCCCATCCCTGTGGCATGTCCCTGTTTCTGGTGGGAGGCCGGCACAGTACAGGGATCTGGGAAGGCAGTGAGACCCAAGTCCTGGGAGGAGGCCGTCGAGAAGGGCAGGTCTGGGTTCAGACCTGGCTCAGCCACTTACTAGGTGTGTGGCCTTGAGAAAAGCACTAACCATTCTGGGTCTTCTCTTCACGCCTCCGGTGAGTGCATCCAGGACTGTATAAGGTTGTTGGTGATGCTTACATGAGTGATGCACTTAACGTGGTACATGTTATGGTAGCAGAAGTAGAATGGTTAGATAAGGGGGCAGAGTCTGGGCTCTGGGCTGGCTGCCAGTGTTTGGTGTCCCCCACCTGGCCTGAAGGCAGTCACTGAACACCAGCCCTGGAGGAGGGATCTTGGGTGTGAGCTACTTTCACAGCTCATTTTTGGCGAGAAGGAAAAGACAGAAGATGCCATCAGTTTCTCCTTAGGTGCCTTAAGGCAAATCCTACTAGTACTTTTATTTTTGTGGGCAAGAGCTGGGCAGTTGAAGAGGGAATGGAAGCAGATGGCTCTGTTTCTCTCTGGTCCTTGGTGGACTTCCACACCCACTGGCTTTTGTCTGTGTCTGGCCAGGGTTATTACTAGAAGCTGTGACCTTCTGTGCAGCTTAGTCTCAGGGAGTCCCCATTCAATCCCGCTCACTGGGCCTTTACTATAGAATACAGGGTCTCCTGCGGGCTCTCCTTGGAAGGGGTGCAGGGAGGGGCTGCCGGTGACGAGCTGGAGAGGGTGAGGGAGGCATAGAGGATGCCACCGTCATCCTGGGCTTCACCCTGGTGAGAATGAAGAAGAAGGGCATGAGTGGAAGGGGAGCTGTCCCCAACTTAGAGCAGTAACCCCGTAACTGAGTGCCCCACCAACACCACAGTTCCTCTATTCCATCTACCCCACCTTCTCCAAACTTCTTTTTAATTCCTTTAGGCTCTAGTCTGGGCTGCTTACCTTGGGGTCCAGCTTGGGCTCTGTTTTTTGTCCTAGAAAAATTCAAGGTGTGCTGGGGTCAGGTGGCATGTCAGCCAGGGCAGAGAGATGCACGGGGGCCTTGGGGAGTGAGATCATTTGCTAGGTCAAGACCAGGGTCAGGCCAGAGGGATGGGTGGGACAGGGAAAGAGGAAAATGCTGAGGCAGGTGTGTGGGCAGGGGGTGTGTGAGGAAGGGCGAACCAAGGTGGAGAGAGGGGAGTGTCACAGTAAGAATTTACCTGTAATCCCGATGTTCTCATACTTCTCCTCAGTGTTTTGGACCGATTCCCTGTGTGCGAAGGAGAGGGCGGGAAGTGCATTAGAGGCTGGGCAGAAGTGGGTTCAAACCTCTGTGGGAGCTCTGCAACCCCCTGACACTCAGGTGAGCCAAGGTTTGAGGCTCTCAGGAGGCCTGGGAGAAGATTGAGAGGCAGTTTGCCGTGTAGCCAGTAGAGGTCCTGAGACTCCCTTGAAGATAGATCATCCCGGAGAAGCGGCTTTGTTGGAAGAGCCATCAGAAGTGTGGTGATGGTCTTCTGGCCGGTGCCCAGGTGGGAAGGGAGAGAGGGGAGGGAAGGGGCTGAGAGAAAGAATAGAATAGGGAAGATGGGCTGAAGGAAAGGGGAGGATGAAGAAGAGAGCTCTGGAGGGAGGGAAAGAGGGAGGAGGCCTGGTGGTGGAGGAGAGAGAGGTGAGGCTAGAAGCTGAGGAGGGAAGTGGCTCTGAGAAAAGAGGTGCCCACTGGAAGGTGAGGAGGAGAGCTGCTGTCCCCATAAGGACCTTCCTGTTTCCCAAACAGGACAAGCACTCACCCGACTACGGTTCTGGCTTTAGTCTGCAGACCTGTAGGGGAACAGCAGCATGTCAGGGTGACATCCACAGAAGGCATCTCTCCTCCCTGCCTTCCTGCTCTGTGTGCTCTGAGACCACCCCTAGACAGGTCAGGGCAGCGGAACAGCTCTGTTGGACCCACCTGGGACTCTTGAGTGGCACCTGCTGGCACTCTGAGGCTGCCCAACCCTGTTCGGTGGTTGTCCTCAACACTAAATCAAGAGAATCGCTCTTGCCTGCGCGCTCTCTCTCTCTCTCTCTCTCTCTCTCTCTCTCTCTCTCTCAGCCTTTCCCTTGCTTCCTTTCCCCTTCCTTGAATTCCTCACCCATCCCTCCACCTGTTCCTTCCACTGCTGAGCCCTGGCCCACCCACCTCCTCCTCCCCCTCCTTTGGCCCTTATCATAGACTCACAGCTCTCTCATGCCCTGATACACTGGCTTTCCATGTTTCTCTCCCCTCTCCTGAACCTCATGGCTGGAATCTGTGTCTGCGCTGCAGCCAGTTTCTCTCCACCCTCTGCCACTGAAACCTCTGCTGTCCCTCTGCCACCATCTCCCCTCCTGTCCTTCTGAGTCTGTCTACAGCATTTCCCAAGGATCAGCCCCTGGTTCACAGACATCCCCTCCACCACCCAACACTATCCTGGGAGGTCCCATCGACAGGGACGGCCCTCTGAACACATGGGACTCCTATGTCCCCCCAACTCTAGTGACCTCCACTCCACTCAGCCATACCCTGGACTCCTTTTTATCCCTGGGATTGAGAACTCTGAAATATTAAATGCCAGCATCATTTTTATACTACAACTTTCTTTCCTTCCAGCTCTCTTTTACCATCAGCCTGTTTGGTATATCTTTGTTTTGACCCTCTGATAATCCACTTTCTTTTGGGCTGTCCAAGCTCCCTGATGATCCTCTACTCTCTACTCCTGCCCTTTCACTAGCTCCTTGACTGCCTGTGTTCCCCTATCCTTATGCCACACTTAGGTGACACAGCTCTAATTCTGGATGTGGCTGATGGCAGAGAATGCTATTTGCTTACCTGATATCCATTCATTTCTTACTTTTTAAAAAAGATTTTATTTTTAAGTAATCTCTATACCCAACATGGGGCTCAAACTCACAACCCCGAGATCAAGAGGCACATGCTCTAATGACTGAGCCAACCAGGTGCCCCACCATTCATTTCTTCTTACTTAGTTACAGAACCTTGATTTTATTTGGGGTGGCAGTATGCTGCCCTACTGATAGATGTGGGACACAGGAGTACATCCTAGCCAGTAAGATTCAAAGGGAAGTTGGAGGTAAGATTTTCAGGAAGCCTCTTTAAAAGGAGGACAGACAGCTGTGGCATAGTCTTTTTTCCCTTCCTTCCTCCTGTTTCCTGTCTGGATTCAAAAATAATGGCTGGAGTCTGAGCAGCCATCTTGGATCATGAGGCAACCTTCAGGATAAAAGCCAGTGGCCAGGACAGTGAGCAGGAAAATAGAAGTCTGAGTGCCTAAGGACAATGGCCTCTGCTATCTGTTTCCTCATCCTTTTATATGAGGGAAAACAATAAACTCAGTCTTATTTAAGCCCTGTTACTTTTGGTCTCTGGTGCCAGCAGGTGAACATAACTCCTAATGAGCAAGTCCCAGAGGCTTCTAACCTGCATGAGGAAAAACATGTGGCGATGTTTTTACACAGTTTATGGCTTCTCATCTGAGTTGAATCCTTAAATACTGTCTTCCATTTCCTCAATGACTATGTCACATTTTTCTTCATCTCTAACCCGCATCCTGACTCTAGAGACAACCACTGTGATTTTTCCTCTGCAGAATTAAAAACAATTCCTATACCTTTGAGTTTATCAATGTTTTTATTCATGGCTTTTATGTTTATGTCATATATAGGGAGCTCATCAACACTCCATGGTTATAAAATAGTCTCACATGCTTTCTTCTGGTGCTAGGTTCTTCCCCCCCACATTTAACTCTTTGATTGATCTCCATGGAATTTATTTTGGTGCAAATTATGAGATAATATTATTTTCTCAGATGGCTGCTCAATTGTTCCATCACCATGTATTGAATTACTCATCTTTCCCCATTGATTAGAAATGCCAGATTTTAACATACTAAATTCCTGAATATATTTTGACCTGTTTTATCCTGCCTATATTCGGGCTTTTCTCTTTTAATACATTGGTTTATCTGTGTATGAATATGACAGCATCGAATCATTTTAGTTATTGCAGCTTAATAATTACAGGTGCTAGTGCTCACATAGTCCTTATTCTGTGCCAGGATCTGTTCTCAATGAATTACATTTAATTGTCATGACAACCCCCAGGGTGAGTACTATTATTATTCTCATTTTACCGATGAGTAAGTTGAGGCACAGAGTAATACAACCACTGCACCAGAGTTTCCCCAGCCAGGATTTGAGTGCAGGCAGTCTAGATTCTATGCTGCTCACCTCTGTGCTTTTAATATCTGATAGGGCTAATCTCCTCTCACTGAAATCTTTCTCTAGAGGAATTTCAAATTAGTATTGGAGGGTGTTGGGGTGTAAATAATTAATGTCTCTAGCTCTGTCCTCTCTTTTAGCTATAAATGCATACATCCAAATTTCTGATGAACCTCTAGGCTCAGATGCCACACAGGTATGTCTAACATGTCCCAAGCTAAAGAATCATTATTCCCCACTCCCCACCCACCCTCCGCCCCCAAACATGGTCTTTGACCTCTTGTATTCTCTAATTTGCTTGGTGGTTTCATCCAAGTTCTTCCCACTCCCTTGCCCCTGCACCAGCCTGATCACCAAATCCTACTGATTTTCTCTCTTGAACTCTTCCAGAGTCTGGCTCTATCCCTCCACCTACACTGCTACTGCCTTAGATTGGCCTGGCCCACCTCTGGCGCCTCCATCCCGGATGTATCTGGATGGAGAACTGCTTCATGTTGCCTCTAGGAGCAGAGGCTCTTGGGTGTGATTTACGAGGTTCTCTTCTCCCATCTCTAGCCTCCTCCACTGCATGGAGCTGCTTAGAGTTCTCTCACTGCTTTCCCGTACCTGCAGGGACAGTGACATCTTCACCACCCTCACCACTTGCCTGGCTAATTCTCTTACACTCTTTGAGACTTTCTGTAGTGTCACTTCCTATGGGAAGTTCTCCATGATTCCCCTCCTCTGTCCTAGACTACCACAGCTCTTTCCAAATGAGGCAGTCACCTACTTTCCTCTCCCTCTGCCACTGAGTTTCTTGAAAGCAGGACCCACACTTTATTTACACTTGTATCTCCAATTATAAGCCAGACCCTGGAAGATAAGCCCTCAACCAATGCTTGCTGAGCTGAGCCAACTTCCTTTCCCTTCTGCTCTCTCCTTACTCTTCCAAGAGCTGACCCTCCCCTCCCCGTGAATCAAAAGATGAAGATTAGGGGTGCCTGGGTGGCTCAGTCCATTGAGCGTCTGACTTCGGCTCAGGTCACGATCTTGCAGTCCATGGGTTTGAGCCCCATGTCGGGCTCTGGGCTGATGGCTCAGAGCCTGGAGCCTGCCATGGATTCTGTGTCTCCCTCTCTCTCTGCCCCTCCCCCATTCATGCTCTGTCTCTCTCTCTCTCAAAAATAAACAAACGTTAAAAAAAATTAAAAAAAAAAAAACAAAAGATGAAGATTGATGATAAATGATTAAGTCAAGAGACAAAAACTAGAAAATGATCAGATTTGTGGGGCGGGACTGGTCTGGAGCAATGGTTCTCAAACTGGGTCACACATAGACACCACTTGTTGAGATCTTTAAAAATGCAGATTCCCAAGCCCAGACCTCAAGGCCAGCAGGGATCTGCATTTTTAAATGCAGGATGACCTGGGGTTCTGGGAAACATTCAGTTGGGAAACTTGGGGACAAGTTGGAGGCGTAGCCCAGAACCACTTACCTTTGCTTCTCTTCCACCTGAGGAAGACAATCAGTCCCAAAACTGCTATTATGAGCACAACGCCAGCCAGTGCCACACCGACTGCAGCTCCCACACTCAGGGGTGAAGATGCTGAGCTCCCACTGTCCTCTACGACATTGAGGTCAGCTGTGATGGTGGCTGCGGTGGTGGTGCCCTTGGTGGTCGCCTGGGCAGCTGAGAAGACACGAGAATTTAGCAGATTCTCCTCTGGAGGCTTGAGGTATTTGGATGAAACTGTTACATCTCATTCCCTAGTTTGGGGAATATTAAGGGTGGGGAGGAACTCCGAGAAGAAATTAAAAAAATGAATGGAATAGTCAATTCCTTAGAAAAAGTACCAAAACCAGAAAGAAGCCAGCCCTAAGAAAACTCAGAGGAAAAAAATTAATGAAACCTACGTAGGAATAAATTTATTAGGAAACAGGACAACAGAGAGAATAATAAGTGCAGGGAGTGGTTATTTAGGGGAAAAACAAACAACAAAAAACAAGAAAGAAATAAAACAGACAAGACTCTTGCAAACCTAACAAGAGTTTGTTGAAATCATTTGTGAGTGTATGCTCATTATAGGTTGATAAACTTAAAAAAACTCTGAATTGGATGATTTTCTGAAACAAACAAAAATTTCTGAAAATGGAGTTAAGAAGTAAGACACTTTCACTGATAGGTAAACAAAGAAGTGAGGACTCTTGGGGCACTGGCCTGGCTCAATCAGAAGAGCAGGTGACTCTTGGTCTCTAGGTCATGAATCTGAGCTCCACACTGGGGGTAAAGATTACTAAACAAAGTAAATAAACTTAAAAAAAAAAAAAACAAAAAAGTAAATGAGAGCCCTATTAAAAACTACCTATCATAAAGATTCCAAGCTCAGGAGGCTTTATGGGTAAATTCTTTTTTTTTAAATTTTTTTTAATGTTTATTTTTGAGAGAGACAGACAGACAGACAGGACTGTGAGCAGGGGAAGGGCAGAGAGAGAGGGAGGCACAGAATCCGAAGCAGGCTCCAGGCTCCCAGCTGTCAGCACAGAGCCTGATGTGGGGCTTGAACTCTCGAACCGTGAGATCATGACCTGAGCTGAAGTCAGATGCTTAACCAACTCAGCCACCCAGCTGCCCCTATGGGTAAATTCTTGTGAAAATTTAAAGAACAAATAATTCCCAGATGGATTCTAGAACACAGGGGAATATGGGAAAGAGGCAATTCTAATTCATTTCATAAAATGATAACATAACCCTGATGCTAATTTATCTATCTATCTATCTATCTATCTATCTATCTATCTATCTATCTATATTTTTTAATGTAGGTTAAAACAACAAAAGGCTGGGTTTTTTACCGATCTGAGTGGAGGAAAATACCCAGTAATTGAGCAGTGGAAGGATAGGTAGGTACAACCTTTGGGAGTGCATTTGTAAAGTGTAACATACCCAGGTGTGCCCTTTGACCCAGTGCTTTCAATGCTAGAAATTTATCCTGTGGAAATGCTGGGCAAGTGTCCAAAGGCCTGTATTTAGGGGTGTTCCTTTGTTCCTTGCAGCTTTGTGATGCCCCAACAAGCTAAACATCTTTATTTATTTATTTTTTTTACTTGTTTTATTTTTTATTTTTAAAAACTTACATCCAAATTAGTTAGCATATAGTGCAACGATTTCAGGAGTAGATTCCTTAGTGCCCCTTACCCATTTAGCCCATCCCCCCTCCCACAACCCCTCCGGTAACCCTCAGTTTGTTCTCCATATTTATGAGTCTCTTCTGTTTTGTCCCCCTCCCTGTTTTTATATTATTTTTATTTCCCTTCCCTTATGTTCATCTGTTTTGTCTCTTAAAGTCCTCATATGAGTGAAGTCATATGATTTCTGTCTTTCTCTGACTAATTTCACTTAGCATAATACCCTCCAGTTCCATCCACGTAGTTGCAAATGGCAAGATTTCATTCTTTTTGATTGCTGAGTGATACTCCATTGTATATGACATTTTCTTTATCCATTCATCCATCGATGGACATTTGGGCTCTTTCCATACTTTGGCTATTGTTGATAGTGCTGCTATAAACATGGGGGTGCATGTGTCCCTTCGAAACAGCACACCTGTATCCCTTGGATAAATGCCTAGTAGTGCAATTGCTGGGTCCTAGGGTAGTTCTATTTTTAGTTTTTTGAGGAACCTCCATACTGTTTTCCAGAGTGGCTGCACCAGCTTGCATTCCTACTAAACATCTTTAAATAGGACACTGAGTAAGTAGATACATTGTGATACATTATGGCATGGAGACATTCTGTGGCCTGTGTGTGTGTGTGTGTGTGTGTGTGTGTGTGTTCATTTTTGGGTGAGAATGCAAGCAGGGAGTGCAGGGAGAAGGGGACAGAGTATCTGAAGCGTGCTCTGAGCTGATAGCAGCGACCCCAATGTGGGGCCTGAACCCAGGAATCAAACCATGAGATCATGATCTGAGCTGAAATCAAGAGCCAGACACTTAACTGACTGAGCCACTCTTGCACCTCCCTGCAGCCTTTAAAAAAAGAAAAAAAGCATAACTGTACATGTACTGAACTGGAAAGATAGTGGAATAAAAATAAGTTGTAGAGCAGAATAGTAATGTGGTTTGATTCTATTTGTGTTATGTATCTATATCTGTATCTATATCTGTGAGAGAGGACATTTCCGCAGAAAGAAGTAGTGGCTGGAGAGATAAAGTGCAGAGGGAGGAATAGACTTTTCATTCGACTCCCTTCTGTATTGTTTGAACATTTTAAAAAAGGCAGTATAAGTATTACCAGTACCTTTACTATTTTCAAAATTTAATGTTTATCAAAGTTATATAGGCACGTAAGTTAAAAAGTCCACACATTCCATAGTATATAAAGACAGCAGCCCCTGCATAAGCCTCTCACTCCCTTCCCACTCTACAGAGTCAACTGTTTTAGCACCTTTTAGTGCTAAAACCTTTTAGCTGTTTCTTTCGGCATTAACCTTGTATTTCTAAATCACAAGCATACACTGTTGTTGCTTGAATGGTTGGAAGTATTGTTGATTTACTTCCTACCATTGAAATCAAGGATTTAGAACTCTCACACCCCTGTTTTCTCCTTTTTACTGGACAGTCCAGCATTCGATGTCCTTTTCATGAGATGGGGTCTTCACTTGGCTTTTGGGACACCATTCTCTTGTGGCTCTTTTCCTGCCTCTCTAGCAGCTGCTTGTTGATTCCTCCTTTTCCCAACCTATAACAGTCCTAGGACCCCCTCTCTATCTACACACACTTCCCAGATAATTTATCCAGTCCCATGGCATCAACTATCAGCGACAAACTGATCCCACCCAAATTTACATATCCAGTCATCTCTTCCCTGGCTCTCCTGAATCCTGTATCTCACTACCTACTTACACCTCTGTTTATCTTGTAATGTTTCAAATTACAGAACTCTTGATTTCCTCCCAAACCTGTTCCTACCACATGTCCCCCTCTCAGCAAATGGCAATGCCATCCTGTAAGAAGCTCAGGCCAAAAGCCTCAGAGTCACCCTTGCTTCTTCTCTCTTTCTTACCCCCCACATCCCATCATCTGCAAATCCTGTCTGCTCAGTCTTCAAAATATAACCAGCATCTCACCTGCCCTTGTTGTCACCCTATTTCAGGCACATCACCTCTCACTGGTGTCCCTGCTTGTGACCTTGTTCATCTTTACAGTCTTATTCTCTATACAACATCTGGAGGGACACTTGTACAATGCACATCAGCACAGCAGGAAACCCTCACTAGACTCATTACACTGAGTAAAAGTTCTTTTCTTCGCTTTCAAAGCCACACTGGACTGGGCCCCCCCCCCCCCCACTGCCTGTTCTGATCTCACCTGCTGCCACCATCAGCCTCTTTATCTGATTCAGCCACACACTTGTCCCACCTCATGGCCTCTGCCCTTGCTGATCCCTCTTGACTGGAACATTCTTCTCCAGACCTCTCCCTGACTTCCTACAGATTTGTGCCTAGGCTGGATTTTTCTGCTGGCTTCTCTTATATCCACTCCCCAGCTCCTCTCCACTTGCTTTGTGCCTTTGGGGGCTGGTCTTGGTGGACACAATCCATGGGCTCTCTCACCAGCTGGTTCCTAGTCAGTAGCCAGTCAGAGTCACCATCCAGAGATGGAAGGAGAGAAGAGGGCAGATTATGGCATAGCCCTTGGTCCCCTGTCTGACAGGTCTTATATTAGGGTTTTCAGAGACACAGAACCAATGGAATATAGAAACAGATGTGGAGTTTTGAGGTATTGGTTCATGTGATTATGATAGCTGAGAAGCCAGAGTTTGCTATCTTTAAACAAAAGGCCCAGGAAAGCTAGTGATGTAGTTCTAGGCCCAGACCTGTGGGTCTGAGAACCAGGGGGACCAGTGAGATTCCAAAGTCCCAAGAACCAAGAGCTCCAAAGTCTGAGAGCAGGAGAAGTGGAGATCCCTGCCCATCCTCTACTTTTTTGTTCCTTTAGTTCTCTCAAGGGTTTGGATGATGCCCACCCACTGCTAGACTCTTCTGGAAATACCATTACAGACTATCCAGAAAGAATGTCTTATCAGATCTCTGAGCATCCTGTAAGCTCACTCAAAACTAACCATCCCAGATATGTTGACTCTATCTCCCCAGAGGCTACAGCTCATCTCTGGGTCCCCCTTCTTCCTACTCTGATCCTCAGTCCTGGGGATGGTCTCAGGGGTCTCCCATCCCTGACTGGTTTCCCCATCCTGTGCCCTACTCTAAACTCTCCCCAGTCATCCTGTTTGAGCGGCTGCTTCCTGCCAGGACTCTGACTAATGTTCCCAGAGCCTATGATGTTCCGTCTGAATAGAGTAGCACCCTTAGCAACCTTTATCCCTCAGATTCTGCTCCAGTTCCCTCCTTTTCTCTTTTCACCACCACTGTACGTGCAGAATTAATTTGTTGGCTTTCCCTTGAGTCTTCTTGCTCATCCACACTTAGGTACAAATAGCATTGTTGTACACATGATTTGCTCTTTTTTTTTTTTTTTTTTTTTTTTTTGCTGCTGTTTCCCCAGTGTCCAGATTAGCACTCGACACATAGTAGGTATCAGTCAATATTTGTTGAATGAATGCATGAGATAATTTTCTCTTAGAATTTCAAGCCATTCAACCATTGTTTTCCAGCTTCCTCTGTTACTATGGAGACCGCCAAAGCCATTGTGATTCTTGAATCTCCTGCAGCCTGTTTCTTTCCTCCTTGGAAATTTGTTGGATTTTCTTTCTTTTTATCCCTGACGTTTTGAAATTTCATGTTGTAGTGTCCTGAAGTAGGTCTTTTTATTTGTAACCATTTTTCTGGGCTTCTTTGTTCTGGAACATTTCTAGAGTTTTCTAGGATATTTTCTTCCCATGGCCTTATCTCTTCTCTGTGTCTGGAACTCCTGTTATTCAGAGGCTGGAGCTCTTGGGCCAATCCTCAGTTTTTCTTATCTTATAGTTTCTGTATGACTTTACTATGGCAAATGGAAGAAATGACCACAAACTGGGTGACTTAAAACAATAAAAGTTTAGTTTCTCACAGTTCTGGAGGCCAGAGGTCAGTGAGCAAGGTGTCACGGGCCGCAAAACCTCAGGAGGCTCTGGGGGAGAGTCTGTTGCCTACTTCCTCCAGTTTCTCGAGGCTGCACCACTGAGTCTCTGCTCTGTGACCATATTGCCTTCTGTGATAGGTTCCCTCCACCTCCCTCTTAGAAGGAGGCTCCTGTTTGCATGTAGGGCCCATCCAGCTAATACCAGGTTTCTTCACCTCAGAAGTCTTAGCTAAATCGTATCCCTTACCATGGAAGGTAATAATCATTAGTTTTGGGGACTGGGATATGAACACGTCTTTGTGGGGGCCACTATCCAACCCACCAGTTCCCAAATCCGTGACTCTTTGTCTACCTTCTGCGAGATTTCCGTCAAGTTTTTCTTGCAACTCTTTAACAGAGTTTTCTATATTTGCCGTTATATCTTAAATTCTCAAGAGCTCCTTGTTTGTTTGGAAAGCTCCCTCTGTTATACAGGCTTGCACTCTCTTAACTTTCTGAGGATGGTAGGTATCTGAGTTTCATTCTTCCTCCATTATTTTGATTTTTTCCAGGAACCCCCTCCCCCCTCTCCCCACTGCATTGGTTTTGCTGTGTATTTCATGGGGGAAGGATTCCTTAAGTGTTGAATGCAATCATATTTTTAAAAAAATCGTTTTTAACATTTATTCATTTTTGAGAGACAGAGAGCATGAGTGGGGGAGGGGCAGAGAGAGAGAGAGAGGGAGACACATAATCTGAAGCAGGCTCCAGGCTCTGAGCTGTCAGCACAGAGCCTGACACAGGACTTGAACTCACGGACAGCAAGATTATGACCTGAACTGAAGTTGGACGCTTAACTGAATGAGCTACCCAGGCACCCCTGAATGTAATCATATTTTTAAATGGCATCTCTAGCCTCAGGCATTCCAGGCACAGCAGAGGCAAGTTGTCAATCATCAGGACTGGGGGATTCCATGCCAGGCCAAGACCCCATCTTGCTGCCTTGGTTGCCAGCGTGTTGCCACGCTTGGTTGCCACGCTGATTGGTAGCTGTGTATGTGGTCTGGGAGAAAGTGCTTGTTAGCTAGTGGGCTGTAGGATCTGTTAGGCTTTCTGAATCCTTTCTGAGCCCATCAGATAGATTTCCTAGAGAAAAATCTCCTGATTTCTTGCCATGGTAGGGTAGGGGATACCAGCTGGGCTATCCTGAGTCCTAGGAGGCATCTAAGGGGGTAAGGCATTTAGGATCCCATCAGTTCACCAAGTCTCCAGTTTTAAAGACTGAACTCTTGCCCCCAGGTATGCCTAGGGTACTGCCCCCAGAGTCCCTCTGCTCCATTCTTTCTAGAAAGCAAATCTCCAGTCTCTGCTGGGTGGGGAGGGGGTGTAGAAGTTTCCCTGCTTCTTTTTATTGTTTTAAAACTTTTAAAATGTTTATTTATTTTTGAGAGAGAGAGAGAGACAGAGTGTGAGTGGGGAGGTGCAGAGAGAGAGGGAGACACAGAATCTGAAGTAGGTTGCTGACAGTGCAGAGCATGACCTGGGGCTCGAACTCGCAGCCTGACCTGGAGCTCGAACTCTCAAACTGCGAAATCATGACCTGAGCTGAAATCAACTGCTTAACCTACTGAGCCAACCAGCCCCCCCTCCCTGCTTCTTAAATACATTATCACCTAGTCCTCCACCTTTCCAACCCCCTTTTACTCCCACTGTCAGGGGTTCTGGGGTGGCTCTTCCTAAACCGTTGAGGGGTTTTGCAGTGTAAGAATTGCCTTTCTTTTGGCGCTCCCCACTGCCAGATTATGGCTTAGCTCCCCTGGTCTCCTAAGCAGATACATTAGTCTATGTCTTTCCAGCTTCCCAAATATTGTTTTTCACCACATAGCTCACATATTTTTTTGTCCCTGTGGATTTTTGTCTTAAAAAATTCTCTTTGGGGGGCACCTGGGTGGCTCAGTCGGTTAAGCATCCAACTCTTGATTTTGGTTGAGGTCATGATTTCATAGTTGGTGAGATTGAGCCCTGTGTTGGGCTCCATGCTATCAGCATGCTTGGGATTTTCTCTGTCCATTTCTGCCCCTCCCATGCTCTCTCTCTCAAAATAAATCAATGAACTTAAAAAAATTATCTCTGCTGTCATTTTAGTAGGGTTTGGTAGGGAGAGGATGTAAACATGCATATAACCCACCGTCTTGGCCAGAATTTGTGCAATATTTTATAGTGAAAATTTAAAAAAAGATGAATATTCAGAAATAATGTTGCATATTAATAATAAAAATAAAAGATTTAAAGGAAAGCAATATCTCTTGTGAGATGTTGACATGGTCTTTAGAAGAACACACCCAAGGTTATTGAGGGCTATAAAACAAGGATCCATTTCTGGGTGGAAGATTGTATATTGCACTGACTTCTGTTTTCATCAATTGCTTTCTAGATTTAATGCAATTCCAATGTAAGTGCTACCGATAGGTGTTTTCCTCAGAACCGGGCAAACTTATTCCAACATTTATGTGAAACAATAGGCCAAAACAATAATAAAGTTTTTGAGGAAGTAATGTGGTTCTGATGGAAATAGTCTTGTCAGCCACTGAAACATGACCAAGTTATAATCACTAAAACAGAGTGGTAGTGATACAAGAAAAGACAGAACAGTGAAATGGAGATGACAGACCAGAAAGGATGCTATTCTACAAAAAGCCCGGCCTAGGAATCAATGGAGAAGAGAAAAATTATCCCATAAATGGGGTTGGGACAATTGATTCATTTCTTGGTATAAAGATCAGTTTAATTCTTCACCTCATACCATATATCAAAATAAATTCTCACTATATTAATGTGTTTTATTGTGAAGTCATATAAAAATCAGAATAAATTAGGGGCACCTGGGTGGCTCAGTTGGTTAAGCATCCTACTTTGGTTCAGGTCATGATCGCAAGGTTCCAGAGTTCAAGCCCAGCATCAGGCTGTGTGCTGACAACTCAGAGACTGGAGCCTGCTTTGGATTCTGTGCCTCCCTCTCTCTCTGCCCTTCCCTCCCTCTGTGTCTCTCTCTCTTAAAAATAAATAAACATTTAAAAAATTAAAAATAAATTAATAATTTAAAAAATCAGAAGAAATTAAAATCTTTTCAGCCCCTAGGGGATATAGGATTTTTTGGCTAAGAAATAAAAGAGAAAATTATAAAGGAGAATACAATGAGATTTGCCTACAAAAGGAAAACATCTGTATATAGAAAACATTGTTAAACTAGCCACAAACTTATCAGTTCTATTTGCTGCAAATATTCCTTTAGGGTGATGTCTTTGCATGGTGGCACCTCACTTGGATTAAAAAAACGTTTCTTTTTATTACTTTCCTGTATTTTTAAAAAATATGAGTATAGATATCCAATTAATTGTATTAATTGAAAAATTAATTTACTGATGAAAAACTCATAGTAAATGTGACCGAACTGAGAAATGAGGAAAGTTGGAGGATCAGGGAAGGAGGACGAGGGGTCTGGGGAGAGGGAAACCTCTCAAAAAAGGCCATTTAAGGGAATATGGAGGAGGTGCCAGAAATAGAAATCCAACGCTGTCTTGCTAAATTCAGGTTGTGAGCCACTTTCTATTTGCTCTGAAACCAGCAC
This sequence comes from Herpailurus yagouaroundi, assembly GCF_014898765.1. Classification (NCBI taxonomy): domain Eukaryota; kingdom Metazoa; phylum Chordata; class Mammalia; order Carnivora; family Felidae; genus Herpailurus; species Herpailurus yagouaroundi. Next base: position 7,297,865 of record NW_024412447.1, on the reverse strand, counting down.
GGTGGCCAGATGGGACAGTGGTTTACCAAGGGTGGGGGCACGGAGAGTGTCCTTCCACCCAGGAGCAGTGATACGTTGTTAGAATTGTCAGTGCAAGTGATTATAAAGAGCAGACCTGGGATTTTTAGTTTTTAAGGAATTTTCTACAGATAATATTCTACAGACAGTACATCCCCTAGTGCCTGCTCCTGGGAAGGGCTCCCTCCCCAACCGCTCTGGAGACCGACAAACCTAGGTTCAAATTTCCAAGGCCTGCTGGGTAACATGGGAAGATCTGCTGCTGTAACACATCCCGTTCCTGGGTTAAAATAGGTGAAGACAACAATAGGATCAGGTCAGCTGTGAAGCTGAGCAGCTACTAGGTTAAGAGTGGAGGCTCGGGGGTGAAACGGGGTTCGAGTCCTGCCTGCGCCATGAGTGTGGCTTTGGGCAGGCGTTTAGGCTCTTTGGGCCTCAGTTTCCCTGTCTGTAACAGGAAGATAAGAGCAGTGCCTACTGTTACTGTGGGGTCGCGGGGAAGGTTGTTAACCAGGGTGACGTACACCTAGTTGTTCAACCTGACACAGTGCATGGTAAGCGGCAGCCGCCATATTTCTGCTGTAGATGGCATGTCTCAAAGGCCAGGATGGAGGAGCAAGATCTGAGTGGACAATGGGGACGGTGCAGGCAGAGGTGGGGACCAGGGGTGGGGGGAGGCAAGGAGGGTAAAGAGGAGGGGAAGAGAGGGATGGAAAAGGAGAGGAGGGAAGGGGCTGGGGCAGGGAGCATCGTGGGCCAGGTTCCGAGGAGCAGAGCAGGAGAAGGACGCAGGGGGGACTGGGAAAAGAGGTAATGGGGCGTGGCCAGGGGACAGGGGTCTTGGGTCATGACTGGGTACCTGCTGTGTGTGCTGGGTTGAGCCCGTGACTGTGGGGAGACACAAGACTGGGGGCTGGCAGGGGCTACTCACAGGGACACAGGACAAAGGGAAGGCAGACCACGCCCTGAAGAAGTCAAGTCCACCTGGACAGCGTGGGGTGAGGGGAGGGAGGCAAGACTGGAGGCCCAGCTTGAAGCAAGAAGGGAGGATTCCTGGGCAGCCTGGAAGGTGCTGAGGCTGGGGGAGCGGGGTGGGGACTGGCTCCGGAGGGGGCAGTGAGGGGGATGGGCAAGGAAGGCAGCCCAGGTTTGGGGAGATCCAGGAGAAAGAGTAAAGTTGGCAGAGGCCTGGGGAGGGGAGAGGGGTGGGGAGAGGAGTTTGAGAGAAGGGGTGAGCAGGAAGATTGGGGCCTGGGCCAGGCCTGGGGGATGAGGGCACCCTGCAGGGTGGGTGTGGTGGCTGCCGGGCAGCTGGACTCACCGTCGGTAATGGTGAGTTTGGTCCCTGGGATGGACTGCCACACCTGTTTGCCGTCTCTTAGCGTTTCCACTTGGACCCGGCAAAAGTACCTATTCTCATCTTCTTTCCGCAGGTTCCATATACGCAGGGTGCCAGAGTTCTGACCCTCTCTCAAGTCCAGGGAGATCCGGTTCTTGTAATCCTCATGGATAAAACGCTGGGTGCTGTTGTAGATGACCTCTCCATGGAAGTCTCTCCGTCTGACGGCTATACTCAGTCTGGGATCCTTGGCTAACTCCCAGCAGTGGAAGTAGGAGAAAGAGATGCAGGTGGAACCACCCTCGGGGGCTGAGAGAGACGCTGGTTGGTTGATCCCAAAGTCAGTGTTTGGATTGCATGCTTTTGAGCTGCCTGGAGGAGAGAGAGGAGAGACTTTGAGCCACTGGGAGAGATGAGGACGATAACCCCAGACCTTCTGGCACCCTCACTCACAGAGCACACCAAGTGTGACAGATGGCAGGACTGGCCCTCTGGCCTGGGTGTCCCCCTTGCCGGGCTTGGGGTAGGGAGGAGGGTGAAGGGTTGGGGAGGACCTGGCACCATGGGAGCAGCCCGCTGGAGCTGGGAGGCCTGGCCGGCTACCCCAGCAGACCCCTTCTCCAGCTGCCCAGCCACAGCCCTTCCTGGGGACTCCTGGCCCTCGGGGCAGAGCCAGGGTGTCCTGGACACTCACCAGCCTGCAGAGATGCCGGCAGCAGCAGCAGGGACAGCAGCAGGGACGGACCCATGGTCTCACTCTCCTCCCAGGAGAGGAGAAGCCAAGCAGCTCTGTCAAGGCCAGAGGGCAGGCCCTACAGAGGTGCCTCCTCGGGGAGTCCAGAGGAACGTGGAAAGCGTGGATCAGGTTCCTTCGGAAGAGCAAGGGAGGGTGAGCTTCCCCAAACTCGCGGGCCCCCGGAGTACCCAGCACTTCCTTTATCAATCTGGTTTCTTCTTTTTCTACATTGCAAAAGCGCCTCCCTTGTGGTCAGTGCACAGAGAGCCGTGAGTAAGGCCCCCAACTTCTTTCTTCACATGGAGGGCCATAGTTCATGGCCTTTCTTCACATGGCCATGGTTCATGGTTCTTTCTTCACATGGCCACCCCATACCTTGGCCATCTGTGGCCTCGCCTCTTCCATCTCAGCTCCTGGCCACCTCTCCTCAGGAGTCAGTCTCTGTCTCTCCACCTCTCCTTCTCACTGGCTCTCGGCATCTCCTGGCCTCTTTCTGTCGTCCAGGTGAAGGGGCTGCAGCAGGACCAGTTTGGCTCTTCCAGCCAGAGGACAGGCAGCCATGAGTCTCTGCCCAGCTAATGCCTCCCCAGAGGAAGGAGGAGGGACCCACTGGTGATCAAATGGCCTTGACCCCAGCACCAGGCACCAAGGACACCCAACTTGCACCTGGCCGCTCTCCCTCCCAGCAGGGGCTCCCCTGCCCAGGACCCAGGCCTACCAGGCTCCTTCCTTCCCCTGGTCAGCTCCTTTTGTGCAGTCTCACACCATCCCTGGGGTTAAGAGGTGAAGGTGGGCCTTCTGGAGCCCATGCCTCGACCCACAGGAGGCAAGACTTGATCGGCAGGCCCCTCTGTCCTCCACTCCACAGATGAGGAGACCAAGGGCTCAGAGAAGCCCTGCCTCAGGTCACGTGACTTTCGAGGTAGGTCCAGGACTCAAACTCCAGTCTCGCTGAGTCCACAGAGCCTTCTGCTCCTTCTGGATGCTCCCACCAAGTTGCACCACACAACCTTGGGCCTCGGCTCCCTTCTGGAGGGTAAGCCCCAGGAGGCTGTGTTTTTATAATGCTCCTTAGGTCATTCCCTCCACAGCTGTGAGAGCCCTGGCTAATTGGGAGCCTTCCTTGAGCAGGGGGTAAATAAGGCCCAGAACAGTAATGAGTCACCCTCCGGACGGTCCCTGGACCGTCTCCAATCGAGGGCACTGCCAGCCTGTGACTGCTGGTGGGTGGGGACGAGATACTGGGGCTGAGACCATTGGTGACTCTCTGTGCTGGTTTTAGGAGGCTCAGCTCCCTCCCTCCCCAGAATGAGGTTGGCATTGGCTTACTCAGTAGATGGTGGGGATTGGAGAACATGATTTCATCACAGGAAGTGGCCCCATCTTCTGGAGGCCGAAGCAAGAAGACCAGCTTCCTTTCTCAGTTGCTTCCTCAGTCCTAATTTTCCCCCACGCTTCTCCCAGGGCCTTCCAGGCAGCCCCTGCCCTGTCCCTGTGTCTGCATTTCTTGTACTTCCTCCTAGGCCCCAGGAGACAGGTTCTGCATTTTCATGGAATCCCTTTCTCTGAGCCAGGCCCTAAATTTGCCTCATTTTCAGCCCTACAACATTGGGTGGTGGATTTGTTGTTTTTCTATTTTCACCATCAGGAAACTGAGGCACCATCAGGAAGCAGCCTTAATGTCATGGAGTCCACTGGGCTGTGAAAGACATTTGGGTGAATGGTGACAGCTGGAAAGGTGGACAGAAGAGAGGACAAGGGACCGACTGCCTTTTTGGCAGTTCCTCTAGAGGGTGGCCTGCCCTGTCTGAGGGGTGACACCTGAATTTTATCCCCACCTTACCTCCCTGGCTGTGGAACCTGGCTGGACAGTCTCTTCTTTGCCAGGTCACCCAAGGAGGGGGCTGGACCCCACTAGGGGGTGCCCCAGCCCCTTCTGTTGGGCAGCGTGGCATGTTTACTCAACAGGCTCTGGGTCACTTTGGCAGAGTACCTGTCGCCCGGGTGCCTCAGGCCCTGCCTCTCCCATATACGATCTCCCTAGATGCAAGCTGCACATTCCATGCCATGTTCAAGCCCCTGGCCCCAGTGGGATCCCTATGAGACTTGAAATTAGGAGACATGATTTCTGCTCACAGATGGTGTGTGGTCTTTGTGTTTGTTCATCCTCCCTTGTCCTGGTAGCATGAGAGGGCCCTGTAATCAGCATTGAGCTGTGGCTCTACTCACAGAGGGGCTTCTGGAAGGAGGAGAGCCTGGTGTTTTGTGATTCCCTGATGGGCAGAGCCTAAATGCAGGTTTTTAGCCCAAGGGGTGCTGTGGGGGAGGGGTCAGGAGTGGGGGAGGGGTCAGGGACAGAGTGAGGGCTATGAGCTGTGGACCACAATTTGAGAATACGGCTTACATCTTCCTCCAAGTTCTCCTAAGTTTCTGTTCTCCCTTCCTCATTGGCCACATCTGTCACTGTCCCAGTCCCTTCCCCTCCATGGCACCTCACCCTGCTCCTGCTTTTCCCCCAAGATCAGGAATAAGGCAAAGATGTCTGCTCTCACTACCTCCATTCATTGTGGTGGACGTTCTAGCTTATGCAATAAGGCAAGACAAAGAGGTAAAATTGTTCTGTATTTTCTGAGAATCTGTATTTATGTATTTGGCATTCATCACATGGCAATTGTATTGACTTTTTTTTTTTTTTAATTGCATTCTTGATGCTCTGGCACTTGTGGCCTTGCTGACTGGGAAGAGATGGCCCCTCCCAAGGCTAGCCTATTCTTAGATCTAGGGAAAAGGCTCCTAGCATGCCTTTCATATGCAAACTAACCCATGAGACCCATACTCTAAAACACTACTTTTATCTAATTCTCACACACCAATCCAGTGTTTCCTCTGCCCTGAGTCAACCCTATCCTCGGTGCCAGACAACTAAAGATAGCACTTGTAACCCAAGGCCCATTCAAATTAGTCAAACTAGCCAATCCTAAACTGGTTCCTCTTCCTTATCTTGTCTTGCCAGGGAAAAACATAATAAAGGCTGTGATCTATGCCTTCCGCTTGGTCTTGCTTCTGCCTCCTCTAGTGTTTCCCCAGGTGGCCCTCTATGGCATGGCATTTTCCTTCTCTGCAAGAAATGTCAGTTATAAAAACCTTTCAGTGTCATTACCCTCTCTGTGTCATCACTCAGTCTCCTGTATAAATTAAAACTCTGTGAGTATAAGAATTGAGCCAAAAGGCATCCAGATTGAAAAGGAAGAAATAAAAACTCTTTATTCACAGATGACTTGGTGCTTTATGTAGCCAATCCAATGGAATCAACAAAAAAACCTACTAGAACTATAAGTGACTTAAGCAAGTTCACAGGAATCAAGAGCAATACACAGAAATCAATTGTTTTCTATATTCTAATGACAAAAAATGGAAGTCAAATGAAAACACTATCACTTACAATAGCTACAAAAATATGAAATATTTAGGGGTGCCTGGGTGGCTCACTCGGTTAGGTGTCTGACTTTGGCTCAAGTCATGATCTCACAGTTGGTGAGTTCAAGCCCTGCGTTGGGCTCTGAAATGACAGCTCAGAACCTAGAACCTGCTTCAGATTCTTTGTCTCCCTCTCTCTCTGCCCCTCCCTCGCCCACACTCTGTTTTTCTCTTCAAAATAAATAAACATTAAACAATATTTTTTAAAAATATTAGGGGCGCCTGGGTGGCTCAGTTGGTTGAGCATTTGACTTCAGCTCAGGTCATGATCTTGCCGTTCATGGGTTCGGGACCTGTATCGGGCTCTGTGCTGACAGCTTGGAGCCTGGAGCCCACTTTGGATTCTGTGTCTCCCTCTCTCTCTGTTCCTCCCCTGCTCACACTGTGTTCTGTCTCTCAAAAACAAATAAACATTAAAAAATTTTTAAAAATATGAAATACTTATAACAGAATATGTGCAAGATCCGAACAGAACTAGAAAACATTACTGAGATAAATTAAAGATTGACGAATGGAGATTTCCTACATAAGTATGAACAGTATCAATGCTGTTCAGAAGTCAGTTCTCTCCAAATTAATATGTAAATATAACACAATCTCAGTCATAGTCCCAGTAAGCTGTTTTGTAGAAATTGGCAAGCAATTCTAAAATTCCTATAGAAATTCAAAGTACTTAGTACTTAGAATTCCTATAGAAATTCATAATACTCAAAGTGCTATCTCTAGTTGTCTGAAATTGAAGAACAAAAACGGAGGATTTATGTTACCTGACTTTAAGACTTACTGTAAAACTACTATAGTCAAGATATATTAGTGTCAAGACAAATAGGTCAATGGAACTGAAACAAGTACAGAAAGAGACCCACGATTATGTGGTCAATTTATTTCTAACAAGATGAAAAGACAATTCAGTGGAGAAATTATAGTCTTTTGAACAACTGGTACTGGAACAACTGGAAATTTATATTAAAAAAATGAACTTCATATTTTGTTTTTGTTTTTATTTTTTTTAATGTTTACTTATTTCTGAGACAGAGACAGAGCATGAGTGGGGGAGGGGCAGGGAGTGAGGGAGACACAGAATCCAAAGTAGGCTCCAGGCTCTGAGCTGTCAGCACAGAGCCTGATGCAGGGCTTGAACTCACAAACCGTGAGATCATGACCTGAGCCGAAGTCGGTTGTTCAACCGAATGAGCCACCCAGATGCCCCTCATATTTTGTACTATATACAAAAATTAAATCAAAATGAATCATAAGCCTAAATTTAAGTCCTAAAATCATGTAACTCAAGAAAAAAAAAATAGGAGAAAATCTGTGACTTAGGTGCAGATTTCTCAATTCAACACCAAAAGCATTGAAGAAAATACTGTTCGGGGCGCCTGAGTAGCTCAGTCAGTTAGATGTCTTGATTTGGCTCAGGTCATGATCTCAGGGTCATGGGGTCTTGCTCTGCCCTGAGTGCAGAGCCTGCTTGGGATTCTCTCTCTCTCCCTCCCCCTCTGCCCCTCCACTGTTCACTAGTGCACACCCTCTCTCTTTCTAAAAAATTAAAATTAAGTTAAAAAAACAAAAATCATAATGAGATACAATTCTATATCTGTTAAATGGCTAAAATTGAAAGATCAGTCATACTGTTGGCAAGGATGTGGAGCAACTGGGAATGTAAAGAGGTACAACTGTTTGAGTCACTCCTTAAAAAGTGAAACATAGGGGCGCCTGGGTGGCGCAGTCGGTTAAGCGTCCGACTTCAACCAGGTCACGATCTCGCGGTCCGGGAGTTCGAGCCCCGCGTCGGGCTCTGGGCTGATGGCTCAGAGCCTGGAGCCTGTTTCTGATTCTGTGTCTCCCTCTCTCTCTGCCCCTCGCCCGTTCATGCTCTGTCTCTCTCTGTCCCAAAAATAAATAAACACTGAAAAAAAAAATTAAAAAAAAAAAAGTGAAACATATACCTACTACCTATACATATACATGTACCACATACACATACCACTGACAGGTATCACTGTGTTGACCACCAGCAGCAGCAGCACATGGGGACTTGTGAAAATGAGAAGTCTCAGGCCCCAGTCCAGCTTGTTGAAGTTTGAGAACCACTGCTCCTGGGCAAGGACACTGACTTTCAGGACCTGCCTTGTCTGTTACCTTTACTTTTCATGGCAATCCTGTGAGATGAAGAAATTTTATTCCCACCCATCAGAGGAAGAAACTAAGGTTCAGACAGGTCACCTCACTCACTCTAGTTCCCTCTACTGGGGCGGCCTGGACTTGGACAATGCTCAGATCTGTGTGCCTTGGGTGCTTGGCGCTTTCCAATATGATTACCTTTCTTCCCAGCTCAGCCAGTAGATTAACCTCTGCCATGTCCCCTCTCCTCCCACAGCTCTTCTAGAGAAAGCCATTCATCAGTGCTTCATTCATCTGGATGCTTGTCAAGGTCTGGGGAAACAAAGGCAACAGAATGTGAGCATGAGGTAAGGCAGGAAGATGACAATGGTTCCCTGAAGGACAGGGAAGGAGGAGAAACCAGGAGCCAGATCTTGGTCTCTACCCTTCCCCATGAACTGCCTGGTGTCACTGCTGACAACAGCACTGTTTATTTACTTCCTCCTGTTTTCTATCCAGAGGACAGGGCCCAGAGAGGGTTTCTTCTGCCCTGGTTGGGGGCAGGCATGCAGTGAGCCCTCCAGGAATTAGGACCCAGCTGGGAAGGGAAGACTCGCCCGTGTGAAGCAAGGAGAGGGAGGCCACAAAGTCAATGCTGAAACAGGTGGGGATGACATCTCCCACTTACTGGGTGCTGGGTGTTTTGCTTATTTGCTGTGTTCTTGATGCTTTGACAGGTGGAGCCTCACTGACCAGGGAGAGACTGCCCCTCTCAGTGCTGGCCAGTTCCTAGAGATGGCAAAGACTTGCCCAGGAGCACACCTTTCATATGCAAACCAACCAGTCCAGAGCCCAGTCCAGAGCCCGTACTCCAAACCACCTCTTCCATCTGGCTCTTCTGCTCCAGGAGGGCAATATTCCTCTACCCCATTCTCCCCAGGGCAGCCCCTAATCTGCAGAATCCGCTGAAATTATTCCCACTGGCCAATCTTAAACCAGTTTAACCTGCTTTGCCTTGTCTTTTCCACAGACACTAGATAAAGGCTCCTGCCCGTGTTTTCCCTTCACTTCCTTTGCTTCCTGCCCGACCTTGGTGTCTCCCGATGCAGCCCTGCATGAGATTCCGTGCCTCTGGGATCTAGGGATCAGTGAGTATAAATTCTTACCTCATGACAGTAATTTCTGTGTCTTTGTGTCTTACCATATCTGATTCAAACAAATCCAAATAAAATTATATATATATGTATATGTGTGTGTGTGTATATATATATATATATATATATACATATATATGTTAAATGTTTATTTATTTTTGAAAGAGGGAGAGAGAGGGCCAGCAGGGGAGGGGCAGAGAGAGAGGGAGACAAAGAATCTGAAGCAGGCTCCAGGCTCTGAGCTGTTAGCATATAGCCGGAAGCAGGGCTGGAACTCAGGAACCGCGAGATCATGTTGGCAGCTTAACCATCTGAGCCACCCAGACGCCCCTAAAATTACATTTTAAAGTAGAAGTTAACTCTCCCCGTAGGCAGGGTCTGTTATGGTCCTCATTTTACAAGAGGAAACTGAGGTCCTGAGTAAGGTCGTGAACATCACTTAAGGTCACATTGCCACTGAATACCTGCTGTGATGTTGGGTCTGTGGCTCTGCTCCCCCCACTTCCCCATGCAGTGACAACCGTCAACAGTCCTCTGGGCCACATCAGCACCCAAGGGTTCCCTTTTCTGTGTTGTCTTCCTGCTACAAAGGGAGATGCTTGAGGACTGACCGGGGCATGGAGCTTTGGGTCACTGGCACCTGGCATAGTGCACGGGGCAGTCAGTGCCGACTGGTGTGAATGGAAGGAACACAGAGGTGGGTGTCAGGTGATGACGATCCATGTAGCTTTCCAGTCAGTGTGCAGTGTTTTCTGTCTTACCCCATTCTGTCCTCCCTCAGACCCTCTAAGGGAGGTAGCTGTTATTCCCACTTTACAGATGAGAAGACTGAGGCTCGGGGAAGGGAAGGCATTTGCCCAGCAGTCTGACCCAGGGGCTGCCTTCTGTGGAGTCTGCCACTGTCACATTCACAAGTTTCATTTGTCATGTGACCGAGACTTCCTCACCTGTCAGCCTCCTCCTCATGGCCGCTGGCTGCATTCCAGCTCCTGAGCAATGTGACAAATGCCAACAGAGCCTCTCAGAGGTGAGAGCAGAGGGCTGAGGACTGGGAGGCACCGGCTGACTCCTGACCTTGCTGTGCTCCCAGCTTGAGGGAGGAGGAAGGATACTCTCAGAGGTGACCCTTGTCGCCCTTCCCCTCTGTGTCACAAACAGCTCTCCAGAAGCCCCAATTCATAGCATTTGCCAGTTTCCATGGTGCAAGAACTCCCACAGTATGGAATTAGCTACCTCTGTGTGGACCAAATGTTTGCATCCCCACTGGATCCCCCAAATTCCCATGTTGAAGCCCTAAGCACCAGTAGGGCTGTATTCAGAGGTGGGGCCCCTAAGGAAATAACCAAGGTTAATGAGTCATGGGGGTGGAGGGCTGATCCTATAGGACTAGTATCTTTACAGAAAGTGGCGTCAGAGTGCTGCTGTCTCTGTCTCCACACGCACCTGCTGAGGGAAGGCCTTGTGAACACATAGCAAGATGGCGCCGCCTACAAGCTACAGGCGGTGACCTCAGGACACAACCTACCCTGCCAAACCTTGATCTTGGACTTCCCGCACTCCAGAACTGAGAGAAATTCCTGCTATTTAAGTCACCCGGTCTGTGGCATTTCATCATGGCAGCCCGAGCAGACTAATACGACTCCCGATGTGAAGTCACTGAATTTGAGCCAAGAAGAAATGCACAGCGGCAGGTGCTTCTACGTTATTCCCACCATGCAGATGCAACAGCATAAATAACGTCAAGAGCATAGATAATAGTAATACGTGGTAAACTATGTAGGCAGAGATGAGCTTTCTTCCTTTTTAATATAATTTATTGTAAGGTTGTATTTTTCTTTTTTTTTTTAGGTTTATGTATGTATGTATTTATTTATTTACAGTGCTGGGGGGGAGGGGCAGAGAGAGAGGGAGAGAGAGAGAATCTCATTAGGCTCCACACAGTTAGCAGTGTGGAACCCCATACGGGGCTCAAACTCATGAATTTTGAGATCATGACCTGAGCGGAAACCATGAGTTGGAGGCGTAACTGACTGAGCTACTCAGGTGCCCCAGGTTATATTTTTTTCTTGATTAAAAATTAAGAAAACATTTTTAAATGTTTATTTTTGAGAGAGAGAGAGAGCACGAGTGGAAGAGGGGCAGAGAGAGAGAGAGAGGGGGACACAGAATCCGAAGCAGGCTCCAGGCTCTGAGCTGTTAGCACAGAGCCTGACTCAGGGCTCAAACTCATGAACCGTGAGATCATGACCTGGGCCAAAGTTGGCGGCTTAAGTGACTGAGTCACCCAGGCACCCCTTGATTAAAAATGTTTTATTGTGTTAATGCATACTTAACAAAAACTTACCATTTTAGCCATTTTTAAGTATACAGTTCAGTGGCATTAGGTACATTTATACTGTTGTACACATATTTAATATTTAACAGTGGCTGTGTTGAGAAAGGGCTCACAATATTCCCCCAAATTAACAATCAGCTCCAGTACGTTTCCCTCTGTGGGATCCCCTTTATCCATGGTCATCAGGTGGCTTAGCAAATTCAGAAGAAAAATCCAGGAAATGCTTTTGTTGATGTGCATTTCACAGAATTCAAATTTAAGGTGAATTATCACGGACACATAGTCCTCCTCCTTTTTTCCTTCCTTTATATGAAATATGTTTTTAGTGGCCTGAGCTGAGCACATTCTTACAAGGCCTGAACTGGCCAACGGATCTCAGCTGAGGCCACACTTTGGTTCATGTCGGCCTCAAACTTCATGTCATTCACTGCGTGTCACTGGCCCCTGGTACTGATGTGTTTTTGGTTTGAAAGTGTTTTGCTGTGGACGGGTTGTGCCCCCTCTGAAGGCTCTAGGGAAGGATCCTTCCCGCCTCTCCCAGTTTCTGGAGCTCAAAGCGGGCTTCAGGGTCCTGGGCCCATTGAGGCACCACGTAGTCTCTCCCTCCCATGTCTGCCTTCCAGCATGACGATTGGCTTCCCTATATTCCCTGTTCAGATGCAGAGTGGCTGCCGGCCCTGGTGGCCCTGGTCTTTCACTGGAGCATAATTACTGTGATAAAGTGGTTACCAGTGCATCTTGGACAACACAAGCTGGGATGAGGGTGAGATCCGGGAGACCCGAGATAGGGAGTTTGCATCTGAGAAGAGTGAGTGTGGGTGGTGACCCCCATAAGGACCCCAGGTGGAAGAGGGTTCTCCAGAGTCTGGGGGTAATAGCTGCAAACGGCTCCCAGGCACACACCCTGTCACGGGCCTTTATTAACTCGTGGTGTCTATAGAAATGTAATTATTCGGTGCCAGCAAAAGGCCAGAGTACAACCAGAGCCCTGTGCCTTATGTCTAAATATTTAAGTTATCATAACTTGGCAAATAATATCTCTCTGCCTTGAGAAGTATGCCTTCATAATACAAAATTGAGAAATGTGTTTTTATGCAAATGACAGTTAGCAAAGCAAAGATAGCTGAACTGATTATTATTACAGGAGCCTGGATGTTCTGTTTTGGGTTGGCGATATTTGCAGATTTTTAAAGACGTAGGGGTGCCTGGGTGGCTCAGTCAATTAAGCATCTTACTTCGGCTCAGGTCATGATCTCACAGTTCATGGGTTCAAGCCCTGTATGGGGCTCTGTGGAGCCTGGAGCCTGCAGATTCTGTGTCTTCCTCTCTCTCTGCCACTCCCCTGCTCATGCCCTCTGTCTCTCAAAAATAAGTAAACATTAAAAAAAAATTAAAGAGAACTACTGGGACCTCATCAAAATAAAAAGCTTCTGCACAGCGAAGGAAACAATCAACAAAACCAAAGGCAACCGACAGAATGGGAGAAGATATTTGCAAATGACATATTAGATAAAGGGTTAGTAAAAATCTATAAAGAAGTTATCAAACTCAACACCCAAAAAATAAATAATCCAGTGAAGAAATAGGCAGAAGACATGAATAGACACTTCTCCAAAGAAGATATCCAGATGGCCAACCGACACATGAAAAAATGCTCAACATCACTCATCATCAGGGAAATACAAATCAAAACCACAATGAGATACCACCTCACACCTGTCAGAATGTCTAACATTAACAACTCAGGCAACAACAGATGTTGGCGGGGATGTGGAGAAAGAGGGTCTCTTTTGCATTGTTGGTGGGAATGCAAGCTGGTGCAGGCACTCTGGAAAACAGTATGGAGGTTCCTCAAAAAACTAAAAATAGAACTACCCTACGACCCAACAATTGCACTACTAGACATTTATCTACAGGATACAGGTGTGCTGTTTCAAAGGGATATCTGCACCCCCATTTTTTTAGCAGCACTATCAACAATAGCCAAAGTATGGAAAGAGCCCAAATGTCCATCTATGGATGAATGGATAAAGAAAATGTCATATACAATGGAGTATCACTCAGCAATCAAAAAGAATGAAATCTTGCCATTTGCAACTACATGGATGGAACTGGAGGGTATTATGCTAAGTGAAATTAGTCAGAGAAAGACAAAAATCATATGACTTCACCCATATGAGGACTTTAAGAGACAAAACAGATGAACATAAGGGAAGGGAAATAAAAATAATATAAAAACAGGGAGGGGGACAAAACAGAAGAGACTCATAAATATGGAGAACAAACTGAGGGTTACCGGAGGGGTTGTGGGAGGGGGGATGGGCTAAATGGGTAAGGGGCACTAAGGAATCTACTCCTGAA
>NW_024412447.1:7182041-7283942 GCF_014898765.1 Herpailurus yagouaroundi | reverse complement strand
GATGGGCTAAATGGGTAAGGGGCACTAAGGAATCTACTCCTGAAATCATTGTTGCACTATATGCTAACTAATTTGGATGTAGATTTTAAGAAATAAAAAATAAAATTTAAAAAAATTAAAGACATGGAATTCTTATGTATTATCTGTTTATGTAGTCAAATTTATTTTTTAACTTTTCTCAGTAAAGTCACTAAACACATTGTAATCACTATTGTCATATAATTTGTTTTGTATGGGTAGTAATGCCAAATTAGGCAACCTTTTTTGAATCATTGTAGTTCTGTGGTTGTGTTGTTTTATCAATTCTAAAATTTTTTTTAACGTTTCTTTTTGAGACAGAGAGAGACAGAGCATGAGCAGGGGAGGGTCAGAGAGAGAGGGAGACACAGAATCCAAAGCAGGCTCCAGGCTCTGAGCTGTCAGCACAGAGCCCGACGTGGGGCTCTAACTCAGGAGCTGTGAAATCATGACCTGAGCTGAAGTTGGACACCCAACCGACTAAGCCACCCAGGTGTCCCTGTTTTATCAATTCTAGTTGGAGAAAACTTCTCTCTGCTGAGGCAGCAATCAATACCATTCTTAAAGCAATACTCAGATTTGGAAATGTCATACATTTTACCCAACATATTCATGTGCTTGGAGGGGATCACATGTCACAAGTTATCTTTGTTATAGAAAATACTACAAAATATTTTAGTTTTATGATGTAAATTGTTATCACATTATGATTTTAACCACGTTTTATACTTTTATTTTATTTTAGAGAGAGAGAGCATAAGATGGGGAGAGGGATAGAGGGGGAGAGAAAGAGAGAGAGAGACAGAGAATCTCAAGCAGGCTCCACACTCAGTGGAGATGTGGGGCTAATTCCCAGGACCCTGGGATCTTGACCTGAGCCAAATCAAGCGTCAGTCACTCAACCAACTAAGACACCCAGGCACCCCTTAACCACATTTTAAATCAACTTTGGTAGCTCACTTCATGTATATGTCAAACTCACATATATATTTTATACCCATGCATATATATATATGTATATATATATATGTAATGTGTATACATGTACATATGCATATATATAGGTATGTACTAAGAATTTCTGCAGTTGCCGTCTGCACCTGTTAGGCATAGCATGCTAACCTGTGAGTATCTCTGGGACGATGAATTGGAACGTGAAGAGGAGAGAGAGTGGGTGTTTGATACAACTAGGAGATAGTTGTGTGTTATACAAAAACTATTGCATTCAAGTTATCTGAGGGCAAGATTTAACAAATTAGTCTTTCTGTTACTTATGTAGCTCCTCTGCCCCTTTCCTTTACCTAGGCCCATGCAAAGACAGTCTCTTTTGTCAACAAGGGCACAGCCCCCACTCCTCTGGCCTTAGGTCCAGTCCCCCCTGTGTCAGAACATGGGGCAATCTGGGGGGAGAAGCACTTCTCTGGAGCCGGAAGACTGATAGTCTTGAGATCCCTGTTAGCAGGTTCCAGGTTGAACTGGCCCAGCAATGGGTGTCAGATTCCCGGATGTTCATGTGTCTTTTATAAATTCACTTATATGTATGTTTGAGAGAGACAGAGAGACAGAGCATGAGCAGGGGAGAGGCAGAGATAGGAGACACAGAATCCAAAGCAGCCCCCAGGCTCTGAGCTGTCAGTACAGAGCCCGACATGGGACTTGAACCCGCATACTGTAGGATCATGACCTGAGCCGAAGTTGGATGCTTAACTGACTGAGCCACCCAGGTGCCCTCCACTTGTATGTTTTTATGTTCAAGACTTTCTAGGGTGGGCCAGGGTGGGATCCCTGTTGCCCAACTCCAGGCACGGTGCCCGTCACAGCCTGGTAGGCAGCCCTTTCCACACAGCTCTCCCTGCCTCCCTCTGAATTCTGGTAACTACTCTCTGGGGCCTGGAGATACAACCCCAGACTTGCTGCAGTGTCTGTGAGCCAGCACTCTGTCTCCATAGCGTTCCTACGCCCTGCCCATTTCATCCTCTGTAAAGATTCCTTTAAGCTCTCTTGCAATTGCCTTCATCTGAGAGCCATCTGTTTCCAGCCAGGACATGCCCCGCTTTACGCCTGGACAAAGGCTTGCAGAGTGTGAATTCATTGTTGGCAAATGTGTGGTAGATACAAAGGGTGAAGTGCTCGGCGGCTCTCTGCTCTATTTATTGCAGAAAACGTCTGCTTTTGGAGGGAGAAGAGCCACAATGTAGGTTGGAAAATGTAGACAGAAATAATTTTTTTCATTCTTGGGCCGGAGCTACACGGGATAAGGTAAATCCGACCACTATGTGACAAGCAATCCCCAAATGCTTGTGGTTTAACACAAGGAAAGTCAGTACTGGATTGTGTAGCATTCCAGTGTGGATGTTCCTGGTTTGAGGCTCTCCTGGGCATCTTCTTGGTCTCTCCTGCACTCAGGAACTCAGGGACCCAGGCTCCTTCCATCTTGCAGTTTCACCTCCTGTAGTTCTGGAGGCTCCTCTCCACTTGCCTGGCAGATGGGGAAACAGAGCGCGTGGAAGATTGTATAAAGAGTTTTATATCACTTCCTCTGGAGGCAATATACATCCTTCTTCCCGCACTGCACTGGCCAGAAATCAGTTGTCCAACCCCCACCTGTCTGTGAGAGGGGAAATGTATTTAGATGTGGGACTAGAATCGGGGTGAGGCTGGGGAGGCACTGGCCTCAGATCAGAGCCATAAGAGGACTCCAAAAAAATTTAGTAGATTTTAAAAGCTTAATGGATGAGTTTGCTTCCAGTAAACCCAGGTAGGTAAAATTACAACAAATTCTGTTTGGGGTATAATTAAAAATATTTAAACTTAGAATAGTTTTGAGAGTTTTAATAGACCGCTTTTTAATGTGTAAATATATTTTTTAACCTCTTTAATGTTCTGTTAAGAATTAACCACTAAAATACACAGGAAACGTGTGTAGGGGCCCGCATTTTTGTGTTTCCTGAAGGAAAGGGATCTAAGTTTTGAGAAACATTCAACAGTCTCAATCCCCAAACCTTATTTTTTATTCATTTCATTTTTCTTCATATTTACTAATTTATTTTAATTTTTAATAAGCTTATTCATTTATTTTGAGAGAGAGACAGAGAGACAGAGAGAGAGGGAGAGAGCGAATCTTAAGCAGGCTCCATGCTGTCAGAGCAGAGCCTGAGGCAGGGCTCAAATTCCCCAACCATGAGATCATGACCTGAGCCGAAATCAATAGTTGGACTCTTAACCAACTGAGCCACCCAGGCGCCCCTCATTTTTCTTTTTTATATCAAATGCCTTTAAGACAGGACACTTTTCTCTGCATACGGCTTTCATTACGTCCAAAGGTGTTGTTATGACAGTGTTTTCCTTCTTGTTGCCAAGTAGGAGTTTCTTTTAACTTATTTTTGGTCCAAGAGTTATTTAAGAGTGTGTCTCTTCATTTCCAAGCACATGTAGTTAAGACTGTTTGTCCCATTTAAAAAGGAAAGCTCTCCTGAGCCATGATTCACACACCATACAATTCACTCATTTAAAGCATACAGTTCAGTGGTTTTTGTTTTTGGTATATGACATTATTAATTCCTAAAACTTGTGGTAAAATATACATAACATTTTCCACTTTAAACATTTTTAAGGTGCAATTCAGTGACGTCACTTATACTCACAATATTGTACAATGTTGTACAACCATCACCAGTCTCTATTTATAAAACTTTGCCATTATTCCAAACAAAAACTTCCTTCTGTTGTGTCTAGATATCCAGTTGTCCCAGCACCATTTATTGAAGTAGTGTTTTCGTAGTTACTATAGGGATTACAACAGATACACTGAACTTTTCACAGTCTAGTTAAAATTAATATTTTACCATTTCAAGTGAAATGGTAAACCATAGAGGTCCTTTTTGTCATTTTCATACATGTTAAATCTAAAATCATGAAAAATCCTCACCAGATAATGTTATAATTTTTTGCTTTCAGTAATCATGTTACTTTAAAGAATTTAAGAGGAGAAAAATAATCTGTCATATTCTCTTGGATAATCATCATTTCTGTTGTTTATCCTACATTATAGAAGTTTGAAGCTTCCCTGTGATGCTGTTTCTCTTCCCTATGAAATTTCCTTTAGCAGGTGGTGTGTTGGCTGTGAACTTTTCCATAATGGGAGAATATCTTTCTTTCTCCTTCATTGCTACAGGATATTTTTGCTGGATAGAGGATTCTGGGTTGATGGCTCTTTCTTTGAGTGCTTGAAGCATGGTTTTTCTCTCTTCTGGCCTCCATGGTTTCTGATGAGGAATCTGTAGTAGTTTGAATGATTGAATGCAATGCTTTGTTATTCTCTGGCTGCTCTGACGATTTATTTCTTGATCTTTGGTTTTCACTAGTTTAATTATGATGTGTCTGGACATGATTATCTTTGAGTTGATCCGTTCACTGATCTTTTTTTTTAAACACTACTTGTTTTTTTGTTTTGTTTTGTTTTGTTTTGCTTTCTTTTCAAAAATTTTAAAATGTTTATTTTTGAGAGGGGGTGGGCAGAGAGAGAGAGAGCAGGACACAGAATCCGAAGCAGGCTCCAGGCTCTGAGCTGTCAGCACAGAGCCTGATGCAGGGCTTGAACCCATGAACCGAACTGTGAGATCATGACCTGAGCCAAAGTCAGACATTCAACCGACTGAGCCAGCCAGGCGCCCCTCACTGATCTTAAATCTTTAATTTTATGTCTTTCACTGTATTTGAGAGGTTTTCAGCCATTGTTTGTTTAAATATTCCTTTCTTCATTGGTCTCAAGTTCCTCTTCCTCCAGAATTCCAATGACATATGTGTTCGATCTTTTTATATTGTCCCATGGGTCTTTAAGGCTCTGTTCATTTTTTAAAATCTTATTTTTCCTGCCTGTTCAGGTTGGATAATTTCTTTTGATCTGTTTTTAAGTCTCCTGATTCTTTCCTGTCTCATCTCCATTCTGCTACTGAAGACTTCCAATTAACTTTTTGTTTCAGTTATCATATTTGTCAGCTTTAAATTTTCCATTTGACTTTTTTTTATGGCTTTTATTTTCTGCTGAGAAGGTCTATCTTTCCATTCATTTCAAGACTGTTTACATTTATTTCATGGGGGCATAGTGATAAAACAGCTACACGAAAGTCTTTGTCTAATCATTCCAACATCTTGGGATTCATGTCTTTTACCTTGTGGGCTGTTGAGTTTTCCTGTTTCCTTGTATGCCAAGTAAATTTGGATTATCCTGGACATTTTAAGTATTATTATGCTATGAGATGCTGGGTCCTGTTAAAGTTCTACGGAGAATGTTGACGTCTCTGTTTTGGCAGACAGTTGAGCTACGTTCAGACCGCAAGTCCCAACACACCTTCTGTGGGCTGTGGTTTCAGTGCCATTTAAAAACTTGGCTGTGGTGTTTGGATCTGTCCTGTGTGTGCATCCCACCCCCCTGTTCCCCTCCATCCACCCTCCACTGCCCATGGGCCATTCTGAGACCAGGGTGGGGATCTACACCACAGTTTGGTTCTCAAAGCCTGTGGTATGCTTTCAGTGATCCGTTCCATGTGTGTCTATCTTGGAGATGGGCTTGGGGCTTCATATACAGCTTATGGAATTCCTTTTTCAAGCTTCCTCCTCATAAAGATAAGAAGGCCAAGAGTTTAGTTTCCCCTTGCACTTCTTGTCATGCACTTCCTGTGAGGTCATCTACCTCTTAGGGGAAGCAGTTAGAGGAAAGGAAGAGAGAAAAAAACAGGGGGATTCCCCCCACACTCTTTCCCTTTGCTAGTTTCTATCAGGCAAAGGTTTTTGGGGTTTTTTTTCCCCTCTGTCTCCTGGTTTCTCTGTTATTGTGGGCGCGTCTGCTGCTGCTATGTCACCATTACTGCCATGAGAGTGCCTCAGGGCAGGCTTGGGTGGGATTAAAAATAAAGCAGGGGGGCGCCTGGGTGGCTTAGTCGGTTAAGCCTCTGACTTTGGCTCAGGTCATGATTTCCCGGTTCCTGAGTTCAAGCCCTGTGTTGGGCTCTGTGCTGACAGCTCAGAGCCTGTAGCCGGCATGGGATTCTGTGTCTCCCTCTCTCTCTGCCCCTCCCCCGTTCACACTGTATCTCTCAAAAATGAATAAATGTTAAAAAATAAAAATAAAAATAAAAGCAGGGTTTCCCCTTACCCTCTCCCTCTTAGTCTTCTGACCAGAACAAGAGAGTTTCTCTTGGAGCTCTTTCTTCCTGTGCCCGCTGTGCAGTTCTGGGATCCAGGATGTTCTGAGTGTGAACTGGAGACTTGGGATGATGAAAAACCAAAGAAAACCATAAACTCACTGCCATATATTTCCCTGAGTTTTTTTTTTTTTAATTTTTTAATGTTTATTATTTTTGAGAGAAAGAGACAGAGCACAAGCAGGGGAGGGGCAGAGAGAGGGAGACACAGAATCCGAAGCAGGCTCCAGGCTCAGAGCTGTCAGCACAGAGCCCCATATGGGGCTTAAACTCACAAAATGGGAGATATGACCTGAGCAAAAGTCGGACGCTTAACCAACTGAGCCACCCAGGTGCCCCTATTTCCCTGAGTTTTGATTTCTCTCTCCAGTCTGTTATTACCTACTTTGCAGTCCTCTATTAGTTGCTTTGTGGACTCTGTCCAAGGTTTTAGTTGTAATGGGTGGAAGACGTGGGGTGGGGTATTATTTATTCCACCGTAACCAGTGCTGGGACTCCTACCTTGATACTTTGAATCCCACAAACTAGGCATTGCTGGTATTGTTTGTCAGGCTCAATTTGTTTTGATTTATCTACATGCTTCTTTCTTCTCCGCATCCCCTTTTGTATCTCAGAATTTACTTCTTTCTGTTACTTTTGACTGAAAATGTATTTTTCCAGTGTTCTTAAAAATAATTTATCCTAGGAGTGCCTAAGTGGCTCAGTCATTTGAGCAACTGACTTCGACTCAGGTCATGATGTCACGGTTCATGTGTTCGACCCCACATTGAGCTCTCTGCTGTCAGTGCAGAGCCTGCTTCAGATCCTCTGTCCCCCTCTCTCTGCCCCTCCCCTGCTCTCTCTCTCTCAAAAATAAGCGTTAAAAAAATAATTTATCCTAGTGTATAATTCTAGGTGGATACTACTTTTTCTTCACAATTCAAAGATAACATTGCACTACCTTTTGGGTTCCATTGAGAAGTTAGCTGTATACTTGTGGCCATGCTATAGATATTGTGTTTTGTGGCTTTTTAAAATCATTTTGTCTATTAACATCCTCTCTTTGTTTTTGGCATTTTGTAGTTTTACTGGAATGTTTCTGGTTATGGACTTTTTTATATTTATTATTCTTGGAATTTATTGGGCTTCCTGAATCAATACTGGAAACGTTTTAACCATTATCTCTTCAAAGAGACAATGCTTACTTCCCAGTTTTTCAGTCTCTGTTTCTGAAATTAATATTATTAGATGCAGCCAACTTTCTTACTCTGTCTTTTATGTTTGATTTTTTTTCTTCATATTTTTCATGTCTGTATTTCCATGCTGCATTTTGACAATATCTCTGGATCTGTCTCAAGCCTGTCCAGTAATTTTATCTCTAGCTGTATCTAATTTGCTGTTTAATTTATCCACTTACTTTTTAAATTTGTATATATATATATATATTTTTTTTTTTTTTTGAGAGAGAGACAGAGCATGAGTGGGGGAGGGGCAGAGAGAGAGGGAGCTGTCAGCACAGAGCCTGATGTGGAGCTCGAACCCACAAACTGCGAGACCATGACCTGAGCTGAAGTCGGATGCTTAAATGACTGAGCCACCCAGGCACCCCTAATTTTTATATGTTATATTTCTAGAGTTTCTTTTCTTTTTTTTTTTTATGTTTATTTATTTCTGAGACAGAGAGAGAGAGAGAGAGAGAGAGCATGCACATGCATGAGCAAGATTGGGGGAGGGGCAGAGGGAGAGAGAGTCTTTAAGCTCAGCATGGAGCCTGATGGGGGGCATGATCCCATGAACCTGGGACCATGACCTGAGCTGAAATCAAGAGTTGGCCACTTAACTGACAGCCCCCGGGGCGCCTCTATTTCTAGAGTTTCTATTTGTGTTTTCCCCCCCAAAATTTACCTGGTTGCTTTTGCATTTTCTTGTTTCATCATGTTTCCAATATCTTCTTTTCTTCCTTTAGATAATTTATTTTATGATTTGTCAGATAATTCTAATATCAGCAGTCTTTGATGGCCTGATTCTACAGTTAATTGTTTCCAAAAAGATCTTACATATGTTTTGTTAGATTTATTCATTTTATTCCTATTACCTCATTGTTTGCTGTTTTAGATAATTGTATCTTTTTAAACTAAATCTGGTCTATGGAGGTATAATTTACCTACAATATTTTTCCTTTTCAGGTATTGTAGTTCAGTGAGGTTTTTAAAGGTATAAGGTCATGCAGTTGCCATCAAAATAGAGAATTTTTCCATTACCCCAAGAACTCCTTCATGCCCCTTTGTAATCAATCCTCTCTCCCCGGCTCTAGTCCCTGGCAGTCACTGCTCTGAATTCTGTCCCTATAATTTTACCTTTTCTAGAATGTTGTGTTCATCTTAAAAATAAAACTGCTGGTTATTTCACCAGCAAAAATGGGTTTGTTCAGGAACAGCAGAGGATTACAATATGGAACAAACCAGCTATGGCAAAATCAGAGGCATGTCTGCCACATAAAGGAGAGAAAAGTTTTGTTTTTTGTTTTTTTTTCAACATTTATTTATTTTTGGGACAGAGAGAGACAGAGCATGAACGGGGGAGGGGCAGAGAGAGAGGGAGACACAGAATCGGAAACAGGCTCCAGGCTCTGAGCCATCAGCCCAGAGCCCGACGCGGGGCTCGAACTCACGGACCGCGAGATCGTGACCTGGCTGAAGTCGGACGCTTAACCGACTGCGCCACCCAGGCGCCCCTTTTGTTTTTTTTTTAATATAATTTATTGTCAAGTTGGCTAACATAGAGTGTGTACAGTGTGCTCTTGGTTTTGGGGTAGATTCCCATGATTCATCGCTTACATACAATACCCAGTCTTCATACCAACAAGTGCCCTCCTCAATGCCCATCACCCATTTTCCCCCCTCCCGCCTGCCTCCCAAAGAGAAATGTATTTTAACAGAAGAAAGGGGGAAGGTGGGAAGTCTGTTATAAGCAAGTCCATTGGACTCACCTGGGGAAGTTCAACTACAGTGGCTTCTCATTGGCTGAGTATGTCTCTCATTGGCTGGGCTGTTGTGGGGGTGGGGGTGGGGGATGAAAACCTTTCTTCCTCTTGTTAGGGTAATAAAGTAGTATCCACCTGAAAGGCTCAGTTCTTTCTGTTGCATTTGCAATTGATGACTACTAGCAAAGCTTGAGAACCCATCTTCCTAACCTCCCGGCTTGGTTTTAGTGAAATTTCCTTTATTAATTTTCCACAGTCATATAAATGGAAGCATAGCCTTTTGGGTTTGGCTTCTTTCACTTAGCAAAGTAATTCTGAGATTTATTCACATTATTATGTGTATTGGTAGTTGATTCCTTTTTACTACTGGTAATATTGCATTGTATGGATGTCTCACTACTCATATATCCAGTCACCAGTTGATCAGGTGATGGACAATTGTTTTTTTCCCCACAGTTTTGGGTGATTATGAATAAAACTGCTATGAACATTAGCAT
This sequence comes from Herpailurus yagouaroundi, assembly GCF_014898765.1. Lineage (NCBI taxonomy): Eukaryota > Metazoa > Chordata > Mammalia > Carnivora > Felidae > Herpailurus > Herpailurus yagouaroundi. The sequence goes on along the minus strand of NW_024412447.1, from coordinate 7,274,262 downwards.
ACAGATTTGTGTGACAACATGTTTTCCTTTCTGTGGGGTAGATACCTAGAAGTGGGAGGTTTGATCATATGGTTCATACGTATTTATATTTAGAAGAATCTGCCAAAATATTTTTCTTTTAGTTCTTAATGTTTATTTACTTTTGAGAGAGAGACAGAGAGACAGAGAGAGACAGAGTGTGAGGGGGTGGGGGACAGATAGAGAGGGAGACACAGAACCCGAATCAGGCTCCAGGCTCCAAGCTGTCAGCACAGAGCTTGACTCGGGGCTTGAACTCACCAATCATGAGATCATGACCTGAGCCAAAGTTGGAAGGCTAACCAACTGAGTCACCGAGGTGCCCCCCCCCCAAAGTGTTTTTCAAAGTGATTGTACCTTTTGTTGTTGTTATTTGGTCCATATCATTCAGCACCCAGGGCCTGATGACCTCTGGAATGTTCTTGCTCCAATTTATGATTATACTATTTTGAATCCCCATCAGCAAAGTATGAGAGTTTCAGTTGCTCTGCATCCTCACTAGCTCTTGGTATTGTATCTTGTTGTGGTTTTAATCTGCATTTTCTGAATAACTAGTGATTTTGAAGTTCATTTCATGCAATTATTTGTCATGTGTATCTCTTCTTTGATGAAGTATTGCTTCAAATCTTTTGTCCGATTTTTAAAAATTGGGATTTTTGTTATTGAGTATTGAGAGTTCTTTATAGATTGTGGTGACAAGTCCTTTATCAGATGCATGCTTTGCAAGTGTATTTCCCAGTCTGTAGTTTTTTTAAAAAAATGTTTATTTATTTATTTTGAGAGAGAGTGCATGAGTGGGGGGAGGTGCAGAGAGAGAGAGAGAGAGAGAGAGAGAGAATCCCAAGCAGGCTCTGTGCTATCAGCACAGAGCCTGATGAGGGGATCAATCCCATGAACCTTGAGATCGTGACCTGAGACGAAATCAAGAGTCAGATGCTTAACTGACTGAGCTACCCAGGCACTCCTGTGGTTTGGTTTTTTATTTTCTTAACAATATTTTTTGAAGAGCAGTTGTTGAGATTCCAGATGTCACCGGTCCCCCTCAGCAAGGTTTGCCTGGAATCTGAAGTTGGAAAGCTTCCCCCTGCCCATGGCTGGGCCAGCACACCTGGTATCTTTGCATATGTGTGTCCCTGTGTTGCAGTGGGGGCACAGCCTGGAGTTTCTCATGGGGGAGTTACTCCGCCATAGGACCTGAGAGAGGCCCAGAAAACAGGAGGGAGGCAGGAGGCTCTCCTAGTTCAACCCTAGCCCTTTTTAGCCCCCAGCTCATCCTGGACGTGGCCTTTTACCCATGTCCACCGGCTGAGCCTCTGTCCTATTTCTTTCTAGGTCCCAGGCCCCTGCCATTCACTGTAGAGGTCAGCATGAGCAAGATGAGTACCTGACAATGGCCAGGGGTGAGGTCATCACATCATCCAGTGTCTGGCAGTGAACCCAGCAAGGGTTGGAGTCTTCCTGGCCTACAGGTGCAGAAGTCACCCAGCCAGCAGGAGGTCAAGCTGTCTAAATCCCGGCACTCCCTCTGATCCCCAGAGGGTGCCTGCATGGGGAAGCAGCTGCCAGGTGCCTTGAACCCACGGCCTAGGGGTCAGTACAGAGTGGTAGCTGCTGAAAGTCCTGAGTGGAGAGAAGCAGGGATGGTCTATACGGGCAGTGGACCACAAGGAGGGTGGGGGTACTAGTGATATGGGGCTGCACAGCAAAGAGTCAAAAAAGAATTCTCGAGATGTTTTGGGTGCCAAACAGGTGTTTGTATTACAGTACGGGACGGACCGTGGGCAGAAAGAGCTGCACTTATCCTGTTGTTAGGGTAAGGTTATTTCATTGTCTAGTAGAACAGTCCTGAGACCCCTCAGATGTGTATCAGCGGTCATATGTTGAAAGAAGACTGTTAACATATATCCTGGGCAGGAGGAGGTGTGCAGTTATCAGAGGGAAGTTACACTGACCACAGTGATGAAGCTACAGCGGTAAAACATTAAAGGAAGTCCCTGCGGGAATAGAGGAGTGTTACAATCTGTAACCTTTGCTGCCTCAGGAGTCGCAGCAAAGTCTGGTCTTTGTTCTTTTTCTCCCATCGCTAGGAAGAGCCGCTGGGGAAACGGCTGGGAAAGGTCCCGGGAACAGGTGGTGGAATCCGGGTGGGGAGAAGGGCTCACGCTGGCAGGGGCCCGGCAACGATCTCCGGAGCCAAATCGGGTGGGCGAGTGCGAGGGTGGGTGGGAGCAGGCCTGCGGAAGGATTGCTCCGGGGTCCCGAGGGGCAGCCCGAGTGGGGGTGGGGGGGGTCGGGGAGCGGGTACCCGGGGACCACCGCTGGGCTGCTGGGGGGAGAAGGAGCTACTGACCGCCAGTGAAGTCGGCCACGGGGTGGGGGCGTCCCGAGGGCTGTTTGCGGAGGGGCGAGCTGTCCGGGGCTGTCGGGCCAGCTGCGGTGGGCGAGGGCTGGGCTGAGGGAGCCGGTACGGAGGGGTGAGGGTCGCAGACACGGGTGAGTCACAACTCTTATCCTTTCCCCGAGACCCCGGCGGCACCTCGGAAGATGCTCTTCTCTCGGGCGGCACTGGTGTCTCCTGTGGAGCGACCTCCGGAGCCCGCTCGCCGGCAGCTCCGCAGCAGGTGTCAGCGGCGCCACCTGGTGGTTCCTGCACGCCCGGCCTCCCGCCCCAGGCCCAGGCCTCGTTCTGCTCCCGGCTCCCGAAGGTCGCCGCCTGCCCGCGGCCTCCCCTGCTGCCCCAGCCAAGCACAGGCACGGAGACGTCCAGACCTCGTTGCTGTCGCTGTGCCTCCTTTGCTCCCTGCTGAAAGTACCTCCGCCTTCCAGTCTCAGGCTCCACATCTGTTAAATGGACTTACTGAAAACACCTACCTCTTGGAGTTGTAAGTCCTAAGTAACATATTCCGTGCAAAGTTGCTTAGTACTTGGTCCCGGTTTACAATCTTCACCCTCCCCTCAGGCCTTATGACTCTTATTATGTACTCGATGAGCAAAGTGAACCTCAGAGAGAGGTTAAGCTGCTGGAGGTTTCACAGTCAGGGAGTGGCCCCTGGAACTCCAAGTCAAGAGGGTCCAAAGCCCAAACCTTATCTCACATTATGGCAGAAGGCATGTCCTGGACATGGAAGTAAAGGGGCTAGTTCAGTTCTGTCCTCTTGGGCAATGCACCTCTTTCTCTCTCTGGTGTCGATTACCACGTGCACTGAATGAGCAAATAGTAGAGCATGAGCTCCCAGGCTGGGGTCTGAGAAGGGGTCTGTACCTGAAATCTCTGGGGCTGAGTGGTCTGGCACCACAACTGCGCTCACCCAGCTGGTCCCTTCAGCGCTGCTGGTTCTGGGACATGGGGCTGGACTGCTGGGAGCAGGCCAGCTGTGGAGACTTCCTGGCTCCTGAAGTTTTGGGTTTCACATACCATGGGGACCAGGCTGGCTGTGGCTGTCTGAGCTTGTAGAAGACAGGCTCCAGTTGGGGGAGCTCTCCCTGACTCCATAATGTGTAAGTGGCCTGGGCAGGCAGCCAGGTTCAGGCCCCGGGGTCCCTCAGAGCTCCCTCCCTTGTCCCATAAACATTCCCTTCCTAGAGAAGCGAGGCTTCCTGGGGAGACCCCAACACCTCCTCTGAGACCCTGCAAGTCCCATTGCCCCCACACCCCTGCCCCTGACATGGTCCTAAGGCAGCTGGGCCCAGATCTACTCCCTCCCTAACATCTCCCTGAGCGGCCTCCGGGACCTCTGTGGCACCCTCTCCTCTCCCTTGAGCCCCCAGCCCTGCAGGGACCACTGAGCTGATTAGGCCAATGCTGAGGTCTCCTCAGAGGAGGAAGATGATCACAGGCTGAGGAAGGCAGGCCCTATGACCCCTTAACCACCCCCTCACCCTACCTGCCCCACCCTCTCCCCAATGCTTCATAGAGGTAGTGGCTGGGTGGGGCTGGGTCCCCTGGCAAAGCCACACCAGAGCATACCTAGAATAGTAAACTGGGTTTCTGGAAGGTTCTGTGGTTGGACACAGGCTCTGGGCAGGCTCTTCCTGAACCAGGCAGAGGGGGTGGTTCCTGGCTTGGCAGGTAGCACTGCCTGGGATTTCCCACAAGCAGAACCAAGTAAAGGACCTAGTGCAGGTGTCTCCTCTCCCAGGCTAGTATCCATCCTGGTTGGGGGTGCGGCCTGAGCCTCGCTCCAGGATCATCCTGTCACTGCCACCCAGAATCTTTCACACTCCTGTAGAGCCTTGCAGCTTGTAGAGCTCTTCCGTGTTCTCACATGGCAAAGGTGTGATGAGGCCCTGGTGGCTGGGCCTGTTTACCGCAGGAGGCTGATTCCCGGATGGGAAGATGAGTGGGTAGGGGAGTGTGTGTTCAGTCCCTGTGTTGACCCGCCTCTACCTGCCCCCTGAGTACCCAGTGGGGAGTAGTGCTGGTGCCCTAGTAATAAGAGAGGAGCCAGAGGAAGCTACTGTGGGCAGATCTGAGGTGATCCTCCTGCCTCTGAATATCAATTCTGTGGAAGGAAGGCATCAAGCCCCCCCCCCCCCCCCCACCAGAACATCTCAGGGAGCCCGACATAGGCATGCTGGGGCAGGCTACAGGGGCTTTTCTTGGGTTGAAGCCCCAGAAGCCCTTGCTGCTGTCCTAGGACATGGCAAGATGGGAGTATAGACCCCCCAATCTCACCTTCCCAGTCCCCGGTGCCACTCAGCAAGGTCTACAGGGCCAGGAACCCCCCTGGTCCAGAGTGGAGGGTGAGCAGGGGAGAAGTCTCCTATGCTGAGGCCCCATCCCTGTCCAAGTCTAACCTGGCTCCTGCCTCCCAGGGGTTGAAACTGCCTCTAACCTCTTAACCCCTAAAGAAGAAAAGGTCCAGCCAAGGCCCCAGTCAGAAACCACTTTTTTTTTTTGACTTAGTTATCAACATCACCTGTGATGGCTGGGGACTTGAAAACAGGAAACAACCTGGGATGGAATTTTGTCACCTCGCATAGATACATGTGTGCCCACACGTACCCACACGTGCACACGTGCTGACCACATCCGTGGCGAGTGGGCCTTGACCAGCTTTATGTTAGAGACACTTATGCAGGCCGGAGAATAAGATAAGATGTGCAAAGATGATGGGCACCCAGGACACAGGTGCACAACAGAAGGGGATCCCAGAGGCCTGAGAAGAGAGGGAGCCCAAGCGTACTTGGGGTCCCTCTCATCGAACTCCTAAGTGCTCCTCCATGGCTCTGTGCCCCACAGGGTCAGGGAAATGGACAAGGTTGGGGCCAACTGGGAGAGGCCGTTCTCTCGCCTGAGCATAAAGTCCATTCTCAATGGAGATGAAACTGCTGCGTGCAGAGGCTGGCAGGGGCACCCAGGGGGCAGGAGGCCGAGGTTGGCATGCCGTGTGGGCGGGGAACACTGCCCATGGGGACAGTGGCCGGGGCTGAAGAACCGTGTCTAGAGTGGCGAGGCGGTAACGGTTGGTGTTGACAGTAGTGTACGGGATGTGGAGAGAGGCCAGGGAGGCTTGGCTGGCCACCTGCTGGGACGATGGGGAAGGAGGCCTGAGTTAGGCCCTACCTCATAGCCCCCCAGTACCAGCCCACTCTGTTCCCCACTCACAAGCAATCCCCCAGTCCTCACCCTTGCTCGCGTCTGTGTCTGGGGGCTGGTGAAGGGTGGCTGAAGCTTCATGACAGACCTGGGAAAGTGAGGAGGGTTAGAAGCAAAGTATGTGGCTAGCCCGCTGGTGTGGGAGTTTGGACTGGGCCCAGCAGGGGTTGGGTCTCACCAGTGCCTCTGCCGATGCAGCAGGTAGAGAAGGTAGACACAGCCAAAGATGAGGACCCCTGAGACCCCCAAGATCCCAGCCAGGTCAGCCCGCAGTATGGGGGATGGAGTAGGGGCAGGGAGCCCTGTGTATAGAGAGAGAGGTGTACCAGATGGGCAGCCAGTGCCCTGGGGTCCCTCCCTGCCCTCCCTGGCCCCTCTCATTGGCCCCACCTTGGTCTGTGCTGAGGAAGAGGTTCCCACAGGCCTCCTGGGAGCCTTCAGGAAAGGAAACAAATTTGCAGCAGAAGGTGGTGTTGGGATTGGGGCTTATCCCCTCAGACCCTTCTTCCAAGGTGAGGGAGATGCTGGTTTTTGTTTCCCAGTGGACCTGGCAGGCGGGGGGCCAATACTGGATGCCAAATTCTGGGTGCAAAACAGCCAGTCTAGTCCCTCCGGCACCGTCGGGCCCCCCAGAGCTCACAGTCACCAGGGAGACAGAACCAGATCCCAGGAATCCACAGCGGACAGTGAAGGACGGGGACTTGGTGGCCTCCATCTGAACTTGCACCCACACTTCAGGGGTCCCTGTGGGATACAGGCATAGGAGGGCCCCAGGGCTGGGTCTCCACCCTGCCCCATCTTCTGCTTCTCTCCAGTCCCCAACTCACCAGCAGTGATGCAGAGTGTCAGCAGCGCCAAGAGCAGGACCAGGGCGCGGGGCCTGTCCATGGCTCCCCTCCAGCCCCAGCTATGGGAGCTGCTGTGGTAGGGACAGCACCTGTGTTTCCGTTCTCATCACAGGAAGTTTTCATGTGTGAACGAGCCCGGGGAGCAGCTGGGCTCTGCAGCCCTGCCCCATTTCCTTCTCTGTCTGCCTCAGCTTCGTGAATGCAGGGCAATGCACCCTCTGCCTTGGGAGACTTAAAGCAACAGCAGTAAGGTTTTCCCTGTACCCATGGCTGTGCTTCACTCAAGCAGGACAGCAAGCCAAAAACCAGTTGGTCCCTTGGGCAAACTGTCATCCCACCACACTGAGAGAAGCAGGGCCTCCAGGCCAATCACTTCACCGCTCTCAGCCCAGTGAGCATCCTCTGGACCCTTTGACCTCCTCTCTGGCTCCACACCTGACTCAGACCTGCTCTCGCCACTTCCTCCGCTGCTGTTCCGCGACAGGGTAGGAGACCTGTGCACAGCTGACCGGTGTGGTAACCCAGCCCAGTGTGGGTGCAGAGCAGGGGGGCACATACCAGCCTCAGCCTCCCTAGCCTGGTAGCCCCTCTCGCACCGAGATCCTCCCCACTTTGCAAGGCCCTGCTCAAATCCCACCGCCTCCAGGAGGCTGCCCCCAAGGGAACATTTCCTTCTTGGACAACTGCTGCACAGAGGCTGGGCCTGGGTGGTGGCTGCCCCTGGGCCAGTGCTCACAGATGGACTCTGAGCCCTGGAAGAAGGTATAGCTTTTAGAGGGTCAAGCAGACGGGGAGCTTGATACTTGGTGATTGATGGGAGAAAAGCAATGGTACAACTACTCACCAACCTTCTCCATCTTTTTTTTAAGTCTCATAAGCCACATGGTCCCCTCGGTAAGTTCTCATTGTAGACAATTAAAACAACACTGAATAGAAAACATCAAAGTTGTCTTTCCCTATCCCACTTATTCCCATGTCCTTCCCCATTTTAATCTTCAGGAGGTTACGACTGTCAATATTTTATCATTTCTGGATTTTGTACATTGCTTAGGAAGATCAAATTATAAAAATAACATTGTAAATTTTGTTTTTATCCCTAACACTATGGAAGAGTTTCTTTTTTGCCCCTGAAGAATTTTAATTTGGGGATGGTGTAAAAAGTATAACCTTTTAGGTGGAGAGCCAACATCCTCAAGGTCTCTTGCTGTTTTGAAATGCCATCTTGATCATAAATTCTTACAGATGATCTACTTCTGGATTCTCTTTGCTAATCTGTTGATTCATTTGCTTATTCCTGTTTCAATACTGCACAGTCCTAATTATTAGAATGCTTTTGATGTGATGACCCTTGCCCTCAGAACTTTCTTGGTTACTCCTGAACAGTCTCCAGAATTTTCAGCTTCAGAGACACAAAAGGTCATTGAACTTACCAACCAAAAGCTCTGCAGCACCAAGCCTGCATTGTTGGGCCTCTTCCCTTTCTGGCCCAGAGGTACACATTAGATGACACAGGTAATGGCTACCTCCAGCTCTGACATTTAAAAAAATGTTTTTATGTTATTTTATTTTGAGAGAGAGAGAGAGAGAGAGAGAGAGAGAGCGCGTGCGCACAAGTGGGGGAGGGGCAGAGAGAGAGACGGAGACACAAAATCTGAAGTAGGCTCCAGGCTCCGAGCTGTCAGCACAGAGCCCAATGTGGGGCTCAAACCCACAAACCGGGAGTCATGATCTGAGTTGGAGTCAGATGCTTAACCAACTGAGCCACCTAGGCGCCCCCAGCTCTGACATTTCTTAGTGAAATCCCTGCAGCCACACACACTTCAAGTCCTGATGATCTCTTGTCATCAGTCTCTAGAATTAGGCCCATGAGGGTTGAACTGGTGCCACAATTTCATAGCTCTGCAAGCTCAAAGCAACCTCAACTCCCAAAGCAGTAACATCCCAACAGGGATCATACTCTGCTTCATGGCATGCAGCACTCTGCTCGTGCCTGGCTCAGGCCTTCAGCATATGTTGGCGACCATCCTTTTATGAGTTTATGAGTTCCCCACCTGAGTTTGTAGATTGAGACTCATACCTGATCCATTTATTTTATTTTACAAATATTTTAAATGTTGTGAAAAGGCCATTTTTGTTTCCCTATCAAAGTAATATAAATATGAAAGGTAATATCTGAGTGTACACTCTGTGCTAAATTTGTTCTGAACAAGTCAAACATTTTAGCTCCATACTTACAATGACCTTATGAGGAAGGAACTTGCCCAGGGTCACAAGGCTCTCACTGTGGGAGAGCAGCTTAGCATAGTTGTTAATATGTGGGTTCTGAAGCCAGGATTTGACAAAAATTTTAGCTTCAGAACCCACACTATTAACAACCATGCTGAGCTGCCTCTCCCACACACATTTAAAAATTTTTAATTACAAGGTTTTTGTCAAAATCCAGCAGTCCTCTGCCCCATCAGCGGAGAACCTGTGCTTAGTTCCTAGGCTGGGCTGCCCCCCACCCCCTGACATGAGCCGCTTCAGTGCCGACAGGAGAGGCTTTTTCAGCTGCTGCTACCCCACTCGATTCCTTTGCTGCTCTCACCTACTGAATTAACTTATATATATTTTCCTTCAAGTTTCACCCAGGATTCTAGGCTCCTTTGCCACCCAGATGGCTTCTCTAGTGTCCTGGGCTTAATCTGGCAGGTTGGCAACCCTTCTAGTTCTCTGTTCCTACCTGACACTCCCCCCTCTTCAGTGCTATTTCTCTGGCTATCCCAACTCAACACCCAGGGCTCTCAGGGAATCTGTGCTCAAGGGAGACTTTCCAGATCCTGTGATCCACCCAACCCCGGGGAAGGAACTACAGAGCTCAAGGAAGACTTCAAAATGTGTGTGAAAATAAACCTTCCACCATCCTGCCACCTTATCCTCTCATGCCTTCCAAGCACAGACTCTCTTTTTTCTTGTAACATCCCAGTGTGCCTGGAATTCAGAACACAGAATGACTTACCTATTAGCTGAAGACTCTTCTCAGTAACCTGGAAAAAAATCTCTTCACAATTTAGGAGAGAACACCAAACAATTCACCTTCTTGCAGAGCTTATGGCCACAACAAGAGTTAAAGAGGCTTGATTGAAGGTTACTTAAAATAATTCAAAAGCAATTATTCAATAGTAAGCTAACAGGCAATGCACAGTAGTGCCAGTCCCCTGGAAAGCACTGTTTGGTGTCACTTGTCAACCCAGGTAAGGTCAGCCTGTGCAGAGGCCTCCACCTCTCTTGCCCCAGCTGGCCTCAGCTCTGGTTCCGGCCTGGCCAGGGCCTGACCACTTGGCGCTGCTGCTCTGAAGCCCACAGCCCCACTTCTGTTGGCAAGGGGCTCACTGGCATGACATCCTTCAAAGCTGTGGTTTTTAAGGTGCCATGTTTGCACCTCAGCTGCTACACAAAATATCCATTGCTGTCATGCAGGACAAAAGATTAACATTTTTCATTTTTTTTAAGATAAAAATACAATGAAGTAATTTTTTAATTATTTTATTATAGTTTAGTTTGTGAGTGAGAGCAAGAGAGCACACGTGTGTGCATGCAAGCAGGGAGGGGCTGAGAGGGAGAGACAGAGAATCCCATGCAGTCTCCGCGATGTCAGAACAGAGCCCGATGCAGGACTTGATCTCATGAACTTCGAAATCATGACCTGAGCCAAAATCAAGTCAGATGCTTAACAGACTGAGCTACAGGCGCCCCAAAATACAATGAAGTATCCTCTCGCCAGGATCCAAATGTCACGGTTCATCTCTTAAGAAGATCATCATCCTAAGGTAAGAGTGGGAAACCCACAATTGTTGTTGGACTGTAGTTTACATGCTATACGATGCTGTGGTTTTGTGGTCCTGAACAATGTGTATCCCCTCTAAGAACACTGTTATTGTACTTGGAGAGCATCTTCTGACCTGTTTATAAGTCTTCCAAATGAAAACTTTCAGTGGGTGTTGGCTCATCTATTTAAAAAAGTAGTAAATGCAGTCAAAGCAGCACCTATTCCATTTGGATTCACAAGGTTTTGAGAAGTACCCCTTTCAATTATGTAGACCATAAAAGACAATTATCAAAATAAACTGATCTTTCAAGAAGAACCTCAGAAAACATTAAACCATTTAAAAATTTTTCTCGGGGCGCCTGGGTGGCTACATCAGTGTCAGTTGAGCATCCGACTCTTGATTTTGGCTCAGGTCATGATCCCAGGGTCGTGGGATCAAGCCCCGCATCGGGCTCTGTGCTAAGCATGTAGCCTGCTTAAGATTCTCCCTCCCTTTCTCTCTCTCTCTCTCTCTGTACCCCTCCCAGCTTACACTCTCTAAAAAAAAAATTACTTTGCTTTTTTAGAGCAAAAAGGTATTTTGTACTGCTAAATAAAAATTTATTTTGTTATTAACTCACCATACATTTCTAAAATTTTTTTAATGTTTATTTATTATATTAGAGAGACAGAGAGACAGAGCATGAGTCGGGGAGGGGCAAAGAGAGAGAGGGAGATACAGAATCTGAAGCAGGCTCCAGGCTCCGAGCTGTCAGTACAGAGCCCAACACGGGGCTCGAACCCACAAACCGGGAGATCATGACCTGAGCTGAAGTCAGACACTTAACCAACTGAGCCACCTAGGCACCCCATGCCATACATTTCTAAAGTGTGTAATAAAACAAGTGGTAAATGTTTACATAATTTTTTAACTGATAAATGTGCCCTAACTTTTGGAGTCTTAGGACCCTAAGGTTCTGTTTTAGTTACTAGTGCTATGTAACAAACCACCCCAACTTGGTGTAAACATTTTATCGTGTCCATGGATTCTATGGGGCAGGAATTTGGAAAAGGCTGAGAAAAGATGAGGCCTGGAGCCTCAGCTGGAAGATTCAAAAGATGGGTGTTACAATCATCTGATTCACATCTGAAGCACATCTGGTGGTTGATACTGGATGTAGGCTGGGACTTCAGCTAGGCAGGACGCCTAAAACATGGCCTTTCCATGTGGCTGCTTGGGGGCTGTCTCACAGCATGGTAATTGGGTTCCAAGAGCAAACATGTCAAGAAACAGGAGGTTGGGAGCTGCTAGTTAATTTTGGGTTCAGAAACTGGCACAGCATCATTTCCACTATATTCTATTAACCAAGCAATCACAGAGCTCATATTCCAGGAGAGAGGACCTAGACCCACCCTCTCAATAAAGAGTGTCAAAGAATTTGGGGAGCAGGATATAAAACTCACATGTATTCTGAGGTTGGGGCTCAACTGCCCATGCTGGGCTATCTGGATGTGTACAGATCTCTACATCTGCAGAACTGCCAAGTCTTTTGATCTTGTGAAGTAGCCTTAGCGTGGCTGGTATTTAAATAACTTGGGAATCTTTCCCCTCCTGGATTCTTAGTGACCTCCATGTCTTCACATTGGTTTTCCTACTCTGTTCCCAAATCCCATAGGAAAGGCTCCTCTCCCTGGAGCTGTTCCCCCTGAATACAGGTTAAACATCTCTGAATGGGTCAGCTGCCCTGCCCAGCACTGGCAGCTGCCTTTCCAAACAGAGACTCCTGAACCCAATTTCTAGCTTCTATCTGGGAGAGAGGGTGCTGGAGAAGGGAGGAGGAGGTGGACTTAGTCAAAGAAGAAAGTGACAAGAGTCTCTTCACATATTTGGGTGCTTGTCAGGGGGAAAGAGAGAACAGAGGTGCTGTGCTCTTCCAAGAAGCAGAACAAGAACAAAAAAGTTAGAATTTCAAGGAAGCAGGTGTCCAGAGGCGGCCTAAGTGAGAACTGACGGTGGCAGTGAGAGAGGAAACAGATCAGAGATATTTTGCAGAATGACTTGAGAGGATTTGGCTAAGAACTGGCTGGGGAAGGCAAGGATAAAGGAGAAGACAGTGTCAAAATCTTGGATTTGGGGGTTGGACATTTAGAATAACTTCTAAATTTCTTCCTAACTCAGAAACTGAGAGTCTACACAATTTCAAATTATAACAGGTGTCTCTGGGATGAAGTCATGAAACTCCCCCTGCAAAGAATCCTTGGCTGAAGGGTGCCAAGGCGTATGGCCTGTTCTCAGTGTAGTGAGATAGGTCACCCTCTGGCAATCAGGATTCTTCCCTCTCTCCTCAGTCTGAATAGTCCTCACTACATAAACCACTGAAAGGCAGCCAGTGCCTTCCTAGCTCCTCTGCCCTACCACGTCTCCCAGTTACAAAGCATTACATCCTTGAGAGCCAGTACACAAAGGCACCTGGGGGCGCGTGCAGGGCTGGTGTGTGTCTGTACACTGGGCCATAGGGCGAAGGAGAGCCGCTTGAGACACTAGCAAAGAACCTGACTTCCATCAGTTTAACAATCTCAAGCCACACCCTGGGAACCAGCTGATTCAAACAAGTTTATTGAGCTAATCACAAGGATACAAAAGAGGCTGGGAAAGATGCTCAAAAATACAGGAAACTATTGGGCTCTTCCCACTCAACACGAGGAGGCAGTGCCTCTCCAATACTGAGGTGAAGCCCCCACCCACTCCAAACGTGGCAGGAAAAAGGCACTCTTCTCAATACAGAGGGACAGAGCCAGGGAGCAGTAAGAAGGACTGGGGGCTTAAGGCTTCTCCATCCCAACATCATCAGAGAAAGGTCAGGTTAGAAAGGCACAGCCCACCTCTCCTTCCCCTCAGAGACCACAGTGGAGCCTGGGAGTAGTGCTTCCTTCTGCTCTGTTCTCCTGTTTGCCTTTTCCAAGTTGAGATGGGGAGTGGAGACGGGGAGGGACACAGAGTCATGTCAGAGATCCTGTAATGGGAAAGATGAAAGGAAAACACAGAGACAGAACAGCCCAAAGGGCAAGGAGATGACTGCAAGGTCCTCCACATGACAGTTTACTTCTCCTCCTGCCCTCCCCCCACAGCTACTCCTAAGGTTCCAGAAGCAGCAGAGAGGCCAGGCCTTGGGCTACTGCCTCTATTTCCACCTACTCCATAGCACACAGGTTACCTGCCAGCACCTCCCAAGGACACAAAGTCCTCTTAACCTGCTGTCCACAGTATTTTTGGGGACACTCACCTCAAGGTTCATCTCTGTGGAATCTAAGAGATCCAGCCCGTGCTCACTAGAGGAAGAGTGCTAGAGAGAGCAGGTGACAGTCAGACTGGCCCTTCTCACCCGTCACATGGGCAGACAATAACCAAGGTCCCTTTCCCAGGTGGGTGCCTGCAGCAGCCAGGGAGGAGAGACTAGCAAAGGGATGGTGGGCAGAAAGTTCAGACCTAGAAAGTTCCCAGAGTCCCAGGCCTCTCCTGGCTGCCAATTGAGTCCCTTAAATTCATTCAGTTTAGAACCAGAAAATGGCATTTTTTTCTGAGGGGACTTTAGGAAACACTATGTTAATAGAGGCCTTGTTTTCTAGTCTCTGTTGAAGAAGTCATTGTTTTTTTCCTTCTGAGCACAAAACCTCCATTCCCTTGCACTATTCCTCCCTTCCTCCCTCTGCAAAGAGCAGAGAAGGGAGGAGAATATCAGCAGCAGACACGTAACCCTTTTCAGTTTATAAGGTGCCTTCACTTTGTAGTTTGAGGGAAAACTCCATTTGAAAGATGAAGAGGCTGAGGGGTTAAGAGGAACTAACTTGACAGAGTGGTGGTGCAGCAGACCCACATCACCTCACAGCTTCCATGTGCTCCTGCTGGCCTGGCGGCCGGGTAGGAAAGGGAGTGAGGGGAGAACTGGGGAAAGTGAGCCGCCTTCCTTCTCCAGCTCTGGCACTGCTTTCAACCCTTAGACTCAGAGGAAAAATACTTATTTGGACATTGGGAGGGGGAGTGTTATCCAAGCCCTTTTTGGTATTTTGAATTTGTTTTCCCTCCCCTCCTTAATAGAAGTCCAGGAAAAGTACAAAGCACCTTACAGGTCTTCCTTCTTTACTCTGTGATTCTTGGAGGACTTTCAAAAAGCCCTCTGGTTGTAGCAAGAAAAGGGAATGTTGGGTCCACTCACCTTGTCTGTATCTTGCCATTCTTCACTTAACTCACTCTGGATCTCTTCTTCATCCTCTTCCATAAGGCTGAGTCTGAGAGCAGTGGCAAAGAGTAGAGGCTTTCACACTGCTATTTAAGGACCCCTGAGAGTATCTGGGAGGCACCCAGGAGAGTGGGATGGGCAGATGTGGAGCGAGCTCCAGGCTCCCACTGCTGCTTCAAACAGAGCAGCTGACTTCTATCAGTTCTATGAGCTAAGGACACACGTACCCCTGGAAGGAAGAGGTCTGTGATGTAAACAAGCCCAAAAAGTATGGGCACAGAAACACCAGCTTAGGGGAGAATCCCTCACAGCAGGTGCCTAGTGTGAAGTGAGGATGAAAAGCAAAGAGCAGCTCACCTGGTCAGCCGGTTGCCCAGACCAGGACCGGAACGGTTGAGTAGAGTCCGGAAATGCTGTGGACTCGACAATCTTGACCTCTGGTTGCCTGAAAGGGGCTGGCTGCTGGTAATAAAGCAGGATCAGTGATGGGGATAAAAGTGAAGGGTAAAAAGGGTAAGGTGGGCAATGTTACAGGGGAGAAAAGCTCATAGGGAGAAAGAAAATCTAAAGCTAAGAAAATGGTAAAAGCCTGGAGAAGAACCCGAGAATGATGATGGAGTGCCACAGCATGGAACAAGAGAACAGAAATGGCAGGAGGAAGATGGCAAACACCAAGATCGGACACCCAACTGCTCTCCTCAGCCCTTACCTTTGGACAAGCTCCGGTTCTGGGCTGCCTTCTTCCATCTCTTCCAACCCCCCCAGAGGCTGCCTCCTCTTGATGGCTGTAGAGGTGAGGGTGGGTGTGGGTGGGATGCTGTTCAGCTGGAGGCTTTCCTCCTGGGATGAAGAGATATCCTCTCTCTGCTGCCTGGAGGGGCCTGCAAGGCAACAGAGGCACATATTCACTGCAGACCAGGTACTGCCACGGGCCATCTTCTACATTTTCAAGACCTGACCAGATTTTGGTTCAGGAAAGTTAAGAAAGAAGAGAATGGAAAACTTATATGGCCTCATTAGGTTATGACTAAAAATTAAGCATAACCCGACATACTAAAAAGTAAAGGCTTACAAAACAGTATCTAGGACTTGTTCAAGGAAAACGACACACCTCAGAAAATAGAAAAAAAATAGACATATATCTGATATGTGATAGACATATATCAATCACAGATAAACAGTAACATGAACACGAATGTGAGAGAGAATAAGATTCCTTAAGATTGCAAGGTCTCAATCAATGAAGATGTGTGAGGTCCTGTTCATTCATTCAAGATTTTTTTTAAAACTTATTTATTCACTTACTCATTCACTTACTCAATCACTTCATTCATTCATTCATTCATTCATTCATTCATTCATTCATTGTAGGTATACCCAGCATGGAGCCCATTGTGGGGCCTGAACTCACAACCATGAGATCAAGACCTGAGCCGAAATCAAGGGTCAGACACTAAACCTACAGAGCCACCCAGGCACCCCTCAACATTTGTATGAAAAAAAAAAAAAAATCTTAAAATGGTAACAGAGTTCCTGAGCTCTGAAGCTGCTAGGGTGGAAGCAGGAGGGCTGGCAAGAAAAGACAAATGGGAGACTGGATTTTCTAAAGGCCAGGAAAGCAGGAGGTGGCTGCATTGTCAGCATGCTTCTGACATGAAGAAATGGAGGACCTCGGGCTCACAATGTTAAAGTCTCTTCTGCAGAGACCTGAGAAAGGTAGAGGACCAGAAAGAATCCAAGGTTATCTCAGAAAACCCAGGCGATAGTACTTTCAAAGGGATATTAATACTCGTCCACTGTAAATGTTCACAGCCCCAAGTTTCCAGAACTGGAAAGTGAGCTGCTACTGATCTAAGCAGAGAACTAGAGAAAGCCAGTGAGAGCCACACGCATGATTTTGTGCCCTCGGGGAGGACCACACGGGCCCCTCCTCAACTCCCCAACCTAGTCACAGTGTGATGCCCAAGGGCTCAGCCTTTCAGCATCTCCTGCCCACCATCTTCACTGGCTTCCTTAGCCTTGCAAGTTGACATTTCAAATACCAACTCCCAAATGTATCTCAAGCTTTTGCCTCTACCCTTAACTCCAGACTCCTATCTCCAGCTGTCTGTTTTACACTTCCACCTGTAGCAACATGGCTAATACTCAAGCCCTAATCTACTCATTCACTACCTTCCCCATTTCTGTTGGTATCAACTCCATCCTACCTAGTTGTTAGACCAAAATCTTTTTTTTTTTTTTTAGGCCAAATTCACCCTCAATTCTCATCTTACATCCCACAGCCAGTTTGTCAGGAAATCCTATGGGTGATACCTTAGAAGTATATCCAGGATCTGTCCACTTCTCACCACCTCCATCCCTTCCCCCAGTCTACCCACTCAACAGCCTCCTTACTGGTTCCTTTGCTTCTACCCTTGCCCCTCTACAGTCCATTCTCACACAGCAGCCAGAGGGATCCTTTAAAAAACAAGGCAGATCCTGTCACTCTCCGGTTCAAATGCTGTAATGTTTTCCCATTTCACTGTTGAGTAAAAGCCAGAGTCTTTACTCTGCCTCATATGCTCTGGGTTCCTCCAATCTCTTTGGTCTTATACCCTACATACTCTCCATTTGGCCATTGGCCTTCTTGGCTCTTCCCAGAACATGACAGGCATATGCCATCATGGCCCTGTGCACTGGCGCCCCTTCTTGTATGCTCTTCTACAGACATTGTGCACCCCTTCCTTCCTCGCAGTCCTGGCCCAACACTCACAAGCTCTGCCAGCCTTCCCCCAGCAATAAGAGAAGAGACTGCGATTCCCACCTCACCAAGGCTTCCCTGTCCTCTTCCCTGCTTTTCCACCACAGCACACACACACTCTAAAGAAAAGAGACTTGTCTTTTTTTGTTCACTGCTATATTCCCAGCACATAGTGCTCAGTAAATATCTGTTGAGTGGACAATGGAACCAGTCTTTTCAGTTTTCTCCTACCTTTACAAACCCTCTGTTTTAGGCAAACCAGCCTAAACATCTGCATACTCAGCTAATACATACCTTCCTATGTTTTGTTTGTGCTACTCTGGTAGCTCATGATATTCGTTTTTCCTCTGTTTAGCTTACATCAATCTTGTCCATTTTTCAAGCTCCAGCTTAAACTCCATCTTCCTGGTGAAGCCTTCCTAGGCTTTAGATCAACTAAACTCAAAGTGATACCTTCTTTCCTGGAATTCTAAAGCATTCAATCTGTCAATTTTTTTTAAATTTTTAATGTTTATTTATTTTGAGAAAGAGAGAGAGACCGCAAGCTGGGGAGGGGCAGAAAGAGAGGGAGAGAGAAATCCCAAGCAGGTTCCATGCTGTCAGTGCCCAGCCCAATGCAGGGCTTGATCTTATGAACTGTGAGATCATGATCTAACCCGAAGCTAAGAGTCAGACCTCTAACCAACTGAGCCACCCAGGAGCCCCTCAATCTGTCAATTCTCAAAACCCTCAGGAAGTTATCATTTACTGGTGATGGTTCATAATTTAGATTTTCTATAAATGTATTTTCTCTATTAGATGGTAAGCTGCTTGAGGATCCTTCACAGCCTCTAAAACACCTAGCACAGTGTCCTGCACACGATAGGTCCTTAACAGATATTAGCTAAATGATTAAAACAGAGTTTCCTAGTGGTATAAAAAAATACTTTTAAGTAGTATACCTAGAGACATTTTAAAGAGTTACATTCTACCTCACACCGTATACAAAAATTAACTCAAATGGATGGCAGAAAGAACTAAGACTAGAAAACTTTTAGAAGAAAACCATCTTCTAAAAAATCTTCATGATCTTGGATTAGACAATGATTTCTCAAGCTATGACACCAAAGCACAAACAACAACAAAAAAAACCAAATAATCTGGATTTCATCAAAATTAGGAACTTTTGTGTTTCAAAGGATACACAACAGATAATGGATAAAGAATATACAGTAGACATACACAATGAAATATCACTCAGCCCTCATTTAAGGGCTTTGTGGACAATGGATGGGCCTAGACAGTATCATGCCAAGAAATATCAGACAAATATGATATGATTTTACTCATATGTGAAATCTAAAAAACAAAACAAATGAACTAAAAAAGTGGAAACAGACCCATAAATACAGAGAACTGGTGGTTGGCAGAGGGGTGGGAGGATGGGCAAAATGGATGAAGGCAAGTGAGGCATAGGCTTCCCAGTCATGAAATGAGTAAGTCACGGGATGAAAGGTACAGCACAGGGAACACAGTCAGTGGTATGGTGACCGATGGCAGCTATACTTAGGGGGAGCACAACATAACCTATCAAGTTATACAGAGTTATAGAATCAGCTACATTGTACACCTGAAACTAATGTAATGTATGTAAACTCTACTTCAATTAAAAAAAAAAAATGAAAACCACTCAGATGGCAATCAACTAGTACAGGGATAAATAAAATGTGGCACAGCCATACGATAGAATATTATTTGGCCATAAAAAGGTATGAGGTACTGATATATCTAAAACATGGATGAACCTTAAAAACATTATGCTAAGTGAATAAAGGCAGTCACATAAGGCCACATATGGTATGATTTCACTTATATGAATGTCTAGAGTAGGCAGAACCAAAGACAGAAAGTAGATAAGTGATACTGCCTGGGGGGTGGGGTGGGGAGAACCAAGATTTTCAATTGTTCACTAGAAAACACATACGTGTGAACACGTCAAGCTTGTGATTTCTAGGATATTTTTCACCTAAAATGAAATTATATTTAAAAAGAAAATTAAAGAAGGGCATCTGGGTGGCTCAGTCAGCTAAGCATCCGACTTCAGCTCAGGTTATGATCTCGAGGTTTGTGAGTTCAAGCCCCGCACTGAGCTCTCCGCTGACAATTGGCCTCTCTCTCTGCCCCTCCCACGCTTCACATGTGTGTGTGTGCACACTCTCACAAAGATAATAAATAAGAATTAAAAAAAAGAAGATTAAAGAAAAAGCATTAGAAGACAAGTAATGATCTGAGAGTAAAAAAAATCATAAAGATTGTGTGAAAATCTTTAACATTTAGAAAATAATAGAATACTAGATGCAAGGATGGGCCCCCTAAATGTACAGATTTCTTATTTTCATCTTTGGTCTTATCATCAGTCGCTATTTGATTTTTCACAGAGGTTTGCTATTTTTAGCTGCCTAGATAAACTCTGAAGAAAATGAGTACCCCTTACTGATAGCAGATACTCAGTGAAATGTTTTTTATTTCACTAAAGACAAAAGTGTGAAGAAGGCAAAAGACCCTATATCTAGGTATTGGCTATGGAGGAAGGAAGTAGTGCTCACTACCCTGATATCCACACACACTTACCTTCAGTGCGCCTCTTCTTAGAGCGGGGATAGCCCTGAGGGTTGGCCTCCACTGTGTTCTCTACAGGGCTGAGGGAGTGGCAGTAGGTGGTGACTGGACCCCAGGGACAATCAGGTGCCTGGGAGACACGCTGCAGACACTTTTCCAGGTAGGACAGTCTAAGGAAGGGGTGAGATGAAGAGGCTGACTTGTCTGCTAGGCCCTCAACTACTCCCTAATCCTCATCTTTATCCATTACCCACTAACTTACAGCAGCTGCTTGTCCTGATGGAAGAGTCGGGGGGAAAACTCGGCAAGGAGCTCCAGGAATGCTAGGTTTGGGGGCTGACCGGAGGAACCAGTTGGAGGAGACTCAGACAAGGAGAATTTGATGCCTTCCCTTGGTTGAACAGAATTATTTTAGGAAGATGGCCCCTCCTCACTTTCCTCCCGGGGAAGCATCCTGTCAAGTGCACCCTTCCCCTGTTCCCAGTCTGTCTCCCAGAGAATACCCACCAGCCAACCTGACTGCTGCTCCTCAACATGCTTATCCCTCCCTCCAAGACCACACTCCCACTCTCCCTGCACACAGCCTATGGCTCACCCCTCTTCAATCAAGTACCCTGACTTTTAACCAGTACTTTACTTGTGTAGCGTGACCACAAGGTCACGGTTCTGTAGCTGCTGGGGCCCAAAGCTCAAGGCAAACCTTCGGGCCAGGTCCCTCATCTCACTGAAGGCAGGAAGCTCATTCAGGCCTTGGGGCCCCTGTTCTTGCAGCAGTTCTGTGTACAACTGTGTCCAGGAGACGTGGTACATTTGGGAAACGAAGGAACAAAGTGGAAACAGAGAAGTACAGCATTCCTTTCTCCACGTAGAAATTCTAAAGGACTTGGGATGCCACCTGCTACCTTTACTCTTTCTTTCCTCCCAGGACACTGTTCCTATTCCTGAACCCCTACAGAAAGAAACTTCACCCTTGCTCTGTAACAATAAAAATGTCCCTAGTAACTGAAGAGACTGACAGAGAACAGGGCAGAAAAAAATTAGGTATTCTTATCACTTTATTGTTGGTGCTCCTATGTCCTGATAGTTCAATTTCTATGAAGTTGGGGAAACTGCCCATCACCTAATAGTTTCTACAGACCTACTAGTTATGAAGAAGACAGTCAAGTAAAAGTTAAGAGTCAAAATAAACTAGAAAGTTCCTTAAGGATCTCACATTCTAAATGGCTGAGGGTGAGCAGAGAATTTGTGGGCTACAGGGAAGGATATCACAGGTCAGAGGTATTCCAGGCAGAAGGGAGTACCTGCTTGAGGCTCAGCAGCAGGATTCGGGAACAATGACTTCGGTCAATCTGCCTTGCTCTAGTTAATGTTTCCTTGATAATGTCACCATAGTCACCGTAGAACTGAGGGACAGGAAATGAAGAAGATATCGTTTGGCCACAGGGCAAGACCGGTTCTGTTGTTTCTTCCTTTACATTTCTCATCATGTCTCCTTCCTAAAGTGAGTTAAGTCAGGAAACATGGATCTAAGTATAAAACAACTCAGACTAGACCAATAGGTCCAAGCCCTAAGACCTCAGAGTTTAGGCAAATAAATATGGGAAGAAATTCTGCTCAGAGCCCATTTCTTGGGGAAGAAGTGCTCACAGCAAACAGAAATCAATACAATGGTGAGTTGAGGAAACTGAGGTACACATCTTCCATTCTTTTTTTTCTTTCTTCTTATATTATCCCAGTTTACAGAGACTGGGTTCACAGAAAAAAAAAAAAAGATTCTGGACAGGATGAATAAGCTTACTTTCTCTCCAATGAATTTCCTAACAGCTTTTTTTCTGTAATCATTTACTACCAATTCCTCTTTGTCCCCTTATTCTAAACTCCTGTTGCCTTTTTCCTCCTGCTTTTCTTCAAGCCTGGTACTGTCATCCTCGCCACGTTCTTTCCTGCAGTGTTCCAGCATCTGAAGTCGTGGCCGTGCTCACTCAGCCTGACGCCTCACTGTACCTTGTTGTAGTGTTTGAAAACATCTGAGGCTGCATCCATCTCCAGCACCCCATAAAGCAGCAGCTTGCAGAACCCAGCCAGGAGGCGGCGCCGCTGGTGCAGCTGCTCTATCTGTAAATGATCCTCCTGGGAATGACCTGGCTCACATCAAAAGCAGAATGGAAAGATCAGAACCACAGATCTAGGCCTCCTGCCCTTATATGCCTGAAGCAGGCCCAAGCCCCAGACCCTTCCTGAGCCCCAGGTATAGAGTCCTTGTACCACTGCCCAGTTCTCCAGGCTGGATGAAGACATGGTCCATGAGGAAGCTGGCTAGTTCAGACTGGAGCGTGGCTTCAGGCAAAAAGACAAGGGGTCTAAGAAAATCGCGACCCCCTACAATCATCTGAGGGCTGAAGATGAGAAGTAGATCACTTAATAAGACAAAAGCCTGTTGGGGTGGGGGGGGGGGAGAAAAAAGAATGCTTAAAGAGGACAGGATATTCACAAGACAGAAATTACACAGCTAATTTCTCCTTAGAACAAGGCTTCCTCAGACCATGAGAAGTGACATGCCTCCTTGGTCCCACCTGAGGAAATGCTAACCTGCTCCTGGATCTCAGAAGCCACATCTGAGAGGCAGCTCTGGCAGAGTTCGCAGAATGCCACCATCCTGTCCTTCAAACTCAACAGCTGCTTCTGTGGAGACAGTGGCTTGAGGAGGAGGAATGGAGACACCGGCTCCTCCATTCCCACTCTCCCTACTCAGACCCATATTCACCTGGGAAGCACCTGATCCAGAAAGGTGGGTTAGTGTCCAGAGAATGGAAAAATAGACAAGAGTCAAGGCTGGCAGCATCACCTGTAACAACCAAATGGTACAAAAATGGGGGAGTCAGGAGTGAAGGGCAGAAAGGGAAAGAGGGAGGAAGAGAGAAAGGAAAAGACAGACAAGCAACACACACAAAGGAGTGAAGAGAGAAAATGAGATTAGAAGAGACCTGATTCCTTCTCTGGGGGGAAAAGATCTGATTCTGGACAATCTTCAGAGCATTCTGTCTTGGACAGGAATGCCACCTCTTCTTTATTTATCTGATGTCTCCTAGAATCCCTCAACATTATCCTTGACTCCCCGGGAACCAGAGAGGATGGCTGTTTTCAGGCACTGGAAAGTACAGTTCACCTTCTAGAGTGGAACTGAAGGAAAGATATGCACATGCTCTTCCTCTCGTGTCTCCTCTGCAACCCTGGGACCGGAACTGCCTGGGATAGTCGGCCACCTGGGACATAGGGCCCTTAAAAACTCCCCTCTGCCTCCACATCTCTGACTCATCTACTTGCCTGGTGAGGAACTTCTCCTGTGTCCACAGCCTTCCGGAGGAGTCGGAAGCATGGCTCATAGAGCTCCCAGCGAGTCAGGTCGTGAGCACTTTGGGGAAGAGATGGAAACATGATGCAGGAACAGAATGAGAGGAATCACCACCACAGACACCAGTAGAAATAGGAAGAGGGAATGGGAGGTGAGCTGCTCACTTGTAGAAGGCAGACAGGCGCTTCAGAGTGGCCGCCAGGCTGTACACCTCATCCTCATCTAGGAAGGACGACTGAGGGAGAGAAAAGGTCCACAACAAGATTTTCCCAATAACGCATAGATCCACATTCCCCACCTAGCGGCCCCTCAGACCCAAGTTTGGGGCTTCCCATATTTCAGCCCCAGTTCCTACCTGCAGCAGCTCTTCAAGTTCTTGCTGGAAGCGGTCGCTCAGCAGATCCACCAGCTGGCTGCGGGCAAAGTCTACCCGGCCAAAGAACGTGAACTCAGGATTACAGAGCAGATAGAGGGCATGAGCACCTGCCTCAAGCACCGTGGGTTCCGCGTGCTTCACCACCACCTCCTGGAGCTGCTGCAAGAAGAGCTCCAGGTGCTGACAGAAAAAGAGATGGGAGAACACAGTGCTCTGGGCAAGGAAAAGAGGGGGCAAGTCTTGTGGAGGGGAGTGGGGTTGGGGGAGATGAGAAGTACAATTGAAAGCATTAACTTTCAAGGGGAAGATGCCTATGGAAGGGAAGGCTTATTGATTTTTTTGGAACCTGGGTTCTTGAGAACCAGATATTGGCAGTAGAACCTTTGGTCCTACCAAGAAAGCAGCAAGGTGTAGGAACTTTACCTTCCTCTCTACTCACCTTCTCCAAGCGCCTTGTGCAGTAGATGTTGAGGTCAAAGTAGTTAAGAAGCTGGAGCAAGGGAGCAACCTTCTCCGCATCAGCTGAGAACTGTAGGGGTTGAGAGGGAGACCTAATTACTAGCTAATGTATGCTAAGTCTTACTCCCAGTCCTCACTGGGGGCCATTTCCTTTCACCTCTCATTCCCAGGTACTGAATGGTAGGGCAGTTCTACCTTGGCCAGGAGCTGGGGTAGCAGGGGGATGAGGTGCTCTGTCAGCTTCACCTTGTCATCGGCTTGGATCTTACGTTCTTTCGGGGTTAAGCCCTGGAATTAGTCATTTGGGGGTATAGGGAAAGATATGGAAAAACACTAGGTCCATAGGGAGTGCGTGTGTATCCCTCCTCCCCACAATCTCATCTGCCCAGGAAGGAAAAGATAATTCATTTGGCACCTCCTTCAGATTTATTTTTCTAGAAACGGAATTCCTTGAGGGGCAGAGAAGAGGCACCCTAACCCAAGGCTTGAGGGTGAAGATAGACCATACCTGTCTGGACTTTTATTGCTAACCAACCCACCCACCCTTCACACCATACCTTCCTCCCAGTGATCCGCCCCACAGGTGGGTGACCTTCAGAAGCTTGCCGGACACTGGACACCAAGATCTCAATCAATGTGCTCTCCTGCACATCGTCCAAGTCTGGGTTGGCAGGAGGATGAAAACCAGAATAGCAAATTAGCCACCCTCCATCTCCCAAGTCACCCCAACTCCCCCACTGCCCAGGACACCTATGCCTCATGGGTGAAATGTCCCCTCCTCCAGCTACCATGTGGCACGTACTCTGGTCCTTCTCCAGCAACAGGCTTGTCAGACTCTCCCAGTCCTTCAGCTGAGACCCTGCACAGTCCCACAGGCTGTCTACTAAATAAGCAGCATGGTTATGGAGCTGTGGAAGAAGGTACATGTTAAGTTACTGAAGCTATGTTAGAAAATTCTGGGAAGTGGCTACTGACAAACCATGTCTCTCCTTCCTGTAGTGCCAGTCCCATCCTTTTCTACTCACAGGTCTTTATGCACAACAGCCAAATAGTTCCTTCCCATACGTCACCTCACTTTCCACAAAGAAGGACAGCAGAAGGTGGAAGAAAGTTCTCTGGGCACGTGGACTTCTGCGTCGCTCTCTCCCACTGACCATTTTAGTCTCACACTCAGGGTAGAAGAGCCTGGTAGAACAAACACAGGGAAGGGCACACCTGGGAGCAAATGAGGAGTGGAATAATCTCCATGAAAGAAAGAAAGAGTCCAAGGAGACGTGTGAGGAAAAGAGGTGCAGAGCCAAGGAAAGCCTCAAGGAGTTAAGAAGGGGAAAGCAACAAAAGAGAGACTTTAACAGGTATGCGGGGTGGTCCTTGGGAAGAGCAGCAGCAGACGCAGGAGAAAAAACAACACAGGAGGGTGTTAAAGGAACAAATGAGAGGACCCTACTCACTTCCAGTAGAGAAACTCCCCTGCAGCAGAGGCCAGGGCTCGGTTAGAGGCGTATACAACTGGGTAGATGCCCTCACAGTCTGCATCTGTCAGCACCCCTTCCATGTTCCTGCCAAGAGAAAAGGAGAAAAATAAGGTGGATATGAAGGATGTCCCCTAGCACAACTAGGGCTAGAAACACAAAGAGACAGAGAGAGACAGAGCATGAGCAGGGGAGGGGCTGAGAGACGGGGAGACACAGAATCCAAAGCAGGCTCCAGGCTCCGAGCTGTCAGCACAGAGCCCGATGCAGGGCTCGAACTCACAAACGGCGAGATCATGACCTGAGCCGAAGTAGGACGCTTAACCGACAGAGCCACCCAGGCGCCCAAGAACTTTTAAATGAAGAGTGGAAAACAGAAGAGTATGGAGAGTTAGAGAAGATAAGAAATATCCCCCCTGGAGATCCTGCAACTCAGGAATGACCTCTGTCTTTCAACCTGTTATAGAAAGAAGAGTCAACCTATGACAAGCAGAGGGACAGAACTCTGGAAGGGCCTGCCTAATGCTGGAAAGGTAGAAGTCTGAGATGCGTGCCTCCCCATTCCCCAGGACTCACTTAAGGATGAGTATTAGTAACTTGACAGCTTCCACTGCCACATCATACTCTCGGTCCATGACCATGGAAACCATCCGGTCCTATAAGGAGAGAGAACGTTGCTCAGTACTTCATTGTATCCATCCCAAAACATTATGCTCTCTTAGAATTTGAGAGATTCCTAAAAAGAATGAGTAGGCAGAGGCTGGGATAGCTGTAGACACATAAGAGCAATAGGAATGGAAAGATGAGGTGGGGAAAACAGGAACCAAAGAAAGAACCAAGCACAGGAATACTGTCCCAATTTTACCTTAAAGCGGCTGGTAAAGAGCTCCAGGCGGGCAGTCAAATCCCGGCTGCCATACAGCCCTTTTAGAGCCTTGAGACACTTCAGACGGACTTCTCGATGCTATTGAGGAAAATGGAATATGACTAACTATTCCTCTACTCAACCCCCACTGGGCTTCCATGCCCCTCCGATTACTCTTTCTGGGCTTTGGTGTCCTCTATGCTGAGGACTTTGGGGTGACTCAGAGACAACAGACAGCTGTCTTCTTATATAAAAAAATGAAAAGATCACAGCAGAATTTAGCAATCATAATGAAAAGGATCTTTGGGGCACCCGGGTGGCTGAGTTGGTTCAGTGTCCAACTCTTGATTTCAGCTAAGGTCATGATCTCATGGTTCATGGGATCGAGACCTGCGTTGGGCTGTGCACTGGCATTGTGGAGCCTGCTTGGGATTCTCTTTCTCTCCTCCCTCTCTGCCCCTCCCCTGCTCACACCCTCTGTCTCTCTCTCAAAAATAAATAAACATCAAAAAAAAGAAAAGGATCTTTTGGCTATCACCACCCTAGCACCTGTATCACCAATCCATTAATAGCTTTCTTGCCTTTTTCTAGGGAAAGTTTTTCTCTACTCTGGTTTTAAGGTGTTCATCTCCTGGATATATCTTTCTCTCTTCTACCTCATCCTACCCTCCCCAATACTGCGGAGTTTTGAGGTTCACTGTCTTGATGGGCTGATCACTAGTGAAGCTCCTAAGCAGCAGGACCAGGAAAAGCTGTGGTGTCTTGAGACAGGGAAGATGGTGAGGGTAACAGAGGAAAAGAAGCTGACTCAACACTGACCTTATCATGTAAGGTCCAGCCAATATATTTCAAATAGCTGTCAGTGAGGAAAGATGTGCTGTAGCTTTGCATCCAAGACCCAATCTCTTCAATGCAGATAGCACGGATCTCAGGAAGGATGTCCCTAGGCACAGAGAGATAAACTGACCTCTATCACCGTCTTTCTCTAAATTCACTTTCCATCCACCCAGACATCTCCCTGCCATAGAAGAATCTACTTTCTTGACTGAACAACATGCTCCAAGCCTTTCATTTCTCCCTCCCAATGTAAATATATAAACAATAAATATTTTCTAGGGGCACCTGGGTGGCTTGCTTGGTTGAGCATCTGACTCTTGATTTTGGTTCAGATTATGATCTCATGGTTCGTGAGTTTGAGCACCATGATGGGCTCTGTGCTGACAGCACAGAGCCTGCTTGGGATTCTCTCTCTCTCTCTCTCTCTCTCTCTCTCTCTCTCTCTCTCAAATAAATATTTAAAAATAAAAAATTAACATTTTTTTGGTAATACTGCATAAAATAATTGAGCTTATTTTCCATGCCCCTTTTAAAACTGACTTCGGAAGTCAGTTTAACTGTTGGCCAAATGTCCACTTGAAGAAAATATTAAATCAGCTGAAGAGTTCTGGAAAGGCAGAGGTTGAAATCTAGGTAACAGTGAGAAAAAAATATGGATGCTATTTTTAACTTAATTCCACCAGTTCTTTTAAACAGTGTAAAACTCCCCTGCCTTTAGCCCAGTGAAACAGCAGGCTGCGCTAGGAAAAGGCCTGCCAAGTTGCAAATGCTCAGAAAAGCCCTGCCTTTTGTCTCTCTGCTGCGGTCTTCTCAGGTCTCCAGCTCCAGGAAGATGGGGAAGGGAAGATCTTAGGCAAAGCTGGAGCAGAATAATACTCAACAGTGCCTTATTCTCTTATTTTCTCTCCCAAAAGAGCTACAAGAGCCCCTGGAGTTGGGGGTGAACTAAACCTTACTAACTTAAAACATCTGTTGTCAAAGTTTTTGCTCCAGCTGCATTTGCACTAGGACTAACCAAATTACCAGGGTTATAACAGAGGGACACCTTGCTACGTTTACAGATTCCATAACCAAGGACCAGCTGTTTCAACGAGAGGAGCTCATTCACTCACCTGTACCGATGCACAAAGACCCCCCTGAAGAGCGCATTCATCATCCCTTCAATCTCCTCTTGATGTTCTTGGAGCTGGAAGACAGGGAGTAACAGGTCAATCTTTCTTGTGCCCCAAAAGTATACAGAAAAGTATGACTCCACTTACTTCCTTTTATTACAGGACATAATCTGAACCCCTGATATCTTAGGTTTCTTTTCAACCTTCTAATTCTGGAAGAAGCTGTAGAGTCAACCACCGACTCAGAGGATTCTTTGTGTTTGGAAAAAATAATATCACCTCTGGGTCTGGTTATTTTTGGCTATTCAGAGGCACTAGCTGGTAGTTACACAGGTTTTTTGACTTACAACTGAGAACATGAATTTTTAAATAAATGCAGTTTATTTGATAGAAATAGAAAACCTAGCAGAAGAAGAAAAGGAAGAGATTAGACCAATGGTCCTCAACCAGGGCCCCTCAAGGGACATTTAGCAACTTCTGAAAACATTTTTGGTGGTCACTAATGGGAGGGGGTACTACTGCCATCTAGTGGATAGAGTCCAGGGATGCTGTTAAACATTCTGCAATGCCAAGACAGGCCCCAGGTCAACAGTGCCATTGGTGAGAAACCCTGGATTAGATGAATAGATATCAAGGAAGCAGAATTATAAGGGAACACAACTGACCCTACCTCTTCAATAAGTCAATATATTGGGGGGGGTGGGAATGGGAGAGGCAGAGGTTAAAAGAGGCTTAAGAAATACAACAAATGTTGGGGCGCCTGGGTGGCGTAGTCAGTTGAGCGTCCGACTTCAGCCAGGTCAAGATCTTGCGGTCCGTGAGTTCGAGCCCCGCGTCAGGCTCTGGGCTGATGGCTCAGAGCCTGGAGCCTGTTTCCGATTCTGTGTCTCCCTCTCTCTCTGCCCCTCCCCCGTTCATGCTCTGTCTCTCTCTGTCCCAAAAATAAATAAACGTTGAAAAAAAAATAAAAAAAAAAAATAAAAAAAAGAAATACAACAAATGCAATGCATCATAATCCTTAATTAGATCCTGGTTGGAATTAATCAGATATAAAAGCCATTTTGGGGATACACAGGGAAATTTAAATATGAATTGGAATTACAAAATATTAAGGAATAATTAATATTTTTGAATGTGAAAATGGTATTGAGTTAATGCAGGAATAATTTTTTTGGATGATAAGTTTTAAAATAATTTTCAGAGAACATATTTAAGTCTTTCTCCCTCTCTCTCTGCCCCTCCCCCGTTCATGCTCTGTTTCTCTCTGTCCCAAAAATAAATAAAAAACGTTGAAAAAAAATTAAAAAAAAAATAAAATAAAATAAACATTTAAAAAATTTAAATAACAAAAAATTAGAAGAAACAAATATAATGAAATATTAGTTGTTAAATCCAGATAATTTGTATATGATGTTCACTCTGCCAATGTCTCTCTCAGAATGTTTGGGAAATTTCATATTGAAAAGAAAAGGAAAGAGAGAGAGGGACAGAAGGAGGAAAAGTTGTCATCAGTACCAATTTCTACAGAAGTTTGGAAAAAGGAAATTAAGAAAAGACCACTGACTATAGGGATTAAAAAGTCACTGGTTGGGGCACCTGGGTGGCTCAGTCGGTTAAGCGTCCGACTTCAGCTCAGGTCACGATCTCGCGGTCCGTGAGTTTAAGCCCTGCGTCGGGCTCTGGGCTAATGACTCAGAGCCTGGAGCCTGCTTCTGATTCTGTGTCTCCCTCTCTCTCTGTCCCTCCCCCATTCATGCTCTGTCTCTCTCTGTCTCAAAAATAAATAAACGTTAAAAAAATTAAAAAAAAAAAAGTCACTGGTTTGGAAAGAATAATTTCAAAGAAAAATGGGGATAGAAGCTAGGTAGTAAAAAATGGATTCAGTTGGATATTAAGGAAGTAAGAAAATACTAAAAAGGAAGGATAGAAATGGAGTAGTTCATAGAGAGGAAGAGTAAAGGGAAGATTCAAAGGCCTACAGACATTTCTAAGTGAAGAGAACAGTGGGGAGAGAGGAATTAAAAACAAAAAGAGAAATAATGACTGATAAAGCAAGAGCCTAGACAAGTAAAAAAAAAAAAAGAAAAAGATTCACGGTATTATACATAGGATATGAGACAGACCTAATACACATAAGGTTTAAGATCATACTGACATTGAAAATAGTAAGAGAGAGTAAGGAAAGAAGGTTTACCATGGAAGAAATCTTGGTGAGGGGTGAGAAGACAGTCAATTGTTGTGGTTAGGCATGAGGAGTCCTGCCAACCTCATGCTGGAGGAGTCTCAGATACTAAGAGATATTACTAAGAGAGAGTAGGGGGAAAATCAGTGTCTCATGACAGGCACAGCTGTTTGAGGGTTTAATCAGTGTAAAAGATTTTGTTAGGGCTTATGTCCTCCAGTTGTCTTTAAGTATAAAAGGAAATAAAGCAAGTGTCCACTATGTGCCAGACTATTCACTCACCATCTATTTAATCTTCATAAAAAGGTAGAATTATCCCCCTTTTTAAAGAAAAGGAAATGGAAGCTTGGAAGTTATATAAGGCCATGGAACTGGTAGCTAATTGGAACAGACAGTCCAGGAGTGATTGAAAGGCCAGTCACTTTCCAGTCCTCAAACAGTTGGCCTCCCTCATCAGTGGTTGGCCTTTAATACTCCTCTGGTGATCTGCAGACTATATAGTTGACCAGAAAGTCAAAAATTAACTCCTTGCATGAGATGCAAGCACAGCACTTAAAAACATTCCTGGTAATGAATGTAGATAATGGCAACTAAGCAAAAGTTGGATTATAAAGAACTCTAAAATTTACTCTGAGTTAGAACTAATTCATTGAGATCACATCCCAGAAACAAGATAAGCATGCAGTGACCTCTGACAGGATGGGTCTATTAGACTACTGTCAGACTCCACTGTTCATGACCCAAAAGGTTGCTTAGGGGCCTGTGCCTTACAAGAGAGAAGTGTGTGGGCAGGGGTAAAAGGGGCTTCAGCAACAGTGGATGAAGCTGAGAGAGAGAGAGAGGGAAGAGGCAGGGAACACTTTTTACCTCTTTGCGTTTCTCCAACAGGCTCTCCAGTCGCTCAGGAGCTCTATGTCCTGGTCCCTTATTTCGTTCAGCCTCATACTGCCGCTGATTATTGTCTTTGTGCAGACTCAGTTGGAGGGCAACTCTTACCAGGGAGGTCATTAGCTTCATGGCTTTGAGCCAGGAAAAACAAGAAAAGGGAATTTTTACTTAGGTCAGAGGAGGGAGGATAGATTTTAAAAAGGAAGAAAAAAAAGCATCTTGTGGTTCCAGTGGGAAGAAGAGGAGGAAGCAGGGAGTGGGGCACTTGGGGGTAACCCACCATGGCTGCTGCCACCTCTGCCACAGAAAGAAAGAAAAGAAGGAAAGAAAAAGGAAGGGGACTCAAAATGAAAAGCTATAGCAGGGTGACCCTAAAATCCTAAGACTGTTCTGGACATTTTTTTCTCCCCCTTTTGGGCTTCTTTTAATCCTCAGCATGTTCCCAGCTGTTGAGCTACGAGAAACAAGTTAAGACTGGAAACTGTCACTGTAATCTACCCTTTTTTGCAATACTACTAGTGAGAAACTTGGTTGAAGTTCAGGGTAAAAGAAGCCAGGGCTTGAAAGGCTAAGAAGAATTCAGAGACCAGAGAACACAGGAAATCCCCAAAAGAACATTTATAGACTAAAAATGAATGCTCACCAGCCAGGGTGCTAGTGTGACGGAAGGCACGGACTTGGGAGTCTGAGAGGCCAGTGAGCAGGGAGATGAGGTTGTCCATAGGGAAGCCATCATAGAGGAGGCTATACTGGCACTGATAGACCAATGTTTTCACAAATTCACAGAAACTGCCCTGGAACTTCTTCCAGGATGGACCCGGTGCTGTCAGGGGATACTCTCCTGAATCCTATAGAAGGGTTTATGAACTGAATGAGAAAAAGTACTACCAAGTCTATGAAACCATAGGGACTTTGGATGTCAAAACCCAATAGTATAGTAAAAATCTTTCTCTGTTATACCTCATTTCCTGCTATTCTCAACTTCAGAGGCATATTCAGATAACATCTATGGGTCCCTTTTGCCCCCAAGAGATTGAACTCCTTCTTCCAAATGCTATCCTATTTCCCACAGTCAGAAAGAAGGGGATAATGGGCCTTGTGTTTTGAAATAAGAGTGGCAAGAGAATTCTGATTGTCTTCCTCCACCTCATTAAACTGTTCTGTTAGGTGCCGGATGATCTCTGAGTTGGACATCTTCTTGAACATCTCGGAGGTCACATTGCCTGAGGAATGGAGGAGGTGAAGTAGTTACAAGAAAAATAACAGGACACTGTGACCATTTGCACATACACCTGAAGATGAGCTAGGAAATATATTGAAAAGAGCATAAGTGGGGAATCAGAAAACCTAAATCCCAGTCCTAAACCTGCTGCCATCAAACTGTGTATCTGCTGTTAAAGCAACCTCTCTAGAAAACCCAAAGGAATCAAGCAATGGAAAAGAATAGTTTAAAAAAAAAAATCCTGGGGCACCTGGGTGGCTCAGTCAGTTGGGTGTCTAACTTTGGTTCAGGTCATGATCTCATGGCTCGTGAGTTTGGGCCCCATGTCGGGCTCTGTGCTCACAACTCAGAGCCTGGAGCCTGCTTGGGATTCTGTGTCTCTGGCTCTCTTTGCCTCTCCCCTGCTCACACTCTGTTTCTCTCTCTCTCTCAAAAACAAATAAACATTACAATTTTTTTCTTTAAACCCAAATAAAAAATAAATAAAGCAAAAAAACCACACCAATTCTGGATTCTTATAACACAACCTGCCTGAGATTATCTTACCCCAATAAGTTAGGTCATGACCTGTGGGGATCTGGGGAATCCACAGCTTCAGTGGAGAAATATGGAAGGAAGTATCTGAGAAATAGGGAATAATGAAGGATGATTTCATCTAAAGATAGGAAGACTAAAAGATGTCTAATGGTCTATTTTCAAATTTGTGAGTATCACTGGCCTCACATTAGTGTGATTAGTTACTTTTCCCCAAAGGGTCTTATCTCCAAACCAAACCAACATAGTTCCCTAACTGGACCACTTTCCTACTTACCAATCTACAATGTGGTCAAATCAGTGAAACTTTTCATATGCTTAACCTTCTCTCTTTATTTAGGCGATTCCTAGTCCTACTCATCTAAATGTAGCAAAAGTTCTATAACATAGGAGCAAAGGGCTAGGGATTAGAAAGGGGTAGGAGTTTCCTTACCTTTACATCCACAAGATCGGATGAAAAAGTTAATGAGTTCCAGGAATCCTGCATCCTGGTCTTGCTTGTAGCTATCCAGCCACTCATCCACCAAAGACTAGGAAAAAAAAGATGGATGATTTCTATTTCTGGCAATATGACAGAATGGAAATCCTGTACGATTGTACCAACTGAAACAGCTAAACTTCTGATTAAAATGTTAAAAACATCTTTTAAAATGTATTGCTGAACTGGAATGAAAGGTAGAATTCCGTATAGGCCCAAAATGAAGTGAGGGTAGCAATCCTGGGAGATAAGCAAGCTGATTCTTGCCCTGAGGGTTCTATGGAACCCTAGGAACCATGCCTTTCTGTCCAGATAGCTGCATGGAATGCAGAGCATAGGAGATCGAGCTTTTGGGCTTTCCAAGAAGAGAGGTCCAAAAGGAGGCTCCTGCGATAAAGCGAGGTGCTGCAAAAAATCATGTTAGCATGGGGGTGCCTGGGTGGCTCGGTCGGTTAAGCGTCCAACTTCGGCTCAGGTCATGATCTCACGGTCCGTGAGTTCGAGCCCCGCGTCGGGCTCTGTGCTGACCACTCAGAGCCTGGAGCCTGTTTCAGATTCTGTGTCTCCCTCTCTCTCT
Source organism: Herpailurus yagouaroundi (assembly GCF_014898765.1). Lineage (NCBI taxonomy): Eukaryota > Metazoa > Chordata > Mammalia > Carnivora > Felidae > Herpailurus > Herpailurus yagouaroundi. The sequence goes on along the minus strand of NW_024412447.1, from coordinate 7,240,080 downwards.
GCCCCTCCCCTGTTCATGCTCTGTCTCTCTCTGTCTCAAAAATAAATAAACGTTAAAAAAAAAAAGTAAAAAAAAAAGTCATGTTAGCATGAAAACAGGAATGAAAAATAAACCCACAGGTCAGAAGGGGACAGCATGAACACCAGCTTGTTAGGACGTTAACGTGGGGTGGAGGGAAAAAAAAGAACTCGCCCTTGAAAATCATAACCGTAAGTCAGCTCTCAGGTCTAGATTTGCAGTCTAGATCCACACTCCCTATACGATCAGAATACTCTCAATTAGAGAATTTAATTCAAAGTGATTCTGGAGGGTCCCCAGTCAACTACAGCCAAGCCAAGCAGGTTCCTCTCTTAAAAACACACCTTTAAAAACCAACCAACCAACCAACCAACCAACCAACCAACCAACCACACCTTTAATTCAGGACCCAAAGAATTCCAAAATATAGAACTCCAAAATATAGAGTCCAAAGTATAGAACTCCAAGAGAAAATGAGCAGCTCAAAGTGAAACTTAGTAAAGAAATAAGGCACTGAAAGTAAGAATTAGCAGAAAAAACAGCAGAATCATATTCATAGATTTCAAACATTAAAGTTATCACAGATTATAAATTATGCTATGAATAAAAAAATAAAAGTGAAGCTTTAAACCAGAAGCAAAGAACAATAAATTTTGAAAAAAGACCCCCCAAAAAATCTATAAAGATGAAAAAAAAAATTTTAAACCCATTTTAATGAATGGGTTAATGAATGGGTTAAAAGCAGATTGGACACAGAAAAACAAAAGATGAGTGAACTAGAAGATTAAATCAAAGAAGATTAAATCAAAGTGTGCATAGGTCCAAAATGCAGCCTGGACAGACTAACAGAAACAGTGACAGAGCTATTAAGAGACATGGAGAATAGAGTGAGAAGTTCTAATTAATATCTAATTGAATTTCAGAACAAGATAATGGAATGACGAAGAAGCAGTATTTGAAAAGAATTTTCCATAGTTGTTGAAAGACCCCAATCTTTAGAGCCTGGAAGCCAATAGATTTCAAACATAACAGATGAAAAGAAAATTTACACCTATAAACATTATATAAAACATCAGAACACAAAAGCAAAATAAATCTCAAAAACAGGGCAAAAAGAGATCACTTACAAAGTATCTGCATATAACACTTACAAACAAAACCACTTATAAATTAGATTTGAACTAATCCATAAGCCCCTAGCCATATGTGGCTATTAAAATTAAATCAAATGAAAATTAAAATCCAGTTCCACAGTCACACCAGTCACATTTCAAGTACTCAACAGCCACATGTGGCTAGTGAATACTATACTAAATGACGATATGCAACATTTCCATCATTACAAATTGTTGTAGTAGATAGTGCTAACTTAAACTGACAGCTGACTTTCACCAGCAATAAGTGAAGTTAGAAGGCAGTGGAATAATCTTTTTAATGTGCTGAAACAGAAAAATGCCCTCTTAGACTTCTATACCCAGAAAATAACCTTTCAAGAACAAGGGTAAAAGACATTTCATACAAGCAACAACAACAACAACAAAGAGTTAATAAACTCTACCTAACAGAAATTTTAAAGGAGAGAAACTTTGAACAGCAAGAGAATGAATTTTTACAGAAGATTTGAGAAGGAATGATAAATAAAATGATAGAAATGCAAGTAAATACAAACAAACATTTTATAAAACAGCAATGTCTAATTTGTTGGAAAGGGAAATAGATACAAGTAAAACACTACAAGACAGCATGTAAATTGGAAGGGGCGATTAGAATTAAAGTGTGCATAGGTCCTTATAGAAGACAGAATCCAAAAGCAAGGAAGTAAAGGAGAAAAAGAAACAGAAAAGCTAAGACAAAATGGAAGCACATAAAATGGGAGAAACAAATTCAAATGTATCAATAGTGCCAATAAATATAAACGAATCAAACTCTCTTGTTAAAGGAAAGATTGGCAGAATGGATTGAATAACATAATCTAGATATACGCTATATGCAGGAGACACACTCCAAACATACATAGATTGAAGGGAAAAGGATAAAAAAGGTATCAGACAAATAGTAACTAAAAATAAAGCTAGTACAGATTATGTTAATAAAAAAAACAGAACAATTGTTTATCTTAAAATATAAAAAATGACAGTAAATATCAATAAAAGGTTCAATTTACTAGGCAACAAATGCTCAAAATACTTAAGGCAAAGATAGGCATGAATACAAAAGTAGTTAACTAAAGAGAACATCTTTGTGGGTTTTAATACATCTCTCTGTAACTGACATACCAGACCAAAAACAAGGAAACCCTAACACCTAGTAGAAAGATCAAAACAGTATCACATTTGTACCATTTGGGAGTTTTGATCTCACCCTACAGAACACTCTACCCAACAACTGGAGAATACACATCTTCTGTGAGCACAGGTGAAATAGTTTTGGAAATGGGTTAAATGCTAAGTCATAAAGCTAGTCTCCGTAAGTTTCAAAGACCACATTTTCTGACTATAATGCAATAAAGTTAGAAATCAGTAACAAAAATATAAATAGAAAAACTTCCTATATTTGAAAATCTAAAACTGTTCTAGAAACTATATTGGGGTGCCTGGGTGGCGCAGTCGGTTAAGCGTCCGACTTCAACGAGGTCACGATCTCACGGTCCGTGAGTTCGAGCCCCGCGTCGGGCTCTGGGCTGATGGCTCAGAGCCTGGAGCCTGTTTCCGATTCTGTGTCTCCCTCTCTCTCTGCCCCTCGCCCGTTTGTGCTCTGTCTCTCTCTGTCCCAAAAATAAATAAACGTTGAAAAAAATTAAAAAAAAAAAAAAGAAACTATAAAAACCTATACTACATATCAATATGACTAAATCTCAAACAATCGAAATAAGTCACAGAAGACTATACATATAAAGAACTGCTCACTTATTTAAAAAAAACACATTCACTGGTGACAAAAGTATAATGAAAGGCAAGGGAATGATTAACATAAAATTTACTCTAGTGGTTATCTCTGGGTGGTGAGGGGACTGTGGGGGCCAGTCAGGTGGAGAGAAGATCTACTGTGGCCCTATTAATGTTTCATTTCTTGAGGTGGGACTAGAGATCTGGGTGATCATTCAAAATTTTAAAATTATACATGAGCCTTCTACACTTTTAGATGATAATAGAATTACAATAAAATTATGGAAAAAGAAATGTGGAGAGAGAAAAAAGGATTAGGTTGTAACTGTTAAAGTGGAGCTAAAAAGTCACAAGGGTGAACAAGTTGCCACCCATACCATTTCCTCTCTAGACTATCCAATGCCTCTGCCTGCCTCCTCCGTCAGTCAATAAAAGCAAAATCCACCTTGTTCTGTGACACTTTTAGGAAAGGCACATTCTCTCTCATCCAAGGTCTCCCTTACATCATTCCAAGGATTCACTCCATGGTCTTATCTCTCTTTCCTGATATAGGTTATATTCCCTAACGTGTCCACATTAAATCAATTTTGTAAACATTTGTCCTTATCTTTTTATCCTACAAAGAGTGAGATAGTATCACGAAACAGAGGGTGAGACACCGTTTTACCTGCATGTCACTTTTGGCAGCTTTCACAGCATCAAAAAGATCACTGGTTGGTGGTTCTGAGTCTCTCTGGCCATGACCACGTACCATTCGGGACCCCTTCTTTGGATGTTTGGCCACCTAGTAAGTATAAAGAGATCATGAATATCCTTAAAAAGTAGAAGTGATATTAACACTTAGTCTCATCATTGTCACACAAGTAGGCTTAAGCTGCCAATTTCACAGCAGAGTATGAGTTACTGAGATCTGAAATAACTAATTCTTATATTGTGAACTTTATTATTTTCTTCTCTTTTAAAAAAGTCCCTTAGGCCCATTTCTATTTCTTTATGCCCTTACTACCCTTTTCTCTTATCTTTTCTCTTCAAAATTTGCCCTCTTCTTATTTCTGTCCCTTAATGCTGTTTAAATTTTATCCTTTCATCAAACATATCATCTGAGGCTTTTTCTAGGTTTTCTTTTGCTGCTTCCCAGACCAAATTCAAAAGCAAAACAAAATGGACTGACTCACTGGGGTTGTCCTGAGTGGTCGTTTTGCTGCTCTCTTCTTCACACTGTGTCTCGGGCTGTCTTCAAAGTCACTGCCTTCATCAGCTGACAAAGAATCACTATCCCTATGAGGGAATGTGGTTCTCCTTAGATACAACACCCCAGTCTTTATATACAAGGGTAAATGAATTAGAATTTCTTTGTCTCTGACTGTAGCCCTTTCCCTGTGAGAAAAATATATTCACATTTTCTTAAGATGTGTTGGGGTGTCTGGCTGGCTCAGTTACTGGAGTGTGTGGCTCTGGATCTTGAGGTTGTGGGTTCAAGCCCTGTTGGGTGTAGAGATTACTTAAAAATAAAATCTTTAGCGGGCATCTGGGTAGCTCAGTCAGTTAAGTGACTGACTCTTCATTTCAGCTCAGGTCACGATCTCACAGTTGTGAGATCGAGCCCTGCATCAGGCTCCATGCTGGGTGTGGAGCCTGCTAAGATTCTCTCTCTCCCTCTCCCTCTGCCCCTCCTCTGCTCATGCACATGTGTACTTCTCTCAAAGTGAAATAAAGTCTTTTTTTAAAAAAAATAATAGATGTGTTTACTGTTACAGGGAGTAGAGACAAAAATCTTAAAAGAAAGCTTTCACTTGAAGAGAGCAGTGAAGATGAAAAATGAGAAACTGAGATGGGTGAAGGACAACCTTTTCCTAATATTCTCTCTGAATAAGAAAATCAAGCGATATTCACTTAAACAGGCAGAGGGATCACTGCTGTGGCGAAAAATCAGCATGGCCTGGTAAGTCGCATATTACTCATATATAACTTGGATATGTGCCTAGAGTTAAATTTCATCCCTTGAAAAAAGTTTGTAAGTTGTATTGACTAGAGTTAAGTTTATAACATATATATAATCTTCTCTCCAACAGTGGCACTGATAGAAATGAGTCAGAGGAAGCCAATTAAAAAATAACCAGGAGATAAATCAGATCTTGTATGAGGTTATTTTATTCCTGGAAAGATAAAAAAGATATATTATTGGGGCGCCTGGGTGGCGCAGTCGGTTAAGCGTCCGACTTCAGCCAGGTCACGATCTCGCGGTCCGTGAGTTTGAGCCCCGCGTCAGGCTCTGGGCTGATGGCTCAGAGCCTGGAGCCTGTTTCTGATTCTGTGTCTCCCTCTCTCTCTGCCCCTCCCCCGTTCATGCTCTGTCTCTCTCTGTCCCAAAAATAAATAAACGTTGAAAAAAAAATTAAAAAAAAAAAAAAGATATATTATTATAACCTTCACAAAACAAGCTGGTAAATGATAATAGAGAAGGATAGACAAACCTGTTTATAAAATCCCCAAATAAAGGATCACACACCAACCAACAAGTATATACTATTTGTCAGGAGCAAACAAAGAACTCTTCTCCCTCCCCCACCTCCCCACTCCCAATAGAGGGTTAGGGTTGAGCATACAAATATATGCAAGAAAAGTTTGGACAAATGGATGATAGATTTGGAAGTGGATATATTATTTTTGATGTCTACAACATGTACGGCAGGGGGGAGAAAAACCCAATTAGTTAGCAAAGCAGGAGAGAGTCACTGCTCTGAGAGTGCATCTCTTAATGTTTACACAGAGGGGCAGACAGAGCTGAAAGCTGCCCCCACTGTGGGAGAAGGCCAGGCAATGCAACAAGTTCTCATCGACTCCACTCACCCCTCTGCAGTCTGGTCCGAGTCCCTGTCACCACAGGGCATATTGACAGACGAACTAGAAGACGCAGACAAGACCCTCTGTCCGCCTCCCGACGCTCTCCGCAGTGGGGAGGACACACTGCTTGGGGAGGAGGAGGACCGCAGCGTAGGCATGATGGTCGAGCTGCGGAAGTGAGGAGGAGAGGAAAGGGCCTCTAGCCCACCACGTCTCCAGCCTCAGCTCTGACCATCCCTTTCCTTTCCAAGGGAAGTGCTCTGCAACTCGGGGGTGGGGTGTGGATGCGCACAAAAAAATGACCGTCTTGACCTAAGGCATCTGGGGATTAGAGACATCACGACCGCGCGTTTGGAATCCTCTCCAAGGCCGCCACGATGCGCACACCAGAGCCGCTTAAAGCAGACCCCTCTCTGCACGCGTCGGAAACGTAGACTGCCTGGTGCAAAGGAGACCAGCTCAAGCGGTACAAATTGAAAACAAAACAAAACAAAACAAAACCAAACCCCAGTCTTTCATTTTCAGGCTGGAACCTGATTCCACATAGAATGGAATGGGAAGCACTTAACGATTTACGGATGCAGTCACCATTAGAACTGGAGCAGAAACACTGAGGGAGTAAAGGAAAACTCTCGTTCTCCACTTTTCCAGCAGATGGTATCTCTGACTGACCCTGGGGCAAGTGGGCTGAGGAGCTTCCTAATCGCTGACGGGAGTGACTGTCAGTCTCTTGGGGCCTGGGGCTTGGGGTTCCTAGCTTCTGTGGAGGAAGCCATTGAGGCTTGGGGGAGGGTGGGTTCCTCTCTCAGGGCCGGGAGTGCGGGGAGAGGGCGTATTCTTGGGTCAAAGAGGAGCCTCACTGTCTGAGCCTGGAATAGCGACGTCTGGCTGATCAGGGATGAGGAAAGATCACAGCCTTGGCTCCCTCGGGGTTCTGCGTTCTTCACCCCGCGACCAGAACAGGCGCCGGCCGCTTCTCTTCCGGTGGTGTTAGAATCCAGAAAAACGCGGGAAGGCGCGAGACACGTTGTGCGCAGACGCGAGCTCAACGGCACGTCCCAGGACTGGAAATTGTCGCGAGGCTTGGGCGTGTGCCAGCTCGTGTTCACCACGTTACAGTCACGCTGCTCCAGCAGCCTCGTGCAGCCCGAGCTTTTCGAGCTCTTTGGCGTGCCGCCCCGTCACGTGGACTCAGGCGCGCTGATCCTTGGCTTTAGCCCTGCTCCACCTCGGTCCCGCCCCCGCTGCCCCCAATTTCCCCCTCCATTGGTCCGGCTTCGCACTAGACTTCTTGTAGCCCCTTCACTCTGGCTTCTCAACTGCCATAGGCTGGGTTCCACCCAGGCCCCGCCTTTCGAATAGGATAGCCACGCCCCCAAGAAAGGCCACGCCCCTCCCCACCAGCCTCTTTAGTTCCGCCGAGTCCCGCCCCCCCCGACGAGCTTCCCCACTACATTGGCTTAACTTCTCCCTCGACCCCGCCCCTGAGGCCCGCTCCTTACCATCATTGGCGGGACCCCGCCTCGGACCCCGCCCCCTGTCCGGCTCCCAGCTCCCATTGTCTCCGCAGATGCCGCTTGGTCCAGCTATCGTGCGCGGTGTTCAGTTTTCTGAGGTCGCGCTCTTTTACTGGCCGGGGGAGCGGTCGCGCGGCAGAGAACCGGATTCCCGAGTTCGGGCTGTTCTTCTTTCCTTCTTAGGACACACTTTGCAGAACCAGGGCTGCAGCAGCTATGTTCGCTCTGCCATCTCTTCTGCTTTTGCTGCTGTCTCTGTGTCCCGGTCCTGGTCCTGGACCCGGGAGTGAGGCAAAGGTCACCCGGAGTTGCACTGAGACCCGGCAGGTGCTGGGGGCTCGGGGATATAGCTTAAGCCTACTCCCTCCCGCAGTGATCTCAGGTGAGGAGAATGAGGAAGACTAAAGAATTGGGGGCGAGGGAGGGGGCGGGGGCGGCTCCCCCCCCGCTTCACAATAACTCTTCCTTTTCAGAATGACCGTTATAATAATCTTTTCATGCCATTGTCATGCCAATAATGTCTCTTCTCCTGGACTTACTTACTAGGATCACAGTTACCCTCTTGTTCACATAATAGCTTTCTTACTCCACCCTCACACTAGGAATACCTTTCTAATACTTGGCGGCCCCCCCCCCCCCCGTGTTTGTTTCTTCACATCTCAATTTGTTCCCTTCGGTGTTTCTAAGAGCCCCTTCTATGATAATACTTTCTTGCTTACCTAGTAACCCCACCCCTCCAAATCCCATTCTTCCATCGATGCTGTCCCTGTAGGTCCTTAGAGGCCTGAAGTGTGCAGTGTTGGGGAGGGTCACCTGAGGACACTCTGATCATTCATTTCGCCCATCACTATTTGATCCCATGACTAATGGCAGTCGACTTGGGATGGGTGATGGGACAATAAGGAGGGGATAGGTGGGATTGAGGGATAGACAATAGAAAACAGACCAGACAAGTAGAAGAGAAAGGAAAATCTCCCAGACAGAGGAAGAAGGAAGGAATTTCTTGCTAGCACTCTCCCCCACCCCATTCTTCTATGTCTCCTCTGTCCAGGTGAGCACCTTCGGATCTGTCCCCAGGAGTACACCTGCTGTTCCAGTGAGATAGAGCAGAGGCTGACTTGGGAGACTGAGGCCACCTTCAGAGGCCTGGTGGAGGAGAGCGGCTCATTCCTGGTTCACACACTGGCTGCCCGGCACAGAAAATTTGATGGTGAGGAATTGGTGGTCCCCACACCTGGCCTCACCCCTCCTCTCTGTGCTCATGACCCCAGCAAACATCATGTCTTCACTCCCTAATTCATCCCTAAGGCATCCGAACCCTGGCTTAGCCTCTCTTCAGCCTCCTCTCCAGGATCTGTCCCCTACCCCTTTCCCAGCCTGCCCAGGTCTCTTGAGAGTTCCTGAGACTCTAACGCACTCATCTTTTTTCTTCCAATCCCCATCTCTTCCTGCCTCTGCCCTTCCAATTTTCCATCCTTCTCTGGCCTCACCCCAACTCACACCCCTTTCTCTGCATTTGCCACAGAGGTTTTTCGGGAGATGCTCTCGTCATCTGAGCACTCTCTGGCCCTGCTCTTCCACCGCTCCTACGGCCACCTGTATTCCCAGCACGCCCCTGTATTCACTGGCTTGTTCTCTCGGCTGCGGGACTACTATGAGAGGTCCGGTGAGGGGTTAGAGGACGCTTTGGTGGATTTCTGGGCACAGCTCCTGGAGAAAATGTTCCCCCTGCTGCATCCACACTACATCTTCTCCCCCGACTACCTGTTTTGCCTCACTCGCCTCGCCTCCTCTCCTGATGACTCTCTGAAGCCTTTTGGGGAGGCACCCCGCCGCCTCCGCCTGCAGGTGAGAGGCCCCGAGGCTTGAGCTTCAGCTACCTCTGACCTGGTGACCTCTGAGCTGTGCACCACTCACCTCTGGCCCAGTGACCACCCCCCTCATGCTCCAGTCACCCCTGACCTGGTGATCTCCTCATCCTGCATGGCAGACGTCTCTGACCTGGTGACCCCTAGCTTGAGCCCCAGTCCCCTCTGCCTGACCCAATGCTCTCTGGTCTCCTTTGACTGGGTATTCCCTCACTCTCATCCGGTGCCCTAATTTCACACAAATCCCTGACCCTTTCACCTGCTCTTGGCCCCTAGCCACCTTTCTGCCAACTGCTCCCCAGTCCTAATATCTTGACTTTCTCTGGTTCAACTAAACATGAATTAGGCACTTAATAGTTGAGACAGACTTTCATCTGTAGTATCTCATTTAATTGTCATAACCCTTGGAGGTAGAAAGTATTATCCCTATTTTATGGGTAAGAAAACTGAGCCTCCCAGAAGTTAAGGTCTCAGAGCCAGTGGTAGAGCTGTGTCTCATACCCAGATCTTCTGGCTTTCAGTTTATTGTTTGCTCTGATACATCGTTTCTCTATTTCCAAGCCCTGTAAAACACGATCTCTCTGTCTTTTCCTAAGACCAGTTCCCCTTTATCCTTCTAGACTGCAATTCCTTTGAACCTGCTTCCCTGTACCACCTGACACTCCTAACTACCCCAACGTAACTCCACAAACCTGGCCCCCCAGTGCTTGTGCCCTTGGTTCAGTCTCTTGGTCCCTGTCTTGCCTGAATCATGACTGACCCTGTGGTTTCTCTCACCTTCTTTCCCCTACCCCAGATAACCCGGGCCCTGGTGGCTGCCCGGGCCTTTATCCAGGGCCTGGAAACCGGAAGAGATGTGGTCAGCGAAACACTTAAGGTTAGAGGGGACCTGAATGTGGGCAGGGCCTAGAGAGGGAGAGGCAGAAGTAAGAGAAGCCCTATGAGAAAGAGTCAAGTGACAGCTTGACTGGAGAGGTATGGGGCCTTCCCATATCAGCCCCAAGGCCCTGGGATCCAGGGTAAATCAGGAGGGGGGGGGGAGGCCAGAGTGAAGTCTCCCTTGTGTCATGATCCATGATCTCCTTCCATTCTCTGACTCTCTTCTGCTCTCTGATGACTTCCCCCACCCCACCCCTGCCAGCCTCTGGTGGTCTGTTTATCTCCATAGCAGCCTGAGATTGAAGTAGTGCCTCTACCACTCCCCCCCGCCCAGTGTCTCCCCATTCCCCTGCTACTGAAGGCCAGATTCCTGCCTTGGCCTTTAAAGCCCTCTCTTCACCACCCATTCTCTCCCTGACCTCCCAGCCTTACCTCCTGCATCCCCAGTCTCCTCTCTTCCCAGCCACAATGTGCTCACTCTTCTCTTTGAACCTTTTCTCAGACCCCTCTTCCCACTGTGTCTCTAATTCCATACCCTTCAAGAAGCGGTATCTATAGCCTGGGCCCCTAGGAACCTCTCTCATCAGATCTTTGGCAGTTTTGAGGTCTTACCTGCTGCCACATGGGGTCAGCAACCCTAGACATTCACATCTAGCTCTCCAAGAGAGCCTAGGGAAGGTGGGGTGGAGTATGTATTTGATTTCGCTCTGTCCAACACCAAACTTGTGTAAGTGCAGCTACTGTGTTTGTGAATGACATAGTCCTGCTGTCTGCCCTCAGATGCCGTTGTCCGAAGGCTGTAGGCAGGCTGTGATGCGTCTGACCGGCTGTCCTCTTTGTCGGGGTGTCCCCTCGCTGCCACCCTGCCGGGGCTTCTGCCTCAACGTGGCCCATGGCTGTCTCAGCAGCCAGGGACTGGATCCTGACTGGGGGGCCTATCTGGGTGAGGGGATTCAGGAGGGTCTGGGAGGGCTGTTTGTGTTCTGGATGCTTTCCGGGTGGACTGGGGAGGGAGTTTTAAACCCTATTGAGTGAAGAAACTTTCATGTAAGTTTGCCCTCTCCAACACCTTGCTGCTTCCCTCCAAGACCCAGGTCGGGAGGATTTGTGGGGACATCTAGTCCCTCATAGCACCCTTTCTCTGTCTTCCCCTCCTTCAAGATGGTCTCCTGTTCCTGGCCGAGAAGCTCCAGGGCCCTTTTTCTTTTGAACTGGCAGCCCAGTCCATTGGGGTGAAGATCTCAGAGGGTTTGGTGTATCTGCAGGAAAACAGTGCAGTGGTGTCAGCCCAGGTACAGGGGCTGTGAGAAAGGTGGGAGTGTCAAACTGAGGACAGGGGGAAGACAGTGTGGGTGTGTCAGCTAGAACACAGGAGGTGAGGGCCTGGAGTGGGGGGACAGTGTGGGGTATCAGGGATACTGGGGGTGTTGGGAGTGGGGACACTGTGTGGCTTTCACCGCAGGATGACTGGGAGGGGGTCTCTTCCCTGGGTGGTAGGTGTTTCGGGAATGCGGGAATCCCCAAAGGGCACCGTCCCGCGCCCGCCGAGCCCCAGCCCCCCGGGAGGAGGTGAGCCGCCTCTGGACCCCGGCGGCGGCGGGGGCGGCGGGGACGGAGGAGGAGAGGCCCACGACGGCCGCAGGCACCAGCCTGAACCGCCTGGTGAGTGGGGCGCGGGGGAGGGGCGGGGCAGCCAGGCTGGGTGGGTAGTGGGGGGCGTGCGCTCCAGCCCAGCCTCTCTCTCTGCTGGCCCAGGTGTGGGAACTCCGCGATCGGCTGGGCCGGGTGAGGGGCTTCTGGGCCGGGCTGGCCCTGACGGTGTGCGCGAACCCCCGCATGGCGGCGGACATCTCGCAGGAGGCGGCGCCCTGCTGGACAGGAGCTGGGCGGGGCCGGTGAGACCGGGCGGCAGCTGGCGGGTGGGACGCGACTCCGGGGCGGGGCGGGCTTGGTGGGAGCCTGGGAGCCTTCGGGGCTGCTCTGCCGGCAGGTATTTGTCGCCTGTGGTCGCAAGTTCCCTGGAGCAGCTCGAAAACCCAGAGCTGGACCGTGAATCCTTGAGATCTGACGTCCAGACACGCAGGCGGCGGCTGCAGCTCCGGTTAGCCACGACCAGGATGAGGGCGGCCGCCCTGGGACGTGACATGGAACTGGAGGACTGGGGTGAGAGCCCCGGGTTCCCCGAGAGCCTCTCGAAGCTCCACTATCAGCGCTCGGGTCTGGGCCCGCCCACTGCTTTCTGAACCCCTCCTCCTCCCCCCCCACCCCCCCCCACCCCCGTCTCTACTCAGTTACTCATTCTCTCACTCCTTTGAACACGCGTGTACTGAACGCTTACCTCAAAGGTGAGGGGTTAGAAGACTGATGACAGGCTCTCCATCCTTAAGTTCACGGTCCAGTGGGGAGACACCAAAGCATTCCTGCAGAATATCGGGAAACCTCTTAGAGGAAGCAAAAGGCTGTGGATCGTTGGGGAGGGCAGGGAAGCCAGGTGGGAAGCCATTGAGCAGACTCCCAAGGTAGAGTTTGCCAGAGAAGCAACGCACGGACAGACGTTCATTTTTTTCTCTACTACTGTTTGTCTCTGTCTTTCATCTTCTCTCTTCCAACACCCGTCTTTCTGTCTGCCAGCTGCTTCTGTGCGTGTCTATTCTGTCTTTTCTGTTTATCTTCTCTCCATCTCTCTGTTCTGTGTCTGTCTCATTGTCTCTCATTTCCAAGTCTGTCTGATCTCTCTCCTTGCCTTCCTGTCACTAACTTTCTCTCACCTCCCAACTTCCATCTATCTGTGTCTCTCTCTTCCCTGTCTCTCCTTTCTGTGTGTGTGTGTGTGTGTGTGTGTGTGTGTGTGTGTGTGTGGGTTTTTTTTTTTTGGTTTTTTTTTTTGGTAATGTTTATTGGTTTTTGAAAGACAGACAGAGCATGAGCAGGGGAGGGGCAAAGAGAGAGGGAGACACAGAATCTGAAGGAGAGTCCAGGCTCTAAGCTGTCAGTGCAGAGCCCCATGCAGGGCTTGAACTCATGAACTGCAAGATCATGACCTGAACCAAAGTCAGATGCCTAACTGACTAAGCCACCCAGGCACCCCTTTTCTTTTTTTTAATCTCAAATTCTCTTCCTCCCCGTTTACATGTCTCTCTCTCTCCTCTGTCTCCCATTATGTCTTTTCCAACCCTGTTTCTGATCCTCTCCCTCCTGCAGATGAGGAGGAGGAGGACGCCAGCGGTTCTGGAGAGGGACAGCACTATGCAGATGACTGGATGGCTGGGGCAGCAGCTGTGGCCCCCCCAGCCCGGCTGCCTCGCCCTCCTCGAAGGGACACTTCTGGGGGCAAAGGAGGAGGTGTCCTTGTCCGCCACAACCAGGGCAGGAGCAGGACTGGGGGGACATCTGTTGGTTTTCACACCCAACCCATCCTCATTCTCTTCCTCTCAGCCCTGGCCCTGCTTGGACCAAGATAACAGGGGAAGGGTGCCCTAGCATCAGAAGGGTTCATGGCCCTTCCCCTCCTCCCCCTCTCCCTCAGCTGGGTCTGGGAAGGAGTCGAAGGGGGATGCAGAGAGGTAGAGAAAGGGACTTTTTGGGTGAGTGGCTGGGGCCCCAAATCCAGGAGATTACCATTGGTGGGTTGGGGGTGGGTGGGTGTTCATAATATTTATTTTTTCATTTACAATCTGGGGAGGAGGGGCTGGGGGTATTTATTTAGGAAGAAGGTGTGTGCTTTCCAAGCACACCTCTATGTTGGGCAAGTTGTCAGCCCCAACAAAGAAAAGGGGAGGAGTTTTAGAGTTGCAGTTGGGGGTGGGGTTTGAAGGAAGTTGGAAGTGGGGGGGGGGCACTCTGTCTCAAAGGGACCAAGCTGGGTGCTGGTGGGGTGCAGGGCAGGGGACTGGGGTGTGTGAATAGGATGTCAGGATCTGTGGGCCTGGTTTCTATGGAGTTTTCTCAGTTATCAATTTCTTAAACTACAATACCAAAAATTTTTTGAAAAAGGGCTGTTCTCATGACCTCTGCCATCCACATCCTTCACAAGCTTCACCATTTCATGTTTCAGTGTTTGATTCAGTGTTTATTCTGCAAATAAACAGCTAATTTATTGGACCCTGTGTTTGCCTTGTACTTCTAACATCCCTCCCTGAGCCCAGGCTCCTGGCAGAGGCTTCTGGCCTCTCTTGGAACCTGCCCCCTGTCATTCACTTTGGGCAAGTTGTCTACCCTCTGGGTCTGGGCACCTTCATCTGTAAAATGGGGAGAATTGTAGGGACTGGCAAAATTCTTTCTGAACGGGAGGCATCATTAATATCACAAGACTGCCCCTTGCCTTCAGGGTGGGGGCCCCTATTCTCTGTGTCAGCCTGGGGCTACCTTGTCATGTCCTTGACAATGTCTGCTTTCAACTCGTCTGTTATTTTCTTTTTCTTTCTTTCTTTCTGTTGCCTGAATGAGTCTTTTGTTCTGAAGAAAGCAAAAAGGAAAAGGTAGAATTGATTCCTAAGCGTGAAAGGAGGGTAGAAGTGCTGTCTTCCAAGGGCGGGCTGGGTGCCCTGACGGAGAAGGAAAGATGCCGTGAGAGAGAGAGAGCCAGAGACACAATTAAAGACCGAGCAGCTGCAGGGACTGGCGGGACAAAGGGAGGGAGGGGGAGGAGCCTGGGCGCAGAGCAAGTTTGTGGGGAAAGTTGAGCACAGCGAGGAGCCGGGCGGTGGCTGGGGCGTGCGGGAGGGCCAGACCCCGATCTCCCTGCTGGTCTTCAGGTGGCCTGGTGAGTGGGCAAGTGAAGTCGAGGCCGCAGCCAGTGGAGGGACTCTCGAATTTATGGGGGGAGACCTGGGGGGGTCACAGAGAGAACCTCGGAGGGGGCCAACAAAGGGCTGGCGACTGACTGAGCGGTCACCAAAGCTGGAGGGGACACAGGGCTGAAATGGGGGTAATGGGAGGAGACAGAGATGGATGGAAGGAACAGAAGAAATCAGGACACTGGAGGGAGTCCGGTGCGGTGCTGGATCCTGGGGGCTGTGTTGGGGGAGGGAATTAGGGGGTGATGCCAGAGGGGGCGGGTCTCTAGGTAGCAAGTGTGGGTTCTCCTTACCTGGGGTCACTCCTAGCTTGTCCCAGAAAGGGGTTGTCGGGAAGGGCTGTGGCCCTTGGTTGTGGCTGTAATCTGAAGGGGTGGGTCCAGACTCCCAGTTGATTAGGAAGCTGGGGCCTTCGGGGAGGAACTCAGAAGCTCGATGTTTGTATCTTTCAGTATCCTTATGTCGCAGAGTTTTTTTGTCTCTCTTTCCAGCTCCACCCTCTCCATCTTCTCTAGGTGCAGAGGGGATTGGAAAGCGGGCACAGGGGTGTTGGGGGGGTCCGGGGATCTGAGCTTCATAAGTCACCCGTCTCCTCCAGCTTTTCATACACTGGGGTCTGCCTTATGCTGAGAACGTTTCAGAAGAGAAAAGAAATGCCCGAGTTTTAACTCCTACTCGTGACAAAGTTGCTCCTATAGTTTGACCTCCCTGGGTTCAGCACCCTGTACCTGTCTGACCCTCATTCCCTCCTTATGGCTGCCTTCTTGGCCTCAGAATGGGGCTCTTCATCCCCATCTGTCACAGGCAGAGGAACTCACGAGGAAGCCGGGCGTCCGGCCGATGTCCATCTCACTGTCACATGAGCAGATTGGTCTTTCTCCCCTCCCCTCTGGATCCCTGAGGCTCAGGGAGAACTGCAGGTGGGGGTGTGGGGAAACTGGAGACTGATGGCAGAGGAGTACTTGTGGGCCACCTGGGAGATCTGGGTGTAGAGAGCACATGCCCCTCCCCGCAGGCTCCCACTCCTGGTATGAGCTGTAGCAGCAGGAGAGAAGGCTTTACCCTCTCCTTAGACTCCCCTCCTTTCCCCCTCATTTCCCTTCTAGACGCTGACAGAGGCAAAAATCTGCTAACTCAGGGGGCAGACTCAACCAGGGCTGCGAGCAGGCCTGGGGAATGACCCCCCGATCTCCAACCAGCGCCTTCCACGGCTGCACGGCTGTCTCAAGCTGTCTCTGCCTCTGTGCCTGGCCCTTGCCCTGTCCCTCGATAGCATCACCCTTACCTGCCACATGGGCCCTCTGTCTCCTACCAGGACCATGCGCCTCTGGGGGCCTCGGAGCCTGGGGTTGGCTCTGGGAGTCTTCATGACCATCGGATTTGCCCTCCAGCTCTGGGGGGGCCCCTTCCAGAAGAGGTGAGTTCCCATCTTGTCCCAATGCCTGATAGATGTCACCTATTTGCTCCTCCCCATGCCACCTAGGGCTGTGACTCTTGGTGGCTCAGAGAAGGTTCCATGTCCTCTGTCTTTGCTCCACAAGATGCCCACTCACCTGCTGGTGAGGGACAGGAAAATTCCCCTCCCATCTCTCCCCAGGCTACCAGGCCTGCAACTCCGACAGCCCTTGGCCCCATCCCTGGGATCAGCTGTTTCATCCTGCCCACCCCGGCAGCGACTTGTGTTCCTGAAGACGCACAAATCTGGGAGCAGCTCTGTGCTGAACCTGCTTCATCGCTACGGGGACCGACACGGGCTGCGCTTTGCCCTCCCTGCCCGCTACCAGTTCGGCTACCCAAGGCTTTTCCAGGCCTCTCGGGTCAAAGGCTACCGCCCTCAGGGTGGAGGCACCAAGTCCCCCTTCCACATCCTCTGTCATCACATGAGGTTCAACCTGAAAGAGGTGAGGGGCATAGAAGGGGGTGGGTGGGACTGGAGAGAGATGGTCTCAGGCCTGTGGTCAAGACCACCAGGGGAGGAGGCCCCAGGCAAAAGTTGGTCCTCACCCAAAAGTTGGGCATGGGGGTCACAGTGATTCCTATTCCCCTCTCCTCAGCTGTCTCTTGCCTAGTAGTTTCTGGTAGCCAAAGTCCTGCTTTCTCACACCTGGAGCTTTCTGGTCTCTTTCCTTGGCCAGTTTACCCCACTGGTATCAGTGCCCTGACAACCCTGACCCCCTAGACTCTCCCTCCAGGGGCTTCTTGCTCTTCTTGGCCCTTTCTATTAACACTACCAGGGCCCCTGCTCAGCCACTGCCTTCTGACTACCTTCCTCTGCCAGATATTGAGAATCAGCTCCATGCCAAGCCCTAGCCCGGTCCTGACCCCCTCTCCCCAGTTCTAAAGGGGAAGGTACGTGCGTGCACTCACGAGCTCATCCATACATACACAGGAACCCGAGAGCTCTCAGACACACAAAACCAATGTGCAAATGACAACATACAGGGAAGGAACTTTTACCGAATACTTACTGAGTGCTGGATTCTTACCTCACCATCACCTCGCCAGAAAGGCATTATAAGTGTCCCCATTACACAGATGAAGAGGACAAGTTTCAGAGAGCCTAAGTGACTGGCCCCCTTCATAGAAAGCAGCAGAGCTAGGATCTGAACTTGGGCACGTCTGCTCCAAAGTCAAAGCGCCTTCCCTGGCCTGTGTGCATGCATATGTGTGTTTGTATTTGGAACTATGGGGAGAAGATTCAGCAAAAGAGGTGGAGCTTTCTGTTGAAGTGAGTTTTAAGGAAAGGTTTGACAGAACTTTGTAGTAAGAATATCAGGTATTTAAAAAAAATTTTTTTTTAAGTTTATTCATTTTTGAGAGAGAGAGAGAGAGACAGAGTGTGAGCAGGGGAGGGGCGGAGAGAGAGAGAGGGAGACACAGAACCCAAAGCAGGCTCCAGGCTCTGAGCTTTCAGAACAGAACCCAACGCAGGGCTCAAACTCATGAACTGCGAAATCATAACGTGAGCCAAAGTCGGACGCTTAACTGACTGAGCCACCCAGGTGCCCCTTAAATATCAGGTATTTTAGAGGAAGCAGAACCAGCAAAGCTGTGGTGGTGGTGGTGGTGGCACGTGTGTAACAGGGGAAATGTGTGTAGGTGGCAGAACCCCAGATGCTCCCATGAAGCCAGAGCTGGAGAAAGCAGCTGAGGAGTATGTGTGGGACCTGAAAGGCAGTGGGGGGGGGGGTCACTGCTGGGAGTGACATGATGACAATGAGCTTTCAGGCAGGCTTCTCTGGTTTTTGACCTTCATTGTCATTACCATTCATTGAGTACCATGCGCTCCCACATTCAAGGTAAGCGTTAACCCAGATTTGAGATGCAGGAATGATGGCTCTGAGAAGCTCAATAACCTGCCTAAAGTTACACAACTGGTAAATGGCTGAATTGGGATTTATTCCAGGTTCACCTGATGCCACAGACTGTTCTTTGCACTGCTCTCCTCTGCCTTCAAAGAGACACTCAGTTCACAGGCGGTGCTCTGTGGGCATGCCCACATTAGCAGAGCAGATTGGAGGTTGTTGTGAGGGGTGTTAGGTTCAGTGATAAGCCGTATTCAGAGGCAGAAACCCTTCAGGGAGCCCAGGAGCTGGGTTCTGATGTGTATGTGCCTGTAGGACCATGCTAGGGAGTGGCTCAGCCCAAGTCTCACCTCCCTTCTTGCTGAGAAGTTGAGTCACATGTCCCAGGCTTCAGGGTAGCAGCCTACCAAGTGTCCATAGCTCCCCAGTGCCCAGTCCAGGGGTGTCCTTTACTTTCCTAGATGCCTAGGAGCCCCAGAAATACCCTGTCTTTCGGCCATCCTGGGGTTGGCCTGCCCACCTGATGCCTATACTTGAGACAGCATTATGGTTGGCCCCTGTCCTCCCTTTTTGCTGCCAGTGACCCACTGGTACTCTGGGAAGAGGCCTGAGGCCAGTTCCTTTCTTGGAACTGTGACCAAGAGTCCCAGGGTAGGCACTTAATAGGTTTTTGTTGGAGAAGTGAACACGAAGTTTGATTCTTAGAGATTTGGTTCTGACCAAAGCCACACAAAAAATCCCAAGGAAATTAATGTTCTCAAGGAGCTTCCCCTGTTCCAGGTTCCTTCATATCCTTATCTCCTGTACCTCCATAATCATTTGGTAAGGTATGATTATCCCCATTTTACAGATGAGCAAATTGAGTCTTAGAAATGTTAAGTAACTTGCCCAAGATTTGTCAGTTAGTGAAGGAAGATAGGGGTTCCCAGCAGAGCTTTAAGAAGGTGGTTTGAGGAGTCTAGGGAATCAGCCAGCAATGGGCATGCTCTTAGTTTCTTCCTGGTCCACTTCTTTCTCCCTATGCCTGTTTTCTCTCCTCCACAGGTACTCCAGGTCATGCCCTCTGACAGCTTCTTCTTTTCCATTGTCCGAGACCCAGCAGCTCTGGCCCGCTCTGCTTTCTCCTACTATAAATCCACCTCATCAGCCTTCCGCAAGGCACCATCATTGGCTGCCTTCCTGGCCAATCCTCGAGCCTTCTACCGGCCTGGAGCCCGTGGGGACCACTATGCACGCAACTTACTCTGGTTTGACTTTGGCCTCCCCTTTCCCCCAGAGATGAAGACCAAGAGAGGGAATCCTCATCCCCCTAGAGACCCCAAATCCCCACAGCTGAATGTTTTGCCTTCTGGTGCTGGCCTGAGAGCCCACTATACCCTGGATCCCAGTGCTCTCCTCCATCCTGCTCCTACAGTTGCTGGTGGTCACAGCCAGACATCCAGCCATGCCTCTTTGGATTTGGGGTCTTCATCCTTCATCCAGTGGAGTCTGGCCTGGCTGGACTCTGTCTTTGACCTGGTCTTGGTGGCCGAGTACTTTGATGAGTCACTGGTTCTACTGGCAGATGCCCTGTGCTGGGGTCTAGATGATGTGGTGGGCTTCATGCACAATGCCCAGGCTGGAGGTGAGCAGGGCAGAAGTGCAGTCAGCAGTGGTGGACTGACTGCTGAGGACAGGCAGCTGACTGCACGGGCCCGAGCCTGGAACCACCTGGACTGGGCTCTCTACGTTCATTTCAACCACAGTCTGTGGGCACGGATCAATCAATACGGCCAGAGCCGGCTGGAGAGTGCTGTGGCCGAGCTCCGGGCTCGCCGAGAGGCCCTGGCTAAACATTGTCTAGTGGGGGGTGAGGCTTTAGACCCCAAATATATCACTGACCGTCGATTCCGACCTTTCCAGTTTGGGTCCGGTAAGGTTTTGGGCTATGTACTTCGGAGTGGACTGAGCCTCCCAGACCAGGAGGAGTGTGAGCGCCTGGCTACCCCTGAGCTACAGTACAAGGACAAGCTAGATGCCAAGCAATTTCCCTCAACAGTCTCTCTGCCCCTTACGACTTCAAGGCTACTCTCCCCGTAGTCATTAGACTACTAAGTTTTAGCTTAAAAGCAGCTAAGCCACAAGGGTAAACATGATGAGTATGGGGCAGCCAGATGCCGTTTCTGTTTCCCTCTGAAAGCATGTTTGTGCCCTAGACGATGAGTGGAACTTTGCACAGATGTGGGCACCAAGTCCTCCGGCCTGTGTGGAGGAATTCCAGCAGTACCCCTCCCCCCAACTTTGCCCCTTCCCCTTTCCAAACCCCTGGCAGGTCCCCATTGCACTCTCAAAAGTCCCCTGAAGGAGCAAATCATGGAGTAAGCCAGAAATAACTTGGAACTTGTGGGTTGGAATAATGCGTCCATTTCTCTATGAATTATTTGGTTCCAGACTATGCTCATTTAACTGTGAAATGTTTGTGAATGAATAAATAATTTGAACCTTTGACTTGCATTATGTAGGGTGGAAAGGGGGCGGGATGTTCCATCTTCCCGGGAGAAGCGGAGTTGCAGGGGGTCCTTTTAATATTTCTTCTCTAAGAAACCTGTCTTGTCTCCCCTAAAGCCTTCTTACTGCAGCCTAACCCCAGCCGGACCCCGCCTCTCTCCCCAGCGGTCCGGTCACCCACAAATTCCGGGGCCCCGGAGGCCACGCCCCTTCCTTTCCGCTTCCGGTTTCTCTCCAGTCAATCGGCCCAGCAGCCCGGTTCCGGCCCTGCGGGGTCTCGGTTCCGGGTTCGTTGCCCCGGTTCCCGGCCCCGGCCGGTCTCCCGGACCAGCCCGGCCGCGCACAGCACCCTTTGGGTGTCGGGACTCCCCAGCCCCACCCCAACGGCCCCCTCTCCCTCCGCCGGCCCGGCCCACCTCGCCCCCGGCCCGCGCCGTCCTCGCCGCCCCATGGAGTCCCAGTGTGACTACTCCATGTACTTCCCGGCCGTGCCGCTGCCGCCGCGCGCGGAGCTGGCGGGGGACCCGGGCCGGTACCGGGCGCTGCCCCGGCGCAACCATCTCTACTTGGGGGAGACTGTCCGCTTCCTGCTGGTGCTGCGCTGCCGGGGAGGCGCAGGGTCCGGCGCCGGGGGTGGCGCGGGCTTGGGCTCTCGAGGGGCCTGGGCAGAACTGGCAACGGCCTTGGCCGCCCTGGCCTCGGTCAGCGCCGGAGGCGGGGCGCCCGGGGGCGGTGGCACCGGAGACCAGGATCCCGAACCCCCAGGGGGCGGGGATCCCGGCGGTGGGCCGTTGTTTCGAGGCTGCAGCCCCCTCCTCACCCACGGCCCGGGTCCTGCTACCTCAGGGGGAGCGACCACGGTGAGGAGCTTGGGGTGACACGGCACAGGGCGGAGGGGCGGTTTGCCGGGCTCCAGAGACAGGAGGGGGATGGACGCTGGGGGCATGAAGGAGGCAGATGAAGGAAGCCAAGAAGAACCGCGTGCAGCACATCTTAAAAGGGGACGCTGCAGGCTGCCTCTTTGACTCTCCCGCCCTTTTACCCCTTTCGCAAACACCAGCTGCCTGTGGAGGAACCAATTGTGTCCACAGATGAGGTCATCTTCCCACTCACCGTTTCACTGGATAGACTGCCCCCCGGGACACCTAAGGCCAAGGTAAGATTGACAAGGGGTGGAACTGTTGTCCTAATTCAGACTCCCTTTCTAAGGCAGGGCTGGCTGGCTCTCCTCTTAACTGTGGCACCGTGTCCCTTGTTCTCAGATTGTAGTGACTGTGTGGAAACGGGAGGTTGAGGCACCAGAGGTCAGAGATCAAGGCTACTTGCGCTTGTTGCAGACCCGATCTCCTGGGGAGACGTTCCGGGGCGAGCAGAGCGCTTTCAAGGCCCAAGGTGGGGAGAATGTAGAGGGGAAATGCTCGAGTCTGAAATTTAGGGGATAGAGTGGAGGGGTGACACTGGCAAGCGCCGGATTAGAACTGTGTTGGGGATGAGGTCTCTGCCCAGCTCATCAGTTCTTGCCTTGGCCCTCCTGCAGTGAGCACCCTGCTGACTCTGCTGCCCCCTCCGGTTCTGAAATGCCGCCAGTTCACTGTGGCTGGAAAACACTTGACCGTGCTCAAGGGTGAGCAGATCTGTGGCTTGGGTCTTGGGTAGCAGTAGGGGCATTGACTAGGTGGCAGTTACTCTGGGCACACTGGTGGGGATCGGTCCATTTGGGAGGGGTAAAGTTGGGGTTTGAGGTGTCCCGGTACTCTCAACTGAGCTGACCTGGTTACCTCCAACAGTGCTGAACAGCTCCTCCCAGGAGGAAATTTCCATCTGGGATATCCGGATTCTCCCAAACTTCAACGCTAGTTATCTACCTGTCATGCCTGATGGCTCTGTGCTGCTGGTGGATAATGTCTGGTGAGATCCTGAGGAGGGGCAGGGATGCAAAGTGGGGATGGGGGCAGGGCCAAGAGCTCTGGCAGGAAAAGATCAAGCTGTGTTGCTCTTTCTTCTGAACTAGTCACCAATCTGGGGAAGTCTCCATGGGCTCCTTCTGCCGGCTCCCTGGTACCTCTGGCTGCTTCCCCTGCCCGCTTAGTGCCCTGGAGGAACACAACTTCCTGTTTCAGCTGAGAGGGGGAGAGCAACCCCCTCAAGGGGCCAAGGAGGTGAGTATAGGGGACTGGATGCTCAAGGAAAAGGTTAACAAAAAGCAGTGGGAGGGAAAGGCCAGTGGGCCACAGAAGATGAGAGGGGAACCTCAGGTACACACGATGTTTCCCTTTGTCTCTCCCACAGGGCCTAGAAGTTCCCCTGATTGCTGTGGTTCAGTGGTCCACCCCAAAGCTGCCCTTCACCCAGAGCATCTACACCCACTACCGGTGAGTTTGTGGGACTCCCCGCTAGACACCATCCTGTTCACCTTTGTTTGGCAACACACATCCTTCTTCCCTCTCTCACTGCTTCTAGCCTGCCCAGCATCCGCCTGGACCGCCCATGCTTTGTGATGACTGCTTCTTGTGAGTCCCCCGTTCGAACTTATGAGCGGTTCACTGTCACCTACACACTGCTCAACAATCTCCAAGACTTCCTTGCTGTGAGGCTTGTGTGGACCCCGGAGCATGCACAGGCTGGTAGGTGGGCTGTCAGGCTCTGGGGACTTGACCCAGAAGAGGAGGGGAAAGGAAGTTATAGAGGTGGGGGAGCTGTGGCAGGCTCCTTTGGCTCTATACCTACGTGGTCTCCACAGTGTTACAAACGGAGAGATCAGAGAAGCAGTGGGGCAGTGATTTTAAGGACATTGACCCTGGATCTGGGCTCCCTTGTATATTTGATTTCTATCTCTCCCCTTCACTAGCTGTGTGACCTTAGGTAGGTTACTTAATCTCTGAGCCTCACTTAGATTCCTCTTCTCTAAAATGGGGGAAATAATATCTCTTAGGATTGTTAATGGTGATCTGATAGTGTAGCATAAGTGAAGTGGTCAGAATAGACTTCAGCACACAGTAAGGATTTGCTATTGTTATTTATAAAGTTCAACAAAAGAGAATATATAAAGACTGTGCTCATGAAAAGCCCTTTGCGAACTGAGAAGTGCTGTACATATGTGTTTACTGGTGGCTGTTTCTGCTCCGGGCTCCCCCCCCCCCGACAGGCTCTTAAGCCATACGCCCCCCCCCCCCCCCAGGAAAGCAGCTGTGTGAGGAGGAGCGCCGAGCCATGCAGGCAGCCCTGGACTCCATTGTCTGCCACACGCCCCTCAACAATCTAGGCTTTTCCCGGAAGGGCAGTGCGCTCACCTTCAGTGTGGCCTTCCAGGCTCTGAGGACAGGGCTCTTTGAGGTGGGCTGGGGAGGGGCTGGGCTTATGGGTTATGGGAATGTCAGGGTGGGAGGAGTCCAGGCCTCCAGCCTCTGTGGAGGAAACACCATGGATGGCACTGAACAGCCGGGTAGAGGGAAGGGGGAACTTCCATCCAACGTTGGCCGGGCAAGTGGGGAACTTGATTTGAAAGGAGCGTCGGGGCCTGGAGGCTGAGCTGGAATGCTGACCTGTGTCTCCCCGCCCCAGCTGAGCCAGCACATGAAACTGAAGCTGCAGTTCACCGCCAGTGTGTCCCACCCTCCGCCCGAGGCCCGGCCCCTGTCTCGAAAGAGCAGCCCCAGCAGCCCTGCTGTCCGGGACCTGGTAGAGAGACACCAGGCTAGCTTAGGCCGCTCTCAGTCCTTTTCTCACCAACAGCCCTCCCGGAGCCACCTCATGAGGTATGGAAGCAGTGGGGGGGGTGGGCACCGGACTGTGGAGAGGCCAGAGTTGGAGGGGGAACAGGAAAGCGTCCTGGGGCCCAACCAGAGCCCACAGCCTCTGCCTTCCCCCCCCAGGTCAGGCAGCGTGATGGAGCGCAGGGCCATCACACCTCCTGTGGCCTCCCCCGTGGGCCGCCCCCTCTACCTGCCTCCGGACAAGGCTGTGCTTTCTCTGGACAAGATTGCCAAGCGCGAGTGCAAGGTCCTGGTGGTGGAGCCTGTCAAGTAGCACCCTGCCGGCTCTCCTCCCTCTTACGCTCCCAGAAACCGAAAGCTCCCTGGAGGGGGCCCTTGCTCCAGACTGTGCCTCCCCTGGGATGCCTCCCACCATGGATGAGGAGGCCCAAGAGGGCCGCCTGTCTGTGTCTGCTGATGAGGGACAGGGAAGAAGCTGTGAAATGGGCGGGTATGGCTGCAGCACTAAGCCAACAGTATTTCCCCGGCTCCCTGGGGGGGGCTGGCCCCACCCCAAGGCCAGGGGCAAGGGCTCCGAGAGCTCCCTTGCCCCCCTCCCGCCCAGTACCCTGGTTCTAAGTTTACAAAGTGTATTCCTTGTTCCTATTAAGTTGTCTCTCCTGACTCTGACACCCTCCCTCCCACCCACCTGCAGGGCTGAGATTAGAGGGTGGTGATGGCAAAGGGACCCTGACAATGGCCCTCCTGTCTCAGGGGTGAGGGGGGATAGCCAGGTGGCCTCCTCCTGCCCCTCATGTTTACGTTTGTGGCCTGAAGCACTTTAAGTTGTGTGGGGGTTTTTTCTTTCTTTGTTTCTTCTTCTTTTTTTTTTTTTAATCTCTCTGTTCCTGTAACTTATTCTCCAACTACTGCTTCCAACTGAAATAAGACTATTAAATGCCTGTTCAGGAGGGAGAAGAATGACCTGCATTTGTGTGTTGGTGGCAGGAGCAGAGATCCCAGGGGCTCAGAACGGTTCCCTTCAGTAGGCACACAAATAGCTCCCTTCCTATCGTACTATTCTCTGACTGCCAGTTTTATATGCCCAGGTGCCTTGCCGCCCCCCCACCCCACCCCGTGTCAACACACGACTGTCTCCCTAGAAGATGGAAGACTGACTCAGGGTGTAACCTCCCTCACCCCCCATCGTACACACATCCCTAGGCCTGGGAGCATCAAACTCATGTTTATTAGGAGGGAGGGAGGGAAGAGGGAGATCCCCTTGCCCTCACTCTCCTTGACACAGTGCAAAGTCCCCAAGCCTCTGCCCTTCCAGGTAGGGGTGGGGCAGTGGGTGAGCAGAAAGCCTTAGTTCTAGCAGCAAGCCAAGAAAAAGGTGGAGGAGGTTTGCGTCTTCCTCATCACAGAGGCTCATGGACCCAATCCACCTCTGCCCCTTGCCCTCTGGCAGGCTCAGATGTCAACAGGCTCCCGGCCTCGGTTCTGCCTCTTCACCACAAATACCCTCTGTCCTGACACGGTCACCAGCAGCGTGTGTTCTCCAAAGACCACTGGAGAGGAGACACACCTTCCCCCACCCGGGGGAGGGAAGGGAGCACAGAGTTAGTGGGGTACAATGGCCTCTACAGGGTCACGCAAACCGGTGGGATCAAAAGCCAAAGGCATGTGATAGTTCAAGGCTCAGAGATTTGAAGATAGGAGGGCTCCATTAAATTCCCTTCCTTCTCTTGGTTTCTCCTGATTGCAGGAGTAAATCCCAAATGGAAGAAAGTGGCCAGAACCAGGGATCTCAGAGAGAGATGGTGAGAGATTGGCAGGAGACAAATTTTTTTTTCCCCAAGAAGCCTCTGGGAGCAACCCCCACCCCCTCCCATCACCACCATTAGGGGCAGGGGCTGAGGCTCACCCGATAGGCGCTTGAAGGGTATGTTCGTGCTGTGGTGCAACCGGAAGCCACAGGCCGTGCTGACCAGCTCAGAGATAGCACTGGCTGCCTGCTCATCATTCTCCAGATCCCCAGATGACTGCATGCAGATGGAGGAAGAAGGGCAGAAATTAGGAAACAGAACCGGGAAAGAATTCCAAGAACAGTCACTTTGGCTCTCGCACTTATAATTCTACCTCTCGACTTTATGGTACTCCTAAGGATACCCCCATTTTTGGAAAAAAACAAACCTGAAATTTTCCTCTGATGTTGCTGCCCCTCTTGATGCCATCCTGTTTCTCATTCTTACAACATGGGCCTTCCCCCAGTGAGCACGGACTCTCATTCATTTCTTTACTGACCATTTTTTCCTAATCCCTGAAACTTGATTTCTCCCTGTGTCCCCACTTATTGATAAATCCGCATTCTCAAACATCTGTGCCCGCCCACTACTGACTGGTTCAAGGCTCTGTCTTTTCCTCAGTCTTTCCTCTTGCCCTGTCTGTAGAATCTGAAACATACACATCCTCTTTGTCCCTGAGGCCTGCCCTACTACCTAGCCCTTGGGTAATGATGTGACAGCGGCCCAGACTTCCTCTTTTCTGGTGCTTGTCTCAACTTCCTCTCCTAACGTCCTCAACATGGGCCTCCCAATTAGATTAAGTTCAGTGCCCTTTGCTCTCTGTGACATTCTGTACCTCAGTATCCTCATCTGTAAATTGGGACAAGTTCCTATTTATGGGCTCATGGTGAGGATTATGTTGAGATATCACTGGTGAGATGCTTAGAACAGCTCCTAGCAGTATATACTAACTGCTCTTACTCTGTTTCTAACCAATGTCTAAAGTCAAGTCACCAAAATTCCCCTTAGTTCACCCCCTCCCCAATCAACTTCCTTTCTTAATTTCCTATCTGCCATGGTGCCATCATTCTAGACTTGAGTTCACTGTCTTACTAGACAGAAAAGTATCTCTATTACCCGTCTCTAGTCATTACCAAGATATATTGATTCTTCCTTTAAAAATTCTTCTCTCCTTGCTCTTCACTGCCACCAGACCCATCTCAGACCTGGATTTTCAAAGCAGCCCTCACCACTTCTGAATCTCGCCCTTTCCCGTCTATCTTCACACCTAATAGAAAAATCTTGCTTAACTATTTCATCAGCTCACGTTTCTGTTCAAAGCTCCTATCACCCTCAAGATTAACAAATGTGCTAATCCAGCCTTGAAAGTCCTCCACAGTCAGATCTTTCCTTACCATATTCTCTTCTTCCAAACCTTTCCAAATCTCTTCAACACGAACCTACCACTCCTACCCTGAGTACTCTCCTTTTCTGCCTGTTCACAACCATCCATCCTTTTAACACCAGCTGAATTCTCACCTCCTCCAAGAAAGTCTCCTTGTCATAATGTATGTTATAACAGCTTTTAACCTTAAGCCTTGTCTCTCCAGCTACATTAAAAACTTCTAGAGAGCTAACACTGTATTGTACTACGGAACAAACAAAATACAAAGGATCTTGAGTAAATACCAAATAAAAACATATTCGAGAATAACGTGGGTAATATCAGTTATCAACAAACCTATAACTAGTTGTCTGAAAAGATAGTAAACTTCTACCTCAGAAGTTCCCAGACAATGATTCCAGAGATTTTATTTGATTAGTTACCAAAAGCTTACTACGTGCCAGGCATGATAGCTAACAGTGAGAGTGGAGACAAATTAGGCTAAACTGGGCGATGTTAAAAGGGATCACTGGGCCCTGTGTCCTTGGGGGACCCCCGCCCTTGCCCACAACGCACCGCCAGCACTGCGCCTTCACTCAAAACCAGGTAGCCGAGCTGGTCTGGGATTCTCTCCAGCCCCTGGGTAAGTGCAGAAGTCTAGTGGGTAAAGTTGCAATTGGTGAGAAGCATGCCAAGGATGGCCCTCGATGCCCTTCATTTGCAAACCCATGTCTCTCGTAACAGTGCCCCCCAGACCTTTCCCCAGCCAGGGTCCTTCCAGACCCTCTCCCCTCTACAGAGCCTTCAACACAGAGCCTGAGGTTCCCATCTTCCTCACCCTCTGACCCTGGGCTCCCTTGGCCTCAGCAGCCCCATCGGCCCGCCCCATCTCCAATTCTCCTAGTGGCCCACCCCTCCTCCCCCGCCGACTACTCGCCAGCGTCCGTACACCCTCCCACAGATCCCTCCTCAGCCCTCTACGTCGCCTCCCCTCCCATCTCCATTCTCTCTGCGTCCCGGGGTGGACAGGAGGTAAGGGCTGAGTGCAGGCCCAAAAGGGGGCAACCAAAGAGATTGGGGAACAGGGATGCGGAACCCCTGGCGCGTACTCCCGCGCATGCGTTCTCACTCACCATCGCAGCCTTAGGTGCTGGGGGCGCTCCCTTTCAGATAGGTAGCTTCCGGCTCCGGACCCAGGTCACGTGCCTTCTCCAGGCGGTCCCCTCCAGCCTTGCGCCTCCGGACTTTAGCTCCGCCCCCAAAGCGCGGATTGGAACATGACTACATCATCAGCCTTAATCTGCCAGTGAGGAGCGCCGCTTCCGAGAGGCGCAAGCGGATTGGTCGCAGGTCCGCCTTAAATACCCATCTCCCAGCCCCTCAGCCGCAGAGTTCGAGGACAGGGGGGCGTGTCGGTGGGTGGGGGCGGGGCCGGAGGGAGGAGGGCGGGCTGAGGGTGTGCGCCTGCGCGCAGAGGGCTCGGCGTTTTCCATGAGCTGGGGTTGCACTTGAGAGTGTGACAGCGAGTGAGAGAATAAAGTGAAATGCAGAGTGAAGAGCTATTCAAATGCTATTTTTATACCTACTCCAGGCAGCTCTCTGTTTAAGACGGGTTTGTTCCCAAAGCGGCTTTTCCTCCTGGGATTCTGTGAGGAACGGTGTGATGGTGAGTCGAGTCCCCCGCCTCCTCCCCTCAGGCAAAGCAGTCGTGGTGCTGTCTTGTCTAGTATGTGCCAGGAAACATTAGCAACAGTACTTTGAAGTCACTTTTTAATACATGAGTGTCACATCGAAAGTTTTTGCTTTAATATAAATAGTTTCTGGGCCCGCAATACCAATGTGACCGAGAAAGTGCTGGTGAAGTAAAATGAAGGATGATTCTAGAAATAAGTACTTTTTGGTGATAAGATGGGGGAATTGGCGCCCTCGGTGCGTTGCTGATGGGGCTGTGAAATGATGCCACTTCTATGGAAAACCCATCAACTGTTCCTGGAAAAGCCAAATACAGAGTTAGTTCCATGAGCAGTTCCACTCCTAGATGGATACCTAGGAGACTTGAAAACATGTCCACGCAAAAACTTGCACACAAATACTCTTAATAACCTAAGGATGGAAACCACGCAAATATCCATAAACTGAACAACAGAGAAATAAAATGTGGCGTATCCATGCAGTGGACTCTCATGCAGCCATAAAAAGGAATGACGTATTGGTAAATCCTACAGCAAGGATAAACTTTGGAAACATGAACCCTGAGTGAAAGCAATCAGATACACGAGGCCACATAGAGTATTTTGCTGTTTATGCGAAATGTCTAGACGAGGCAAATCCGTAGAAACAAGAAGATTAGAGGTTGCCAGGGGCAGAGGGGAGAGAGAAATGGGGGGGGGGGGGCGGTGACTGCTACTTGGTGATGGAAATGTTCTGGAATGATAGAGTGATGGTGGTTCCGCAGTCTGAATGTAATAAAACCACTGAATTGTGCACTTTATTTTTTAAAATATTTATTTATTTTGAGAGAGTGAGCAAGTGGGGGAGGGACAGAGAGAGAGAGAGAGAGAGAATCCCAAGCAGGATCCACACTGTCAGCACAGAGCCTGATGTGGGGATCAAACTCATGAACTGTGAGATCATGATCTGAGCTGGATCGGGTGCCCCTGATTTGTACACTTTAAAATGGTGAATATTAGAGTATGTGAATTGCATCTCAATAAAATAAAACTAAGTACTGTTACTTGAGGAGAAGGTTAATTAGAGAAGATGGATGCATTTTATTTAAAACGAGGTATGTTTAGAGGAGCTCAGTTGAATTTCCAACCCTTGATTTCAGCTCAGGTCAGGATCCCAAGGTTGTGGAATTGAGCCCTGTGCTGAATGTGGAGCCTGCTTAAGATTCTCCCTCTGCCCCTCTCCCCTACTCTCACTAAAATAAAATAAAATAAAATAAAATAAAATAAAATAAAATATGTATAACAAAATTTAAATTGGGAGGAGGGTGTAGAGAGACAAAGTTATGTGGAGATGCTTAATTTGCAAAGGCTTCCCTTGGCCTTAGATATTGACAATACTTCGTAGCGTCATTTTCTTTAACTTACTGTTCAGGGCATTTTCATCCATACGCTTACTTCTCCCTCTCATTAACCACCCCGTAATAGTGTCTCTATTTTGCAGATGAGGAAGTGCAAATTTAAGAGAGGTTGAGCCCTGCTCACAGGCACCCAAGTGGGCAAGTGGCAGAGCCAGATTCCAGTCTAAGTTTACTGACACTGAGTCTGATGCTTTTCTATTACTCCATTGGCCAACTATGTTTATTGTTATTTTTTAAAGCTACATTTAACTTTACCACAGAAATTCCCTATTTTCCTTTTTCTTGATGCAGAGAAGCCCCTCACAAAACAATGTTCATTAGCTATCATCAGAATTGTTTCATTTTCACAAATCATACTACCCATGTAGAGACCAAAGTTTCTCGTTCTTTCATTCAACCAATGTTTATTGAGCACCTTCTGTGTACTAGACACTCTTCTTGGAATTGGAGATACGGCAGTGAATAAAAACGATTTTTTTGGGACTCCTGGGTGGCTCAGGCATCCGACTTCGGCTCAGGTCATGATCTCACAGCTTGTGGCTTCAAGCCCCACCTTGGGCTGTGTGCTGACAGCTCCAAGCCTGGATGGAGCCTGCTTCAAATTCCTCCTATGCTCGTACTCTTTCTCTCAAAAATGAATAAATATTAAAAAATTAAATTAAAAAGACATTTTGTATTGTTTTCAAGAAGCTGTGAGGGAGAGGGTGAGCCAGATAATGAGTAAGAAGATGTTAAGTTATCAAGAAGTGCTATGAGGAAAAATAAAGCAGGCTTCCATTTCCATTCAGTTCAAAAAACATGAAAAACAAAATAATGTATTATTTAGGGATGTATCTATTATCTAGCCACCTATCTCAAAATGATAAAGATCAAGGGAATGATTTTTATTTTTATTTAAAAAAATGTTTTTAATGTTTTATTTATTTTTGAGAGAGAGAGATAGAGTATGAGCATGGAAGGGGCAGATAGAGAGAGGGAGGGAGACAGAATCCACGAAGCAGGCTCCAGGTTCTGAGCTGTTAGCACACAGCTTGATGTGGGGCTCAAACCCATGAACCATGAGATCATGACCTGAGCCAAAGTCGGATGCTTAATTGACTGAGCCACCCAGGCACCCCTCAAGGGAATGATTTTTAAAACTGGAATAATGGTTACTTCTGGAATAGAGAAGGGGATGGGATAGAAAGAGACACAAAAGGTTTTCAAATTCATATATTGATCCCCAAATTAATATATTGACCCTGATCCCATTTTGATGATATTTGGAGGTAGGGATATTGGGAAGTGCTTATGTCATGAGAGTGGTACCCTCTTGAATGGGATTAATGCCCTTTTAAGATATACCCCAGAGACCCCTCCCCCCTTTTGCTATGTGAGCACACAGCACAGATGGCAGTCTATGAAGCAGGAAGCAGGCCTCCACCAGACTGTAGGATCTGCTAGTGCCTTGATCTTGGATTCCTAGTCTCTAGAACTCTGAGAAATAAATGTTGTTGCTTATAAACCACCCAGTTCTGTATATTCAGCTTTATAGCAACCAGAATGGACTATGGCAGTAATATTCTATTTCTTAGGTTCTAAGTCTCTGTTTCTGTGTCCTCTGTGTGTGTGTGTATGTGTGTGTGTGTGTGTGTACATGTATACACACTTTTTAAAAATTTTTAATGTTTATTTTTAAGAGACAGAGCACAAGTTGGGGACGGGCAGAGAGAGAGGAAGACACAGAATCCAAAGTGGACTCCAGGCTCTGAGCTCTTAGCACAGAGCCCGATGCCGGCCCCGAACCTGCAAACCATAAGATCATGACCTAAGCCGGGGCACCTGGGTGGCTCAGTCGGTTAAGCATCCAACTTCAGCCCAGGTCACGATCTTGCGGTCGGTGAGTTTGAGCCCCGCGTCAGGCTCTGGGCTGATGGCTCAGAGCCTGGAGCCTGCTTCTGATTCTGTGTCTCCCTCTCTCTCTGCCCGTCCCCCGTTCATGCTCTGTCTCTCTCTGTCTCAAAAAATAAACGTTAAAAAAAAAAATTAAAAAAAAAAAAAAGATCATGACCTGAGCCAAAGTTGGCCGCTCAACCAACTGAGTCACCCAGGTGCCCCCGTACACTCTTTTTAATACATGAAAGATTTGATAGTCTTAAAAATCGTAAAAAAATAAAGTAGGTCACGGCACCTGACCTGATTTGCCTCAGTCAATTAAGTGTCCAACTCTTGGTTTTGGCTCAGGTCACGATCACCATTCATGAGATCGTGCCCCACGTGAGGCTCCGTGCTGACAGCACAGAGCCTGCTTGAGATGCTCTCTCTGCCTCTCTGTTTGCCTCTCCCCGTTTGTGTTGTCTCCTTCTCTCTCAAAATAAAGATACAAACTTTAAAAAATAAAAAAAATAAATAAAATAGGTCTTATGACCCTACAATTTTACCCCAAAGTATATACCCAACAGAAAATGTGTGCATATATCTACCCAAAGACAGAAGTAGATTGTGTCACATTCACATAATGGAGCACTATTGATCAATGAGAAGGAATGAACTAAACCATACACAACAACATAAATGAATTGCACAAACTTGATATCTAGTGAAATAAACTAATCACAAAAGAGTAAATTCTGTGTGATTTCATTTATGTAAAGTACCAAAACAGGCAAAGCAATCTATGTTGTAGAAATCAGGATGGTAGTTATCCATGGGGGAAGGGTTGATTGGACAAGAGGGATGCTTCCAGTAGTTGGTAATAGTATTTCTTGGTCTAGATGTTAGTGTCCTGTGTGTGTTCAGTTTGTGAAAAATTGGTGAGCTGTACACTTGCGATATGTGAACTTTTCATGTCTATATATTTGAATAAAAAGTTACAAAACAAAGTTGAGTGAGAAGATAGAGAAGGTCAGGGTGGTGATGGGT
The DNA here is from genome assembly GCF_014898765.1 of Herpailurus yagouaroundi. Taxonomy (NCBI): domain Eukaryota; kingdom Metazoa; phylum Chordata; class Mammalia; order Carnivora; family Felidae; genus Herpailurus; species Herpailurus yagouaroundi. Next base: position 7,206,629 of record NW_024412447.1, on the reverse strand, counting down.
GTGCTGTTTTACACCAGGTGGGCAGGACTGGCCTCTCATGAGGAGAAAACTGAGCAGAAACCCAAGGGAGTGAACCATGTGGGTATCTACATACCTGGGGGTAGAATATTCTGGTGAGTGCTCATCTAGCTTGTCTTAGACTGAGTTCTTTGAAGATAAGCACCTGGTATACCTTTGAAATTCCAGTGTTTACCTCAGCACCTACCACATTGCTAACCTGCAAATTGAATAATTTGTTTTTGGTATATTGTCCTAGTCACTTCTAGCACTTCCTTCTGGTTTTATAATTTTTTTTCATTTTTTTAATGTTTATTTATTTTTGAGACAGAGAGAGACAGAGCATGAGTGGGGGAGGGGTAGAGAGAGAGAAGGAGACACAGAATCTGAAGCAGGCTCCAGGCTCCAAGCTGTCAGCATAGAACCTGATGTGGGGCTTGAACTCACGAACCGTGAGATCATGACCTGAGCTGAAGTTGGATGCTTAACTGACTGAGCCACCCAGGCGCCCCACTTCCTTCTGGTTTTAGAGACTTTTTTTTTTTTTTTTTGCCTCACGGTCTCTTAATTCTGCTCTGTACCCTTCCATGGTACTTTCTTCTTTTGGAAAGGAGGGAACAAATCCTGAGATGTAAAATGTTTATACCCAGCTGTTTCCAAATAATCTCAGACCTTCCTCTCTCTGCCTGGAAACCACATGTTCCTTTATTTACCCCCAACTGGACCCCTCCCAACACACATACTTTATCCCACCAGGATCTAAGTGGCTCCTATTTCTAGTCTAATGCTTACTACACTTCACTGCTACTCTTTGTTTACCTGCCTAGCTCACTTACAAGCTGAGCAGCATGGGGTCAGGTCTTTGATGTTTTCAGCATGTTATTCCCAAAGCATATGACTATTACCCTGCAGTCTTTAAAAAGTGCTGGGGGGCGCCTGGGTGGCGCAGTCGGTTAAGCGTCCGACTTCAGCCAGGTCACGATCTCGCGGTCCGGGAGTTCGAGCCCCGCGTCGGGCTCTGGGCTGATGGCCCGGAGCCTGGAGCCTGTTTCCGATTCTGTGTCTCCCTCTCTCTCTGCCCCTCCCCCGTTCCTGCTCTGTCTCTCTCTGTCCCCCCCCCAAAAAAAAACGTTGAAAAAAAAAAATTTAAAAAGTGCTGGTTGAATGGATGTGCCAGGGTTAAGATCCAGGAAGAATAGAGTTGGGGTTTGGAAGTCTGTTGATGGTTATATGTAATACATAACATATTTTAAAATATTTTATTTCTTAAAATCCCTTCCCCTTCTCTCTGTAGAGAGAGAGATTTATTTTAAGGAATCTCAAGCAAATCACACTGGCAAGTAGGAAATCTGTAGGGTGGGCCAGCAGGAAGAGTTGATGTTGTACCTTGAGTCTGAAACCTGCAGGACACAAGGCTAGAACTCGGGGGTTTTATGTTATTACAGGAATTCTGGAGAATTCCTTCTTTTCTGAAAAAGCTTGATCTTTTCTTATAAGGTCTTCAATTGATTGGGTAAGGCCCACCCGCATGGTGGCAGTTAATCTGTTTTGTTCAAAATTAAATATTCATCATATCTTAAAAAATGCTTTCACAGTGTAGGGGAGGCAGATTTTTACCTTTGCCCTCCTAGGGTCTTTGGCTGGGTCTGATGATTAAATTGACATAAGACAGGAGAAAAGTATACGCATTTATTTAATGCAAGTTTTACATGATTCGGAAGCCTTCATAAGGAAACAGAGACTGAAAGAAGTGACAAAACCTTTTATACTAGGTTGAACAAAGGAAGACAGTTGTGGAAAACTAAACTGTGTGTGGGTGGTAAAGGAAGGTAAGAAGAATTATTTTAATAATGTCTGTTTTACAGAATTCTCTAGTCACAATTTCCTGTCCTTGATAATTAAGAATGTTACTTGCCCTCTGATACAGGGAGGACATCTAAGGGTCTTACCATCTGTTTCCAAGAAGAAAAGGGGGAGAGTCAGAGTGCCTTTCTTGTACCTGCTGTTTTATGTACCTTTAGCTCATAATAATTTTTATGTCACAGAGACATATTTTGGGGTGACATACTATAATTTCCTTCAACAGCAACATCTAGACTGATGTTGGACCAAACCGATGGGTACCATAGCCTAGGCAAGTTGACACATAAAGTGAACCATCACATCCACAAAAGCCAAAGAAGGTGGGTGCCCCTTTGCTGTGATGGTCTCTGTGGCAGCATTCATACCTGGGACTGCAGTTGTGGGTAATCCTTTCCCACTGGCTTTCCCTTGTCTCCACCCAGGAGTCTTATGGGATAACTGAGCAAAGGGGAAGGAATGTGCTTTGTAAGTACATATCTTGAGGAAGCACTGGTGAGCCAGAAGGGGAGGAGACACTTGAATGTCTGGAGCACTACAGCCTATGAGTGCTGGGAGCCCATATAAAGTTGGAGAGTCCACTTCCTTGGCTTTCTGTGGCCAAGAGACAACAAAGCCCATCTAATAATACACAGGCTCAAGCCACTTCGTTTCTCAAATTTAGTAGTATGTGAAAAAAACAAAAAAAAGCAAAAACAGAGTTCCAAAATTGTGCTATGACTGAAACGGTTGCGCTTGACAAATGAATGCTTTTAACACAGAGATATTACAAAGCTTTATGATTTTGACAGTCATGCAATTGCCAGGTTTACAAAGTTAATCTGAGAAGCAGAATGCTATAAGACACCAGTTAAGTTGTAATCTGAAAGTCTCCTTCCTTTCTTGTGGGCATGTCTCTGACTGATTATATAACCAACACCCTTTAGAAGGAATGTTCAAAACCTACATTTGAGGCTTTCATGAATGTGAAGCCCAGGCAAAAAGTCCCTCTCAGCCTGGGCTAGGCTCCCGACAGCTTTAACATGCCTCAATTTCTTGTTATTTTTATGGCCTTAAGGAGGGGGTCCCAGACAGAATTAATAATGTGGTCATGAGTCACATCCTCAGCCCTGGCTTCATACTTTTTTTCCAGTTATAAATTTACCCTCAACTGAATTTATAATTACTTTTAGGACGTAAGTTTTTCCCCTAAGGCTAGAAAGGATTAATTCATTCATTACAGAGCTACTACTAGACATTTTTCTAGAGGTTGTGGGTAGAACAAAGCTGTCTATCGTCATGGAGCTGATACTCTAGTAGATGGAGACAGAAAATAAGCAATACATATAAAAGGAAAATTAAGTAGCGTGTTAGAAGATGATAAGTGGTATAGGAAAAAAATCATCAGGGTAAATGGGATCCAGAGTGTGGAGGTAAGAGGGGACCTGCTGCTCTATTAAATAGGGTAGTCCTGGTAGGTTTCACTGAGGAGACATTGAGAAGACTCCGGCAAAGACTGGAAGGAGGTGAGGGAGTCAGCCTGGAGGAAATGGGAAAGAGTATCCATGGAAGAGGTAACGAATACAAAGGCTCAGTGTGTGTGCATATGAATGTGCTTATCTGATATACTTGAGAATTAGCAAAGAAGCCAATGTGGTTGAAACTAAATGATCAAGTGGAGAGTAGTAGGAGTAGTAGGAGACAAGTTCAGGGAGGTAATGGAGGCCAGAACATGTATAGCTATATAGGAATTTGGTTTTTCTTCTGAGTTGTTGTCAACTCCCCCCCCCCCATTATTATGCCCTGTAGGAGACTTTTTAGATTTTTATTTTCCTAATTGCTACCCTCTCATGAAATTTTAATACCATAGATATAGCTTCTATTTATCTATGTACTGTGGCCCTTTGGAGGGCTAGAAACCATTATAATATCCAAGATTTTTTCACCCCCTGCTCCCCCAAAAACAATTCTCATCCCCTTGAAGATGATATTGTTCCTGTTGAGAATGCATGCTGAGTGAAATAGGGACTCACCAGGGAGTTTAAACAGAGGAATGACATGATCTTACTATTAAAAGGATCATTCTGGATGTTCTGTTGAGAAAAGGCTATAGGAAAGTAAGTGCTGAAGCAAGAAGACCAATTAAGTAAGAGATTATGGTGACGTTGACCAGGGTAGTAGTAGTGGAGGTATTGAGAGGTAGTCAGATTATAAATATATCTTGAAGGTGAAACCAATAGGATTTCCTGAAGCATTGAGTGTAGGATGTGAGAAAAAATAAAGCAATAAGAATGATTTTAAGGTGTTTGGCCTGAGCCACTGTAAGGATGGCATTATCAACTTAGTGGGAAAAGATAAAGATAGAGTAGTTAATTTAGAGGGCAGTTGGTGGTGGAATCAGTTCATTTTTGCGCATATCTATCTGGTATGTATCCAAGTGGAGATTTTGAGTAGGCAGATAGAAGAGTCTGGAAATCAGGAAGGGGTTCTGTGCTAGAAATATAAATTCGGGAGCTATTGGTTAATAGATGGCCATGATGTTGGATAAGCTAAACAAGGGAGTGAATGTAAATAGAGAAGAGAATCAAAGTCTGATCCCTGGGGCATGCCAACATCAAGAGATTGTGAGAAGAGGAGGAATCAGTGAAGGAGTCTGGGAAGGAACAAGTTACCAATTGGTAGGTTAAAGGAAACCAGGAAAGTGAGGTGTCCTGGAAAACAAGTGAAGAGTATATATCAGGGGGGAGTGAGTGACCAGCTGGTGCAGACACTGCTGATAGGTGCTGAGAACCATCAGTAGGTGATTGATTGTTGGATTATGTGCTATGAAGATCATTGATAATTTCAAGAAGGACAGTTTCAGTGGAATGGTCAGAACAGAGTCTGATATAAGATTAAGAGAATGGGAGTGGAAAAATCAATTGCATTGAGTAAAGTCATATACTTTTAAGAGTTTTACTGCAAAGGAATCAAAGAAAAGGGGCAGTAGCTGGTAGAAGGATTAATCTGTGGATTAATCACTGGATTAATCGGTGATCAGAACAGACCTTGGTGATCAACAGGGTCAAGGGAAGGTTTTGTCAAATTGAGAGAATAAAAGCAGAGTTCTATGCTGTTAGGAATAACTCAGAAGCAGTGGGGGAGGGGGACGGGTGGTGATGTAGGAGAGAGCAAAGAAAATTTCTGGGGCGATAGCCTTGTGAAATTGAGGGAGGATGGGGTCTAGTGAAGGATGGTCTTTAGATAAGAATATGGACGGTTCATTCATGGCAACTGATGGGCAGGCTGGTTATATGGACACAGATGCTGATAGTAGCTGGGTAGAAATGCGGGCGGGGGAGTCTGAAATATTTTCAGAATTGGGGACTACAGCCATTGCCTAGGAGAGAGGGGGAGATGATGTATTTGGAGTTTGAGGACACAGGCCCAGGTGTGAAATGGTCATCCCAGAAAGAGTGACTAAGGAAGGTGGATGACAGCATCGTCGGTGGAGAGCAGCTCACGGAAGTGAAAGGCTGTGGTGTTGAAAGATTCACCCACATGGATTTTGAAATTGCTGAGTGTTAGGACAGGTAGGGAATTGGAGAGAGTGACACTGAGCCAGGAGCTGACATTGTTTAGAAATGAGGGAGGAGGGTTGTTGGCAGATAACAGGAGCAACTTGCGGTAGGATCTGAAAGGCCCTGAGCAGTTATGAGCTTGAGTCCCTTCCAGGTCAAGGCAGTGGAGCTGGGAGTGTGGCAGGTGAGGGTGGGCAAATGTGGCCTCAGAGGTGTGGCACAGTGAGCTGGAAAGCCAAGGCCCAGGGCCAGCCAGTCAGCAGCAAGTGACCAAGCCGACTGGGAGCTAGAGTAAGGAGGGGCTCTCCTGCCTTCATTAGAGGTGAGTGTGATTGGGGCAAGCATCTGTATTTAAACGATCCTGATGGTAAGATGGAGATGTGTAAATTCCCAGAGCTCCTGGTGCACATGATCCTATAGGGCCTGAATGGATGGGAGTCCAGTTGGCACCACTGTGGACTTGTTAAACAACAATTTCTTGCATTTGTGGAGTTACAGCCCTGTATTACTTGTATTTGAAAATATCAGCTCATCCTCATTCTCTATTCAGTCCCTCAAACCTCAGCTCAGGGCTGTCATTAGAATTTAGCCCCTTGCCTTGCAAACTAAGATTATGTTCATAAACTGGGGCTTTATTTTCTCAAAATTGGGCAAAACAAAATCAAATAAAATTCAGGTCCACAAATCCAGTATCATCTATTTCCCAATTACCCCTCCCTCTCCATCATCCCCACCTCCCTTACCATAAAACCACCCATGAGAGGTAAGGAAGCCAATTTTGGTGACCCTTTCTTTTCTCTCCTCAAATAAATGACAATGGAGCCACTGCAGAAAGAATAAAGGCCTGGGCAAGTCTTGGCAGATACTCCAAAGAGAGGAAGGGTGGGAGACCAGAAAGGGGCTAAGATGGAGGTGGGATGGTAATATGAACCCAGAGGGGTGTATGCTAGATCATGGGGTTCAACCAAGTTCTAAATCATCTCAGGGACAGAGGGGGTTGGGCCCATCAAGGAGAACTTTCCTGGGTTGGACATGGGAGAGAGTCCTTTCTGATTCTGACTTTTCCCTTGAAAACTCTTCCCAGGTTGATTAGATTCTAATGAAGATATGAGTTAATATTATTTCATGATTCTTTAACGTTTTCATCACCAATGACCCCCTTTGTTATGGACTAAATGTCTCCCCTCACCCCCTTTTATATGTTGCAATCCTAACCCCAAATGTGATGGTAGTAGGTGGGGCCTTTGGGAGGTGATGAGGTCCTGAGGGTGGAGCCCTGTGAGTGGGATTAGGGCCACAATAAGAAGAGACTGGGGAGAGCTTCCTTCTTGTCTCTTTTCTCTACCACATGAGGATAAAACTAGAAGTCAGCAGTCTCAACTCAAAAGAGGGCTTTCACCAGAACCTGACCATCCTGGCACTCCGATCTTGGACTTCCAGGCTCCAGAACTAAATTTCTGTTGTATCTGAGCCACCAGGCTATGGTACTTTGGTACAGCAGCCAGGACTGAGACACCCTATTTTTAGTCTCTTTTTACAATGTTATAATATGATGTAACCTTTCCCCCATTTTTGTTTCAAATTTATTAAAATTTTTCATTTCTATTTCCAGTATCATTGGATACCTTCAACATCCATTTCTACTAAGTATTTTATTAAAAAAATTTTTTTAATGTTTATTTATTTTTTGAGAGAGAGAGAGAGACGGAGTGCAAAAGGGGAGGGCAGAGAGAGAGGTAGACACAGAATCTGAAGCAGGCTCCAGGCTCCGAGCTGTCAACACAGAGCCTGATGTGGGGCTCAAACTCACAAACCGTGAGATCATGACCTGAGCCAAAATCAGTTGCTTAACCGACTGAGCCACCCAAGTGCCCTTCTACTAAGTATTTTAAATACTTCAGATAGTTCACAGACCCCACTGTGGGACCCCGACTGCCTAATTTCCTTTGTGACTGTCATTTACTCTACTGCCTGGGTCGGTTCCTGTGTGTTGTCAGTCCTGTCCATATTACTATTGCTTTTCATCAGAGCTGACTTCATGGGTGCTCAAACTGTACAGTCACACAGGGTCCCGTGCTCAGAAGGGCCTGTGCTGGGTTTAATGTGTGCTGTCCCCATCTTGAAATTTGTAATAATTTTTGAACAAAGGGCCCCACATTTTCATTTTGTACAGGGCCCCCACATGTTGTAGTTGGTCCTGCCAGTCACGACTGGGAGAGGTCCTGGGGCTGGTTGGGGGCATAGCCCTGAATTACTCTGACAGGCTGCTCAAGACTCTGGCAGGAGGGAGGGAGACTTCCACTTTCTCACAATCCATATCTCAGACCCACTTTGTTTCCTTGAGTTAAAAAATTATAAACATGAAATCACTGCTTCACTATATACTAACTAATTTGGATGTAAATTTTAAAAAATAAAAAATAAAGTTAAATTATAAAAAAAAAAGTGACACGGAATGGTTTAAGGACAGATTTACATTTACAGATTTGTGGCTATTTTTCTAAAAATCATAAAATGTCTAATGTCACTTTATTGTAATGAGGATTTTTTTGGGGCGCCTGGGTGGCGCAGTCGGTTGAGCGTCCGACTTCAGCCAGGTCACGATCTCGCGGTCCGTGAGTTCGAGCCCCGTGTCAGGCTCTGGGCTGATGGCTCAGAGCCTGGAGCCTGTTTCTGATTCTGTGTCTCCCTCTCTCTCTGCCCCTCCCCCGTTCATGCTCTGTCTCTCTCTGTCCCAAAAATAAATAAACGTTGAAAAACAAAAATTAAAAAAAATATATTGTAATAAGGATTTTTTTAAGTAAAAGAAAAAATTTATAAACATGAGGGGTGCCTGCGTGACTCAGTCAGTTAAGCGTCCAACTCTTGATTTCAGCTCAGGTCACGATTGCAGGGTCATGGGATCTAACCCCTGTCAGACCCTGTCAGAACCAGCTTAGGATTCTCTGTCTTTCCCTCTCTCTCTGCCCCTTCCCTGCTCATGCTCAATCTCTCTCTCTCTCTCTCCCCCTCTCTAAATAAACTTAAAAAAAAATTGTAAACATGGACACAGATTCCCTCTTGCCTCTTTATTTGGAAAACCCTGCCACAAATTCTGTGCCTGTTGCTTTCATTTTTGTTTCCTTGTGCTTTATTTCATTTCCTCCCAGCCAAGTGTGTACGTGGTGCAAACAGCCAAGAGTTGTTCTTGGTGGGGACCCCGTTCACCACCTCCCATGCCCCTTTTTGCCCCCACCAGGCAGGCAGCCATGCACTCCTGCACAATTCCTGCTGCTGTCTTTGAACTTCCTGCCTCCAAATGCACTGAGGGCCCAGAGTGGTAAAGGGTAGAAGGGAAAGGAGATCGAAGGAGAAGGAATGGAGAGGAGGAGAGCCCGGGGGGGGGGGGGGGGGTAGGAAATGAAAGGAAGAGAGAAGCAAAGGGCGAGTAGCTGAGGGTTGGGAAGTGCTTGGGATGAGACCCCTTTAAACTTATTTTATTTTTTAGAGAGAGAGAAAGAGAACAAGTCAGGGAGAGGGGCAGAGGGAGAGAGAGAATCCAAAGCAGGCTCCACGTATATATACATATATATAGAGAGAGAGAGAGAGACAGAGAGAGAGAGAGAGAGAGAGATTGTGCATACTATTTGGTTTTTTGGCCTACCGATAATTCAACTATGTACATACATACATTCAACTACCCATTTAAAAGAGCTACCTAGGGGGTACCTGGGTGGCTTAGTTGGTTGGCTGTCTGACTCTTGATCTCAGCTCAGGTCTTGATCTCAGGGTCATGAGTTTGGGCTCCATGCTGGGCATGAAGCTTACTAAAATAATAAAATAGAGTAGAATAGAATAGAATAAAAAAATAAAACTACCTAATATTCAGTCATTTAATTTATGTAATTTAATAATTTCCTATTGTACACCTGGTTATTTAAATTGTTTTCAATTTTCATTTTTAAACAGTATGGACTGAAAATTCTTGGCATATCCAGGATATGCACTTTCTAGATAGGATAACTTTCTAGAAGGAGCATTTTAAAGGATGGCAGTCCACAGTGTAGAGTAGTGGCAAAAGCATGTATTAAAAACACTTATATGCTCTGTAATTTAGTTACATCATTTAGTCCCTCTGTAACTCTGTTTTCTGCATCTATAAAATGAAGGTGATAGCATACTGCTTCATGGGCAGCTGTGAGGATTGAAAGAACTAATAACACACTTAGCCTAGTGTCTGGAACATGATAAGAGCTCAATAAATGTGAGCTATTATTACTGCCAGACAGCTCTTTCAAAAAGTTGCACAAATTACACAGCACCCTATACTAGGATATACTCTCACTTGAATTAATGTTAGATATTATCCCCCTTTTAAATTAGTGATTCTCAACTCTGACTATACATAGGAATCATGTGGGGAACCTTAAAAAATACTGATACCCTGGTCCCACTCCCAAAGATTCTGATTTAATTGGTCTGGGATGTGACCTTCGGCATTGGAATTTTTGAGGCTTCCCAGGTGATTCTGACATACCGATATGTGAGTTATCACTGCTTTATTTTCTCTTTGGTGGAAAAATATGTATATTGATGGTGCTAGCAGCTGGGAGGAGGGGGGTGAGGAGTAACTGCTTAATGGGCACTAGCTTTCCTTTTGGGGTAAAGAAAATGTTTTGGAACTAGATGGATGTGGTAGTTACATAACACCGTGAAAGTACTAAATGCCACTGAATTGCTCACTTTAAAATGATTAATTTTGTGTTATGTGAATTTCACTTCAATAAAAAAACAGAAAAATATTATGTCTTTTTTTTAATATCCTTTAAAAATTTTTTAAATGTTTATTTATTTTCAGAGACAGAGACGGAGTAGGGGTAGGAGCAGAGAGAGAGAGAGGAGAGAGAATCCCAAGCAGATTCCATGCTGTCACCAAAGAACCTGATGTGGGCCTCCATCCCATGAACTGTGAGATCGTGACCTGAACCAAAACCAGGAGTTGAACGCTTAACTGACTGAGACTCAGGTGCCCCTATTTTAATTTCTTTTACAATTATGATTGAGGGTTTAATTATATGTTTAGTAACCATTAGGATGATTTTTCTTTTACTCTTTTTCTTAAGCCTGTCTATTGCTCACTTTTCTGCTAAGATGTTCATTTTACTGTTTGTAGGAGCTGTTAGAATGTTAACCTTTGTCTGAGTCGGGTTTCAAATGTTTTTTTCAGTTTGCTTTTTGTCTTTTATTCCTGTGGGTTTTTTTAATTTTTTTAAACATTAATTTATTTTTGAGAGACAGAGTGAGACAGAGCATGAGCAAGGAAGGGGCAGAGAGAAAGGGAGACACAGAATCTGAAGCAGGTTCCAGGTTCCAGGCTATCAGCACAGAGCCTGATGTGGGGCTCGAACTCACAAACCACGAGATCATGACCTGAGCCGAAGTCGGACGCTTAACCGACTGAGCCACCCAGGCGCCCCAATTCCTATGTTTTTTGATGTACAAGTTAAGTTTTTTTTCTTGTAATTAAACTTTCAAGTTTTTTATGATTTTGCCCTTCAGTGTCAGGCTTAGAAAGTACCCCCCCAACCACCCCTCCGACACACACACTAGAAAAAGAGCAAACTAAACCTAAAGAGAACAGAAGGAAGGATATAATAAACATTAGAGTGGAGATAGAGAATACAAAATAAAGTAGTAGAGAATTCAAAATAATAGGGAAAATCCATTAAACCACAAGTTGGTTCCTTAAAAATATCAACAAAATCAACAAATTTTTAGCCCAACTGACTATGAAACAAGACTCAAATAAATAAAATCAGAAATGAGTTTCAGATAACATTACTATTGACCTTACAGGAAAAAGAAAAAGATTGTAAGAATATTCTGAATAGTTGCCAACAAATTAAATAATCTAGATGAAATGGACAAATTCTTAGAAACACACAATGTACCAAAACTGATTCAAGAGGAAATAAAAAATCTGAATAGACCTATAACAAGTTAGGAGATTGAATCAGTAATCAAAGACTTTCACAAAAGGAAAAGTCCAGGACCAGAGGGCTTTACTGGTATTATCCAGTGAAAAATTCTACCAAACATTTAAAGAAGTATGAATACCAGGGCGCCTGGGTGGCTCAGTCGGTTAGGCGGCCGACTTGGGCTCAGGTCATGATCTCGCAGTCTGTGAGTTCGAGCCCTGCATCAGGCTCTGTGCTGACAGCTCAGAGCCCAGAGCCTGTTTCAGATTCTGTGTCTCCCTCTCTCTCTCTGACCCTCCCCTGTTCATGCTCTGTCTCTCTCTGTCTCAAAAATAAATAAACGTTAAAAAAAATTAAAAAAAAAAAAAGAAGTATGAATACCAATTCTTCTCAACCTCCTTCAAAAAATAGGAGAGGAAGAAACACTTCCTAATTTATTCTGTTAGTCCAGCATTATCCTTATAACAAAGCTATAAGAATACATTGCAAGGAAAGAAAACTGCAAACCAATATTCTTTATGAACATAGATGCAAAAACCTTCAACAAAGTATTAGTGAACTAAATCCAGCAACATATTGAAAGGATTATATACTGTGATAAAGTGGGATTTAACCCAGGAATGCAAAGATGGTTCAATTTACAAAAATCAATCACTGTAATACACCACAATAGGAGAAAGAAGGAAAAAAAAATTCCCACATGATCATCTCAATTGATACAAAAAAAGCATTTGACAAAATCCAACACTTTCATGATAACAAGAAAAGGATGCCTGATTTTTACCACGTCTATTCAGCGTTGAATTAGAAGTTCTAGCCAGAGCAACTAGGCAAGAAAAATAAAACACATCTAAATTGTAAATGAAATAAAACTATATTTATTTGCAGATAACATGGTTATGTGTGTGTGTGTATATATATTTTTCTCTCTCTCTGTGTATATATATATATATGTGTGTGTGTGTGTGTGTGTGTGTGTGTATGTGTGTGTGTGTGTATTTATAAAATCCCAAAGAATCCATGAAAACACTATTAGAGCTAATAAACCAATTCAGCAAAGTTGCAGGACACAAAATCAACACACAAAAATCAGTTGTATTTATATTCATTAGCAATTAATCTAAAAAGGACATTTAAATAACAATACCATTTATAATACATAAAAAGAATAATATACTTAGAAATAAAGTTAACCAAGGAGGTGTGAGACTTGTATAAGGAAAATTACAAAAAAAAATTGCTGAAAGAAATTAAAGAAGATCTAAATAAATGGAAACACATCCATATTCATGGGTTGTTAAAAGACTTAATATGGTTAAGATGGCCATACTGTCTATCATACTGCAAAGTGATCTACAGGTTCAGTGCAATCCTTATAAAAATCCCAATGGCCTTTTTGCAGAAAGGGAAATCACTCCTAAAATCCATAAATCAAGAGAATTTAAAACATATGTCCACCACAGAAAAACGTACACAAATGGTTGTAGCAGTACTATTCACAGTAGCTGAAAGGTGGAAACAACTCAAATGTCCATCAACTGATGAATGACAAACAAAAACTAATATATCTATATACAATGGAATATCATTCAGCTGTTAAAAGTGATGAAGTCCTGATTCACGCTGAAACATGAATGAGTTTGGAAATGAAAGAAGCCAAAAACAAAAGGCTACTTATCATATGTTTCTATTTATATGAAGTGTGTAGAATGGGCAAATCCATACAGACAGAAAGTTAGTGGTTGCCAGAGGGAAGGAGGGGGGAATGGGGAGTGAATGCTTAATGGATATGGGGTTTTCTTTGGGGTGATTAAAAGATCTGGAAGTAGTGGGAATGGTTGCACAATATTGTGAATGTACTTAATGTCACTGAATTGTACACTTTAAAATGTTAAAATGATGAACTTCATGTTATGTATTTTGTACTACAATAAAAAGTCCTTTCCAATGCAAGATCAAGTAAATTTTTACTTCCAAAAATAATAGGTTTTTTGTTTTACTATCAAAATTTTAACTCTTTAATTAAAATTTTTTACCCAAGTTATCACAATACCATTTATTGAATAATGTCTTTATTCTGCGCTGGTTTGAAATGCTGCCTTTATCATATGGTCTGAGGCCAGGCTTTCTCTCCAGCATGTGGTTGGATTTTGCAGTATTATTAGCCTCTCTAGTCTGTTTTCAGTATAACATGTTTTTTTATCTATTGTAGTTTAGAGCACATTTTAGTTTAGTACACATTTTAATATCAGAGTACCTCATTATTTAAGCATTTTCTTGGTGATTTTTTAACATTTTTCTCCTAGATGAACCCAATGATTATTTTGTTAGATTAAAACTACCCCTTTGGGGGCACCTGGCTGGCTCAGTTGGTGGAGTGTGCGACTCTTGATCTTGGGGTTGTGAGTTTGAGCCCCATGTTGGGTGTAGATATTACTTAAAAATAAAATCTTAAAAAAAATACCCCTTTGGAATTTTAATCATAATTGCATTTAAGTTGAACATATTTACAATACTGTGTATTCCTGTCCAAGAACATATGTCTATTTATTTAACTCTTCTTCCATGTCATTTAGTAAAGTTTTGAAGTTGAATTTATATACATATTATACTTTTATCACTTCATTTCTAGAAAATTAAAAGTTGTTTCTGTTGAAACTTTGGTGACTGATCATTGGTAGTATGCAGGAAAGTATAAGGGAAAGCTATTAGTTTTTGTTTAAATATTTTATAACTAGCCATGTTACTGAGTTATAATTGACTCTAACAATTTTCAGGTGCTTCCTTGGGTTTTTAGGTAATGATATCATACATGAATAACAGAAATTTTGTTTATGCCTTACCGTGCAATCTTGGGCATAGTTCCATCATAGGATTTAACTACCAAATGTAAAATTCTTACAATATTGGCTGGTACACAGTAAGCATTTTATAATCCTAGTATTATAATAATGATACCATATTCTCTAACAGAAAAGTTGGCGGGGGGGGGGGGGAGGGGACCTGGCTGGCTCATCAGTTGATAGAGCATGTGACTCTTGATTTTGGGATTGTGAATTCGAGCCCCATGTTGGGTGTAGAGATTACTTAAAAACCTTAAAAAAAATGTTTGGTGTTTTATCCTTTATCTTTGATATTAGTTGTTGGTTTGAGATAGATTTAAAATATTTTTTCATGATATAGAAGTATTTGCTTCTACTTTTCTAGCGCTTTTGTTTGTTAAGATAAATGTTGTCTGTTTTAATTTCACAGAATACTGATTTGCATCTATTTGAATTGTCCTTTCTCCTTTTTATACAATAAACTATATTAATAGATTTTCTAATGTTTAGCTAGTCTTATGCTATAATAAATCCAAATTGGTCACAGTATCATTAAAATGTTGAATCTGATTTGCTTATTTTTTTATAATCATTATATCTATACCTTTAAATGAGATTAATGTAAGGTTTTGTATTTTTTTCTATGTTGTGTGTGTTAGCCAGGAGTTGGTGTCCAGGTTTCTGTTAGCTTCATAAAATGACTTGGGAAATACTCCACTTTCCCCAATGTTCTGCAGCAGTTTTTACAGTATAGAAATGATTTATTTCTAGAACATTTGAAAGAATTTACCCTCAAAGCCAATTAGATCTGATATCTTTCTTGGAAGTATATTGTTGTAAACCTTAAAAAAATCTCATTTGTGATTTGTGATAAGTTCAGGATTTTAACTTCTTATATCAATTTTGAAAATTTCCTAGAAAATCACCCATTTCATCAATATTTTAAAATGTTTTAGCCTAGAGTTGTATAAGCAGTCAATTCTGCAATAACACAACATAAGCATTCGTAAAAATTACTAAAATCACACAGTGAAAACTACAGGGTTTAGGGGGGAAATGGGATTAGGGGTATAATCTTCAAAAACTTTGTCAATGACACATTAAAAAAAGATACAAACCTAATAAAACCGTAGCACACTACAATAAACATGGCCCTATATATTGAAAAAGACCTGAAATTTGCTTGTGGAAGTGGGCACTGGAAAAGTTGCAGCTTGAGAATATTTTGAAGTGGCCAAGGAGGAAATCTAAAATTGGTCCAAGGTGTAACACTAGATCTGGGTGGGTGTAGCTCCTAACACATCCAGGTTGCTGAGGTAACTGACAAATGCTTTAGATGAGTGCTCTGTGGGTTTCCTACAGAGCTGGGTGCAGTTTTTTGCATTCACGTGGGGTTCCCCCTGAAGGTCTCTCAGTAGCACCCTAAAGTACTGATTTATTTCCAGCAGGTTCCAGAGGGTAGATTTACAGCAAGTTCGGCTGCTGTAACTCCACAGTGACTTCTCTGCCATTCAGTGGGCCGTGACTTGAGTCATCTCCAAAAGATCTGGATCTCAGCCCTAGGAGAAGTAGCTGCCTCTTATCTCTGCTATTCTTATGAATCGTTGTTCTTGGGAAGAATCCACTCTGACTCTCTCAGGTAGATACCCTCTTCCTATAGTGGGAATTTGTCATGCCAAAGTCCTCCCATTATGGAGTCACAATATATCAATAAAACAACTACAATGAACACCAAATACATTTTGTGAAAATTTACAAATGAATGACAAAATGTAAATTCTCTCACGGATAGTGAGATTGTTTCGGATATGATGAATTATTATCTAAAACCGTGGCGAGAAAGGTATTTCCTCAGATGTGTAAGCCAAGCTTTGTGCAAAGACCCAGAGTGGGAGTGGGGGATTGGTTTTTGGCACACCAGAATGAAATCTGCCTGTTTACAGGAAGTTGTATTGGTTTCAAAGGACAGAAAGTGAGACTCCAGGATTCAGGGGATGGGGGGTGGGAGTGGATGAGGAACTAGGACTTAGAAAGGTAGAAAAGAGAGACACAGGGCTTGGAAGAATTGGCAGTATCAGGCAGAACATGCATATATGCCATATAACAATTTCCATGCCTTCTCTCAGGAAGTTACCAGAGTGAACTCACTCTTTAATGCTGCAAAGGCCTATTAAACTTTTATTGTTTTATGCTGTACCTGGGTCCATGGTTCATGCTGAGTATTTAAGAGAAACGTCTAGGCTGTCATGGATCCATTCATGGAGTGCAAGATTCTGACTGTCAGGTTGGTGTTTCTGGCTCCGGGGAGTACCTCCCTTGCCTCCACTGCCTCTCATCACTGGCTCCTGTGTTTTCTTCCTGTGCAACTGAGGGAAGCTCTCCATCTCCTTACCTGTGCCTCCTGTGACTCCAGGGGCAGCCATTACAGGGTGAAACATCATTCTTAGGAGGAGGGTGAATTGTTAGGTGTTAGGGTCTATTAGGGAATCCAAAACACAAACCCAGAAGAGATCATTTCAGGGAAATTCCTGTGGAGAACAAAAATAAGCAATTCCCCATGGTTCTTAGCTCTCCTCACCCTTCAAAAGTGTTTCCTTTCTTGGGGGCACCTGTGTGGCTCAGTCGGTTAACTGGCTGACTTCTGCTCAGGTCACGATCTTGCAGTTGGTGAGTTCAAGCCCCGTATCAGGCTTTGTGCTGACAGCTCAGAGACTGGAGCTTGCTTCAGATTCTGTGTCTCCCTCTCCCTCTCTCTGCCCCTCCCCAACTCATGCTAAGCCTCTCTCTGTCTCTCAAAAAATAACTAAATGTTAAAAATTTTTTCAGAAAAAAGTGTTTACTTTCTATCCCACTGTAAGAGAAAGAGATGGAAACCTATGGTGTTGTCTCTGCTTTTTAGCAGAGCGGGGGCGGGGGGAGGGGGTGGGGGTGGGAATCCCTTTCTGAAAATAGAGTGGGTATTTGGCTGGAGTGACTTTTGCTGTGTCTTTTGGAAATATGAGTATGGTAAGAAGCTAAGAATATCTCCTAGAGAAGGCATTTCTCTGTTTGCCCCTAAGTCAAAAGTGGAGATCTGGGGCTTAATATAGCTACAGATACATTTTGTTTGGACTGTTTAAACAATGCTGAATGGGTTGTTGATAGTTAAACAGTAGGGGCTTTCAAATGAAAATACGGATTTCTGGTTTCACTTAAGTGGTTGATCTGGCAAGATTGGTCTTTATTCTAAAAGTATGAAAGAGTTTGGCAGGGAAACCCTAATTCCTTAATAATCTGTTCCAAGGAAAGTGTTGATTTCATTTCCAGAGTAACCTTTCACTGTGAGAAAGAGTGAGACTTCTTGGAGCTAAAACTTTCCACCTTTTAAAAAACCTGAACCGTAACATACATGAAAATATATAAATCATAAGTGCTCAATGAAATAAAAGATAACACACCTGTGGAATCATCACTCAAGTCAAGTAGACATTACTAGTATCCTTAGGAACTTTCTCTCATGCCTTCATTCCCATCACTACCACCCTCTCTTCTTTCCAGGTGTAAACATTATAGTTTATTTTTGCCTTATTTTACATTTTATAGAAGTGTGATCATACACTGTGTGCTTTTTTGTGTCTTCTTTTTTTATCATTAAGAAGATGTGTCTTCATTCAATATTTTTTGGTGAGATTCATCTACATTGTAGCGTAAAGCTATTATTCATGTTCATCTCACGGTACTCCAGTATATGAAAATACAACACTTTCTTTATCATTGCAGTGGTTGATAGACAATTGGGTTGTTTTCAGTTTTTGACTATTTTAAGTATTGCTACTATAAATCTTCTTGTCCGTGTCTCTTAGTGTGCACATGCATGCCTTTCTGTTGGGTATATACCAACAAGCTAAATTGCTTGGTCCCAAGGTATACGTATGTTCAACTTTGGTACTTACTGCCAGTTTTCCAAAGTGGCTTTCCCAATTTATACCCTCACCAAAACAGTATGAGGGATTCAATCGCTTCACATCCTCACGAGCATTGGTATTGTTTCTTAGTTTTAGCCTTTCTTTGAATATGTGGATGTATTGTGGTTTTCATTTTCGTTCTTTTTTTACTTATTCTGTTCAGCATCTATTCATATATTTATTGGTCATTTGAATTTCCTGTACTGCGAAATGCCTGTTAAGGTATCTTCTGTCCATTTCTTTTTAAATTTTTTTTTTCAACTTTTTTTTTTTTTTTTATTTATGGGACAGACAGAGACAGAGCATGAACGGGGGAGGGGCAGATAGAGAGGGAGACACAGAATCGGAAACAGGCTCCAGGCTCCGAGCCATCAGCCCAGAGCCTGACGCGGGGCTCGAACTCACGGACAGTGAGATCGTGACCTGGCTGAAGTCGGACGCTTAACCGACTGCGCCACCCAGGCGCCCCTCTTCTGTCCATTTCTAATTGGGTCATCTGTCTTTTTCCTATGAAGTGGGAGGAATTCTTTATAGGTTTCGGATACAGCCCCTTCATTTGTTGTGTGTGTGTTACAAATATCTTCTCCAGCCCTGTGTTATGACTATCTTTCACACTAATTGTGTCTTTTGATGAAAATGAATAATTTTTGGGGCGCCTGGGTGGCGCAGTCGGCTAAGCGTCCGACTTCAGCCAGGTCACGATCTCGCGCTCCGTGAGTTCGAGCCCCGCGTCGGGCTCTGGGCTGATGGCTCAGAGCCTGGAGCCTGTTTCCGATTCTGTGTCTCCCTCTCTCTCTGCCCCTCCCCCGTTCATGGTCGGTCTCTCTCTGTCCCCAAAATAAATAAACGTTGAAAAAAAAAATTAAAAAATAAAAATAAAAAAAAAAGAAAATGAATAATTTTTTTATTTCAAAATTTTATTGTGATAAGAACACAGTGTGAGATCTACCTGCTTAACAATTTTTAAAATATACAACATGGTATTATAGGTAAAATGTTGTACAGCAGATGTTTAGAACTTATTTATCTTGCTTAACTAAAACTTTATGCTCATTGATTAGTAACTCTCCATTTCCCCCATCCCTAGCTCTTAGCAAACACATTTCCACTTTTCAAGTCTATAAATTTGACTATTTTTGATACTTCATATAAGCAGAATCATGCAATATTTGTCTTTCTGTGACTGTTTTCTCACACCTGGCATAATATCTTCAAGGCTCATCCATGCTGTCTCTGTTACAGAATTTCCTTCCATTCCATTGTATGTACATACCATGCTTTATCTTTTCGTCTGCCGATGGATGTTTTCACATCTTGGCTATCGTGACTAGTGCTACAATGATCATGGGAATGTTAACATCTCTTCAAGATCTTGATTTCAATTCTTTCGGATAAATACCCAGAAGTAGGATTGCTAGATCCTGTTTTTAATTTGGAGGGGGGAACATACATTCTGTATTCCATAGCAGCTGCACCATTTTACATTCTCACCAACAGTGTGCAAGGGTTCCAATTGCCCCACATCCTTGACAATTTTGTTGTTGTTATTGTTGTTGTTGTTTGATAATAGTCATCCTGACAAGTGTGAGGTGATACTGTGATTTCCATTCTGATGATTAGTGATGTTGAGCATCTTTTCATATACCTGTTGGCCATTTGTGTGTCTTCTTTGGAGAAAGGTCTGCTCAAGTCCTTAGCCCATTTTATAACTGGGTATTAGGTTTTTTTGTTAATGAATTGTTGGACTTATATATTTTGGAGCTTAAGTCCATATCAATTATATGGTTTGCAGACACTCTGTAGGTTGCCTTTTCACTCTGTTGATTGTTTCCTTTGCTGTACAGAAACTTTTTAGTTTGATGCAGTCACACATGTCTATTTGTGTTTTTGCCTGTGCTTTTGGTGTCATATCCAAAAAAATAATTGCCAAGACCAATGTTAAAAAGTTATTTCCCTAAATTTTCTTCTAGTAGTTTCATGATTTAAGGTCTTACATTTAAGTCTTTTATCCATTTTGTATTACGTTTATATATGTATAGTACCTCAGTGTCCCTTTTGTAATGGAGATAAGAATAGTACTTCATAGATTTTGTAAAAAGTAAATGAAGTAATATATATAAAGCACATAAAAGAGTGCCTGGCATTTTCTAAGTTATAACTGTTAGCCCTGTACTGTGTTTCATTTTCCTTATAACCCTGTCCCCATAGCCCCCATTCTGCCCTGGGATTCCAGGCCCAAACCCCTCTGGCTTCTACCACTGAGATGTGTGGCAGTCCCTGTCCTGCTCTGGCCACTCCTCCACTGTTGACAGCATCCTGGGTTGCTGGCTGGCCATATCCACATGATGGGGTCTCCACACTTCTGCATTGGTGGGAGTACCTGAGAGACAACATGCGCTGTGAGTGTCTATGCAGGGAGAGAGCAGGACACTTGGAGCTTCATGAAGGAAAGGTGAACAAGGAGAGGGCTTTGAGAAACAAGACTCCTGTGTTTTCAGTAGAGAGGTGGGGCAGGATGCTGGGACTTTTCCAAGGGCATGTAAGTGAAAGAGTCAGAGCTACGTGAATGTAATTAGTACCATTGAGCTGCCTTTCCAGTTTAGGTAACCAGATGTTATGTAATGAGTCAAATGACAGAATTAAAAAAAAAAACCTTTCAAATAATACAGTTTCTGATATACAAAAGCACCCCCCAATTAGTTAATAAATAAAATCCCCATTTATTCTCTTAAGTAAAATTAACTTGTAAATGACATAAAATTCAAACTTTTGTCCCACATTCCACCTCAATTTCTTTTGCTTTCTTTTCTTTTCTTTTCTTTTCTTTTCTTTTCTTTTCTTTTCTTTTCTTTTCTTTTCTTTTCTCTTTTCTTTTCTTTTCTTTTCTTTTCTTTTCTTTTCTTTTCTTTCCCTTATTGAACAGCGAGTAGGCTGTGGTCCTTTTAGAACCTAAATCCTGAATGACTTCTTGCTCAATGCATGTAGTTTCCTCAGCTCCTCCAAAGTTAAATTAATCCAAACCCCATATCTTCCATGTGTGCCAGTTTCTAATAGTCAAGATTAATGGAAAACAGAAAACTGTCACAGGACCTGTGAGTTACCTTCCATTTAGAAAAGAAAAACATTTTAACATCTCTAGTGGTTATATAGAATAAAAGTATGTCCCAAGAAACAGTGCCTTGAGCAAAGATATTACAAATCTCAAAGACTTCTGGAGAGGAGGAAAGTAGAATAGAAAAGCTAGTCGTATGTTCAATGGATCACACTCTCTGTGAACTCAATTGTAAAGTTAGCAACAAGCTAATTGTAGCTCTTGCGTACCATGTTTTTGAGGAATGTTCATCTAAGCATATCCTCTCTGATCTGAAATGGGAAGCTCAGATACATTCCTATCTTCCTGCAAAGTTTAGAAATTTGCCATATCGTCACCCTCAGTCACTAGACTAATTTGAGGTTCCCCTTTATTTTAATTTTAATTTTAAATTTTTTTTTGAGGGGAGGAAGGGCAGCAGGAAAGGGAGAGAGAATCTTAAGTAGGCTCCCAGCACAGAGCTTGACGGGGGGCTAGACTCACAACTGTGAGAGCATGACCTGAGCTGAAATCAAGAGTCAGACACTTAGCCCACTGAGCCACCAGGTTCCCCGAGGCTCCCCTTTATTTTTAAACAGTGTATTGAGGTGTAATTGACAAACCATAAACACATATTTAAAGTATGCAATTTCATAAGTTATAACATATATGTACACCTGGAAAACAATCTTCACAAAGAAGATAATTAACATACTCAACACCCAGGAAAGTTTCCTCATGGCCCTTCCTAATCCTTCTCATGCCCACCTCCCACTCCCTCCCCAGGAAACCACACATCTTTTTTCTGTCTTTTTATCTTAGTTTGCATTTGCTAGAACTTTACACAAATGTGGCCATACAATACATACTCTTTTTTCTGTGTGGCTTCTTTCACTCAACATAATTATTTTGACATTCATTAACATTTCTGTGTGTGACAATAACTCATTCCCCATTTACTGCTGTGTAGTTTTCCACTGTATGGATATACCATTACTTGACTATCCATTCATCTGTCAGTGGACGTTTGGGTTCTTTCCAATTTTTAGCTATCACGAATAAAGCTGCTATGGATATTTGCGCACAAGTCTTTGTATGGGGATATGCTTTCATTTCTCTTGAATAAATATCTTAAAGTGCAATGGCTAGATCATATAGTAGGTATATGCTTAACTTTTTTTTTTTAATGTTTTATTTATTTTTGAGAGAGAGAGAGAAAGTGGGAGAGAGGCAGATGGAGACAGGGACAGAGGATCTGAAGTGGGCTCCATGTTGACAGGCTGACAACAGCAAACCCGATTTGGGGCTCAGACCCATAAACCACGAGATTGTGACCTGAACTAAAGTTGGTGCTCAATTGACTGAGCGACTTAACTTTTTAAGAAACTGCCAAAATGTTCTCCAAAC
The DNA here is from genome assembly GCF_014898765.1 of Herpailurus yagouaroundi. Lineage (NCBI taxonomy): Eukaryota > Metazoa > Chordata > Mammalia > Carnivora > Felidae > Herpailurus > Herpailurus yagouaroundi. The sequence goes on along the minus strand of NW_024412447.1, from coordinate 7,184,033 downwards.
TAGTTGTACCATTTTGTATTCCTACCATCATTGGTTAGAAATTCCAGTTGCTCTATATCCTTGTCAACACTTGGAAGTGTCAATCTTTTAAATTGTATCTATACTAATAGATATGTAGTGTTCATATGGCCCATTCAAGCATTTTTTATGATGGTTGTTTTAAAAATCCTTATCAGGGGCGCCTGGGTGGCGTAGTCGGTTAAGCGTCCGACTTCAGCCAGGTCACGATCTCGCGGTCCGTGAGTTCGAGCCCCGCGTCGGGCTCTGGGCTGATGGCTCGGAGCCTGGAGCCTGTTTCCGGTTCTGTGTCTCCCTCTCTCTCTGCCCCTCCCCCGTTCATGCTTTGTCTCTCTCTGTCCCCAAAATAAATAAACGTTGAAAAAAAAAAAACCTTATCAGATAATTCCAACATCTGAGTGCTCTTTTTTTTAAGTTTATTTATTTATTTTGAGAGAGAGAAAGAGAGAGAAAGCACAAGTGGGGGAGGGACAGAGAGAGAGGGAGAGAGAGAGAATCTGAAGCAGGCTCCACACTGCCAATGCAGAGCCTGATGCAGGACTCGAACTCACAAACTGACAGATCATGACCTGAGCCAAAGTCAGACCCATGCACCCCAATATCTGAGTTCTCTTGATATTGGCACCTGATGATGATCTTTTCTCATTCCAGTTGTGATTATCCTGGTTGTTGGTATTGATTAATGATTTTCTATTGTTTACTGGACGCTCTGGGTGTTATGTCATGAGACTGTGCATCTTACTTGACCTTTCTTCTTTTTAGAAGGCAGTCACCTTGTTTAGGTGTAGCAAGCAGGTCCAGATGGGATGTATGTTCAGCTCTCTTGGGAGCCTGCTGATGCCAGCCTGGTGACAATGGAGCACCAACTCTCATTGTCTCATTTCCACTGGACAAAGGTGGAAGTTCAGGTCCACACTTTGCCTTACTGACACCAGGGGCAGTGGACACAGTGCAAACTAGCATTCTTCATCCCACCTTGTTCTGTCATGTTGCTTCCAGGTGGGAGTGGAAGCTCAGATCCCTCCTGGAAGTCAATTTTATCTTAATCTATGTATATGTTACTTTGAATTCTTTACATACTACAAAGAACCAAGTGGATATCTTACAAATGGAAATATTCTTTAAAAACACTCAGCAGCTGGGGCGCCTGGATGGCTCAGTCAGTTAAGCGTCTGACTTCAGCTCAGGTCATGATCTTGCGGTTCGTGAGTTTGAGCCCCACGTTGGGTCTGTGCTGACAGCTCAGAGCCTGGAGCCTGCTTTGGATTCTGTGTCTCCCTCTCTCTCTGCCCCTCCTCTGCTCACACTCTGTCTCTCAAAAATAAATAAATGTTAAAATTTTTTGAAATTTTTTTACTTTCATCTTTTTCTTTTGCAAAATAAAAACAGCCCTGGAATTTCAATGACTTGACACCAAAGTTTATTCTGAACTCCCCTGAAGTCCAGTCAGCGATTGGGAACAGCCTTCATACTGCTGTCCTTTAAGCTCTGACTCCAGAATCAAGGTCCCTTTTATCCTAAGTCCCCAGTGTCCCTCAGGGCCTCCCCAGGGTCACTACTGGATCCTCTGCATCTGGCCCATTGATTGAGAGATTGAGAGAATAGAGGATTATATGGGGTGTTTTATGTCCAGGCATGGAAGTGGTATACATCTTAGCTGCCCAAATTCCAACATCCACAACCCACTCGTGGCCCAAACAGGGAATTTGGGAAACAGTCTTCGGGAAAGAAAATAGGGTAGTGAGCAACTAGCTAGACTCCCATTTGCCCAGTGGATTGACATTAGTTTTAGATATATCAATGAACTGTGTTTATATTTTTGTAATTAGGTAAGTTTTTCCTTCTTCATATTCAAAACTAATACTATGGCTTAGTGTCTTGTGTAGTAATTTGTTTTTCCTTGTCTCGCTCTCCCCCTTCCCTTCCTCTTTCTTTCTTTCTTTCTTTCTTTCTTTCTTTCTTTCTTTCTTTCTT